>NC_065507.1:31711082-31722264 GCF_006386435.1 Epinephelus moara | reverse complement strand
AGTGCAGAACCTTTTAGGCCAATTAAGTGATCCAGTCTCTGCAGTAGAATTTGATGGTCAGTTGTGTCAAACGCCGCACTAAGATCTAATAAAACAAGTACAGAGACAACATTTATTGTTTGTTATCTGTAAAATTGAGGTAAATAAAAGCACTAAGGAAAATGTTTTCAGCCTACAAAAATAGACAGGAGGTCTGCGTCACCACGATGTGTTGTTACCTATGGTGTAGGCCCTGTGTCAACGCAGAGCCTACACCATAGGTATGGCGTGGATTCATCGCAGAAGTATAAATCCTTCTTAACTTCATATCCTGCTTCATAGTACAGGCCTCTGGTCCATTTGTTTTGGAGAAGAACTGAGTTTCCAGCTGTTTGCAATTTGTAATCCTCACCACTAGATGCCACTAAATCCTACACACAGTTCCTTTAAATTTAATCTAAAACTTACAAATGTTTGTTTGTTTTTTTGAAGTCAACAAAACAGACCACAGAGCCAGCCAGACTGTTTTCCAGTACTTACAACATGGCCTTTCCATATGAAGGTATCGTATTTACTGTGCACCTGTCTTCATGTTTCTATAAGAGTTAAAGCAAACTTTTATTTTTTATTATCGAAAGTAAAAAATGTCTGTCTAATGTAAAGTTCAGCATTTCATATGTCTTCACTCCTGCATGTATTTTATTAAATGTATAACCAAAAACATGCCAAAGTACCCATAATGTGAAAGCAATATGAAAAGTCTGAGCTAATACCGTTCTCAATTTTTGTTGTATGGACTCCAGGATTTAAAAAGACAACAGCACAGCTGTATTTTACACATAAATGCATTAAAAACAACAAGAGTAAAGTGGAAACAGGTGAACACACATGCCTTTGATGTGACTTTAACTGTGCTCTCAGGTTTGGTGAGCGCTGCCCAGTTACATCTGGCTGAAGTACATGCTGGAGGCCTCCTGGAAGAAACGGATGTTGTGGCTGCCATGGAAACAGCCCAAACACAGAGGCCTGGCACGGTGCAGCAACACAGCCAACAGCAGGGACTCACCACCATTTCCTTGGAAGAGCAGAAAATCCTCCTCTCTCTGGACAGACTCAACCACCAGCTGTACTGTGAGTGTTTTGTTAAGGCTGTTTGTTTTAGGACAGAACTGGTTGACCAGATTGTTTTGAGCTATGCAAAACAGACAGGTATTAATGTGTCATCATTTCAATGCAGAATAACCACTCCTGTGTGTTACTGTTTGTAGGTGTGCGGGAACATGTGGGGGGTAATAGTGGCATGCATGGCCTCGTACTTTATGATGCACCCACTGTAAGTATGAATTTATAAGGGATTCATTGTTTGCCTCAACTCTTAAAATGACTTTGTTGTTTTATCACTTAACCTTCTTCAACTGTTTTCAGACAGGTGAGGTGAAAGTCACAAACCATCATAAGCACCGTGCAGCCTCGGCTAACAACCGCTCTCGATACCAGAATAAATTCTGACTTAACGGCATGTGTAGTCCACAGTGGTCTTCTCTCCCATCAGTGCATTATACCTGACCTTTTTGACTGTATGAACAACCAATTTATTACCCTGTAAAATGAGTTGAGTCTCTGCTGAAACAAAATACGCTCTTTAAGAGATCAGTAGGAATGGACTGTTGAGGCATTAAAACATAACAGCAAAATTCAGTCAGTTTTAAAGTTGGTGAGTTGAAATTAGTTTTGTATTTTTGCCATCTGCTTGGACAGGAACAGTTGCTACAAAAAATATATATACATTGTCACTTTATGTTGAACCACTTATTAGAAGCAATGACATTTTAAGTGCCTTTGGAAATGATACTGACTTAAAGAAGAGTAAGAAAAAAGCCCTTTTTATAATTAATGCAGAACTGTTAGCAAAATATATACTGTAGATTTGTACCATCTTATTATTTATTTTCAGTGCTGTCTCATTGTAAATTTGTTTTCTATAGTAAAAGTATAATTTAATGGAAACTATTTTGGAACCATATTGGCAGTGAACTGAATAAAGCTATTTGTCAACCTGCAGATAAACTGACTGGGTGCAGTGTGTTCAGCAGTGTGAGTTTTTCCTCAGTGATGCATAGCACAGTCAATAAATGGACTGAGGACCGGAAACGGTTTATAGAGAGAAGTGTCGCAATGTTGAAGGTGTGTTCGTCTTTCTTTGATGGCTGCAGAGAGGACGATTACATCTTGTGGCGTAGACTCAACCTACAGGCTCAACAAGGTGAGCCGTTGCCAGAGGGTTTGCAGCTTTCTGTTGCAACTGCATCTGCCCTGAACTTTACTCTTGCCTTAGGTCCTGTTTCATTTTATGGTGTCCTTAAATTATAGTATCATCAGTAGACTAAAGCCTGTTATTATTTAATTTCAGTTGTTGGCTACTGCAGTTTTTCCTGCTTGAAATAAAATGTTCCTATGTCTACCTCGCCAAAAAAATAGGTGCATCGGGGGGGGGAAAGCTGCAGGGATTATTAATGTGAGTTCAGTTGCTCCTCCCTCACCAGCATGTCTGGTTTTGCCCCTCAGTCAACCTGCTAGGACTTGCTCCAGAAGGTGGAGGAAGCCTGAGCTCATTTAAAGAGTCAGGCTCCCATAGCTGATGACTTTTCTTGTGGTTTAACTACAGGTTTCTGATTCTATGCATGCATGCATTCTTGAGTGTTTCAACAAGGAGCTGTAAACAATGATGTGAATGTGGTGTCTCGCTGCCATGTAGAGTCATGCATCATCTTGTTATCTTACACAGAAACTGAGAACAGATACATAGACAGAAACTATGCTCAGCTTTGGTGTATGATGATGCCTGCAGCAGAGGAGGCCCTTTGGGGAGTTGTGTGCAAAGAGATTCTCCAGTTAAATGGACAAAAAATGTCCAACGTGGTTATTTCGATGTCACTTCAAAGTCACTGGGCATAAGGTAATTAGAGAGGAGAGGCCTGGCACTTTATCTGGATATGTCAGCTCTGATATTCATCTGTCACTTGCATCAGTAAGTGAATGAATCTAAGTGCACATGCACAGATAAACAAAAAATCATGTACAGTAAAAGTCCATCTGTACAAACTGTCTCCACAGCAATGACCAAACCTTTACTCACAACACCCTACTGCAGGATTTCCCTGAAATCTCTTCCCTTTGGCCCACAACCATGTTCAGAGTCATTATACTGTACAATGGTGAGCTTAATGACATTTAAGCCTTTACCAGTGCAACACCCAGAAACTCAACAAGAAAGGGCAAGAGTGCTGAAAATAAGGGAAGACATTTCCACACACGCAAGTTCAAGCTTGTGCTTTGGTCCGTTGTGAGGCGTAATCTCATGTTTAGTTACAGTCCATTTAACATGCAGTGAATGAGTGTCTGGTGCAGTTTCTGTAAAACTCAATATTCGCTTGGATGCACGTTAAAAAAAAAAAAAAAGAACTGACGTGACAAAAGGTTACAGCTAATTTCAACGAAATTGTGCATGAAGACAAAATATTGAAATGAATGTGGATGAAACTGGTTGGTTAGTTTTTACATCATCGTAAAATAATATCCATTACACTCATGCGACAATAAACACAATACAATGCACGTGTGTTTGTCAGGTGTACATTGAATGAAAGAAAATCAAGAGTTCATGTATAACACTGAAAAATAATATATGATTTTAATTCCATGGTGGTCCTCACTTGTACTTGAATTATTTCAAAGGAAGGCAGACAGAAAGAGACAAAGCCACTGTGTTTACTGATCTACAGTCTATGTACTGATTAAAGACTGCAGGGGGCACTCAAGCTCCCATCTGCCCAGCTGCCTGTAGCAACACCCTGCGTCACTATATCCGATAATAACACCAGACTGGAGCGTTTTAAACAGGGAGGACTGTTATAGCCGCCCTGCCTTTCAGGACCAAAGATACATTCACTATGACAGAGCCCTGTTTTCTGCAGAGCATCCACCCAAACCCCAGTGAGACTGAGGCGCTTCAGGAGGATGAAGACATGTTGACCAGAAGTGACCAAACTCTGCTAAGTGGGTGGTCCCCTTGGGGCTGCTGGGACACTGCAGTTCATCTCTTTAATGTGTCTGAGTGCGTTACAATGATGTGAAAATGGCCACTTTCACCCAGACAATGGACATCTCTTGACTGGCAGCATGTGTGCACAGAATCTATCATTCATACATCAAAATATGTGGGCCTGTAGCACAATCATTAAGTAATGCACAGACTTGTAATAATAATAACAACAGGGCTAATCATGTAATCACTTCATGTGCCTTGAATGGAAATATAACAAAAATAACAGGACAAATATAAACCTAACCTGTTGCACACTTCTATTTTAAACAATTTTAATGTGCTCATTTTAGATGTTTCCAAGTTGCTGAAGTTTTAATATTGAATACAAAATGATACCATCTGTTAAGAAACCTGAGCATGTGTATGTGACTGGCAGAGTGAAGCTCTTTAATCTGTTCATCGGGGCTTTACAGTGTCTGCGGGTATTTAATAGGGCTTCATAATCATTCATTCAGTGGATGTATGGGAAAAAGAGTTGAAACAGAGCCTCTGTATCCAAAGAGAGTGGATCTTGACAAAATGATTTCTCAATGGAAGAGGGGCCTCATTAGCATAACAATTGTGGGAACTGCATGGATCTACTTTTCATGAGCACTGTAAAAAAAAAAAAAAAAAAAGACAGAGGGGAGAAAAAAAAGTGCCATTATATATACGGATGAGAGAAAGTGTGGGGTTGGATTATTGTTACAATGACTAAGCGGTGAAAATGTGTTGCATCATCATCCATAGCAGGACTATAGAATGTTTTATACATAAACACAGAGGGGTTTAAAGATAGCTTTTAGACTGTGTGCTACATAAATAACACCTAAAAAGTATTAAAAAAAATGTTGTTAGAATTTTAAGCAGCCCATAACAACACTTAAAACAGAATAATATATTTTTAAAAAAAACTCAAAGCAATTACAAAACTTATTTATTTTTGCAGATTTTTTTTAGATTTTAATGGTGCTTCCACACACACATTTCCACCTACATGTACATTTTTTAAGGTCTTAAAGTGAGTAGGATGTAACTGAAAAAAAAAAAAAAGAAACATGCATGTATTTCTGTTTCCATTTTCTTAACACTGGGGCACAGTCATAATTTATTATTCTCCTAAATGGGCTTCAGTTGGCATCAGCAGGGGTCCTTGTTTTCAAGGGCTTGCCAAAAAATAAAGAATACTTTAATCTGATTATCTAATTAATGTGTGAGAATGAGTGTTTATTTGATTATTGATTAAACAATAACAAAAGTTGCCATGTCAAATGTTGAAATCCTGCCAAATGGAGGTTTGAGTTTAGAGGATTTTTCACTTTTAAAAGTTGTTACATATGTATAATAAAATGTGGGTGTTATTTGTTCACATTATTATAAATTCGTGTTTTAATGTGAACGGGAAAACTGTAGTATAAATAAATCTGGAGGCCCCTGAGCCTGCTCGGGCCCCTGGGCTGCACTGACTGTACCTTTAAAGCCTCTTGTCCCAATTAAAGCCAAGCCCCGCCCCTGGAGCAGACATCCCATGAGTCATAAAGTTTGATGTCCTGCCCAAAGTTTAGACCCGACTGGAGCAAAAGTTTTTTTCTAGAAAGTGAGCAGCGGTGATTTGTCCTGCGAACTATGAATCTTTCCTGTAAGAATATTCTCTAACTCGGCCTGAGCACAGATAAGTGCGACTTTTCCGAGCGCTTGTTGCGTTTGTCGTGTTTTGTGGCTGCGTCTGCTTTTTTTTTTTTTTTTTTGGAAAAGTTGGGGCCGGACGACAACATATTCCAGTGTGGAGTAGATATGCGCTTTGTTGCATTCACAAGTATGCCAGCAAGAAACAACAGGAAAGCGCTGTGTTTCACCGCAGATTTCGACAGCTAACACACTTTGGAAGAAAGCAAAGTCCTCGGCTGTGAAACTTTAATATGACTCGGGATAACTTTTACTAAGTGTCGTCGAGATTTCCTGCTGTGTGAAGAAGAAGGAGGAAAAAAAAGTTTGGGATTGGCTCAAACTTCTTTTTTGTGACTTTGTGAACGCGACATTTTCGGACACATAAAGTTGACAGACTGTTTTGGGACAATGGATCCGAGCCAGCACAACCCTCCTGCCGGACACCAGATCGTCCATGTACGGGGCGACTCAGAGACCGACCTGGAGGCTCTTTTTAACGCCGTGATGAACCCGAAAAACACTATCGTGCCCCCTTCCGTACCCATGAGGATGAGGAAGCTGCCAGACTCCTTCTTCAAACCCCCTGAACCAAAGTCCCATTCCAGACAAGTAAGCCCGCCCTGTCTCTCCTCTGCCCCTTCCCAGAAATCACGATTAAAGCAGGGCCCATCCTGTGGGGGCCCAGGCCCACAGTAACGTTACGTGACTGCTACAGTCACTTCATACTTACTTTATTCTACTTTGGAGTCGCCTGTGGCCTTTAGGATATCACTGCTGTTCCTTTAGAGGCTGTTTGTGGTCACATCCTAAATTGTTGGACACAGTAGCTCTGTTTTGTTAAGAGTTAATCGCACTATACAAAGTTTATTGACTTAACATTCAATTACATGTTCTATTACAATGCATTTGCTTTTCAGTTTCTAGCAAGTTGTAATCAGATTGGTAGAATCACTGCAGAGGAAAGGCCGCTGGGCCCGTGCGTAAAAGTTTGGAGTTGCCAAACAAGCTATTTGTTTGTGCTTGTGTTTGTCGTTTTTGTAAACTATGGATCCGCACAAGATAGGAGTATATTATTCCACTCAGAGTGAGTTGTCAGATTGGCTGAAGCCACACAGCATAACTTAGCTTGCACATTTGTTTTGGTTAGATTTATGGTTGTATTGCCTATTTATAGAAGGGTGGCAACCGTGGAAACAATCAAAGAGAGTCTCTAAATCAGTGTTTTTGTAATCAAAGGTGATTTGAAATCGAGAAATTCGATGCTTGGATTTGTCCTATTTACCCCCTTTCCCCCTGTCCTCCCCCCTACCGTCCCCCACAACTGTTGCTTGTGGTCTCTGTGGAGTTTTGTCGTCAGTGCGCATGCGTTGTTGTGCAGCGAGTCTGCGCTCTCCCTCTGTCCCACACAGGCCTCAGATCCCCCCCATCCTCAGACTAAAACAACTCTCTAACTTGCCTGCACATGCACATGAAAAGAACCTGCTAACATTAATGTGAAGTGATTATAACTTATGGGAAGTGAGTGAAATGATAAATCAGAGGAATTTATGCAGACTTTATGTTCTCAGAAATCACCAGTCCTTTATGTTATGTGTCCTGCACTCTTTGAATCCTTCATAAACTGCCCTCAATTACTCTCTATTATCTTTTCAAAATGAAATGTGGTTTATACATTTTGTATAAATACATGGACTGGTTTTGTTGTTGCAGTTGTGTAATGTTCACGATATCCAGAAATATTCAACCAAACTGAGTTTAAGACAAACTTGATTTGCCCCATAACAACAGCAGAGGAAACTTTAAGAGGCCACTAAGAGAAATCCCATAATCTCAATACATTGGACTAAATTCTCACTGCTTCTCTTCCAACCCCAGGCCAGTACCGATGCTGGGAGCGGCGGAGCACTCACACCCCACCACGTCCGTGCACACTCATCCCCGGCCTCCCTGCAGTTAGGAGCTGTCACTGGTGGCTCTCTGGCCGGCATGCCCCCACCAGGTGCTTCCCCTCAACATCTCCGTCAGTCATCCTATGAGATTCCTGATGACATGCCCCTGCCACCAGGGTGGGAGATGGCCAAGACCGCCTCTGGCCAGAGATACTTCCTCAAGTAAGTATGCTGCCATGAGTGTCAACACTGTTTCCTGCATTATACAGTCCTTATAAAACCTGGAAAGTTTGCAGCTTAAATGAATGTGTTTTTTAAATGAATAGAAGGCTTTGAAAGTACATAAATAGTTTAAAAGATACATAGTACATGGAGTCATTAATATACCTCAGCCTGACCTACTGTCACCACTTTGAATCCTGATGAAGGCTATGTAATGAAAATTTTGGTTAAAAGAGAATCTATCTTATTCATGTCAAAGAAAATTCGACTACAACACCATGTTAGAAGAGCGGTGGCAGGACGCTGGGGAGCGCGTCATCCCGGTGCTTTTTTGTATTGATGTACCTCGTGTGGGTATGTTTCCATGACAACAATATCTTGACACTAACGTTAGCAAGGTAGCTAATGCTACATTAACATAGGTTGACCACACCACAATAAGCTTACAAAGCAAATGGTGATAAAAGCTCAACATTGACAGTGTCCGCCAGCTAGTCTGCTCCCAGAAAATGAGCTTCTCTGTCTTTGCTGTGACATTAGACAGTACCTAGCTAAAGAAGCGGCAGTGTCGTCACCGGCGCCTCTTTTTGAAAAGTTCCGAGATTTTCAACTAGAAGTTCTCGGAGCAGCTGCACAAAAAAGGCGGAGCACTCTGAAAAAATATGCTGGGCACGGCGCTGTTTCTCCAGGCGGCCACTTACGCTCTCTCTTCATTGGAAACAATTGAAAAAAGACGACGATGCAGAGACAAAAATGCTATCACATTCATTTGAGTGTGGGGAACCTGCATAGAACCATGTGTCTCTTTATCATGTCTCAGAATGCAACAAGTCGAGATGCAGCAAAGTGGCTTAATCAAAGGGGTAAAGACTAAAACCATAAAAGATACAGCATACAAATTATACAACAAAAATAATACTCTAGAATCTTCTCAAAGCAATGACAAGAGACTTTCATTTTGTGTTGGCCCCTGTGGACAAAACCAGTAGATTTTCGTGTAATGAAGACTGCAGTTTCTAAGAACACCATCGTATGTGCATTTGTTTTGAAAGTGAGTGAAGAAGACGCAACTTTGGACATTTCTCAGCCACTCTCTTTGCTAATGGTCTTGTTGCTTATGAAGGTCATATAAAGGCACCAGTATTCAAGGTCCAGTGTGTAGGATTTAAGGGCATCTTCTTGTATCATGGCAGAAATTGTATATAATATTCATAACTATGTTTTCATTAGTTCATAATCACATGAAAATTGAATGAAATAGAATTGTTGTGTTTTAATTACCTTCGAATGAGGCGTTAATATCTACAGACAGAGTGGGTCCTCTTCATTGGAGTCAGCCATGTTGTTTCTACAGTAGCCCAGAGCGGACAAACCAAACACTGGCTCTAGACAGGGCTGTTGGCGTCTTTGCATTAGCCACCATAGTTCTCCTACACACAGGAGAAGTGGAGTTCTGCAACCTCAGTGCTAGATGCCACTAAATCCTACACACTGGACCTTTAAATTAAGACTGTTTCATAACCAGTTTAAAACTCCTTTCAGCTGCTGTAGGGTTCAGCAGAGATGTAACGGAACCTTTAAATGTTCAACTTGTGCACCATTATAAGCACATGTTGAAAACTTCTTTGCAAATTTAGTTTCCACTACTGGTCAAGACAAGTCTTAGTTACCAGAGAAGTGGTCTTGAGATCGGACGCTCATACTGCAGCTCTGTTCAGCGTACATTATGCTGACAATAATTTGCAAATGTGCTACAGTGCACAATGGCGGCCAGTGTGCTCAGAAAGAGACAATTGCAATAGTTGAATTGTAGGTTATTAAATTTGGTGGCCTCTGCAAACAAGAGAGACGTCTTTTGAGGGGCTGCTGCTGTATGTAGTGTTCCTTTTCTTGGTCTCAGGTTTCAGTAGAAACAATGGATCATTGTAGCTGCCCCAGACAGCACAGGAGAGACATCTCTGCAAAACTCATCTGCTAACCAGCAGATCTCCTCCACATTAATGATCCAAAGTCAACTTTTTAAATAGCAGTTAGTGGGTATAGCTGAGCCCCGTAGGCCTGTCATTGAGTTCATCTGTAATGTTTTGGGTTGTGTGGGTTTTTCCTTTTTTTTTATCCTTTTTACTTTCTTACGCATGTTACTTCATTCTCTGTAGTTATGTGAAAGATTGAATAATTCATAGGAGTGACGTCCTTGTCAACAATTTGTGTTAGGATAATCAGCTCATTGTGAAATGTTCCAAACTTTATGAAATGCTCAGCAGCTCATGTTTAGAGATGATTCAACACTGAAAGTCGTCATCCTCACTCCCCTCTAAGGCAAAATGTTGTCAGTTCTAGGAAATACTACTCCCTGACACGGCGTCTGAACAAACATGATAGCCTCAAATCTACTTGTATTCGAAAAAGAGCTTTCGGTACCAGATGTTTTTTAAGGTCTGACATCTGGAGAACATCTGGGCCGTTTTGAGGAGGCTCTTCTAAAATTGTACAAAAGGACTCGGGGGTTGGAGAGAGAAATTGCTATTCTCATAGACTCTCCCAGGATCAGTGCAGTTGTTTAGAAACTGACTGATCTAATGGGCCTCCAGACAACGGAGCGATTTCGCAAACTAAATTAAAGCTTAGTTGGAAAACCCAATCTTAAATAATTTATAGCTCAGTGTTTGTAGGAATACGTCAGTTTTTTAAAAATCGAAACAATGTGTAATTTCGCTGTTGTTGTGTAACAGTTGCGTAATTGTCCAGGTTTGAGGTTTTTTCTACTGCTTTTATTTGGAAAACAAAGCAGATGAGGTGAAGCTGATTGATTGATTGATTGATTGATAGATTATTGACAATGGCACCATATTTTCACAGTTTAGGTCTGTACCATATGTCAACAGACAGTTTACATCCTGAATATTTCAGTTTCTGGTCATAAGTCTTTTCCAAAAGCAGAGCATCTTGCTCTCTGTGGCTTTGGAAAAGCAGTTGAGTAACTCTGTTCAGACCTGTGTTTCAACTGGCATGTTATACAACCAGAGTAAATGTAGTACACAGTGTTTGTGTTCCAGTAAGGAAAACTCCAGGAGACATCTTCCATACACCGCACATCAAAGTGCAGATATTTGATCTGGAATACAGGCGGCCTCAGCAGAGCTGCTGGAAAAGACACTCCCCTATTTATAAACAGGGGTTGTCTGACCGAGACGTGTTGCAGGAGGAGTGAAGCAGAGCGAGAGAGTGTGTGTGGGTGGGTGGACGGACGGGTGGGGGTGGGGAGTCTGTCACCAGCTAGCAGAGCCCAGCAGAGAGCAGAGGAGGAGGAGGGGGGGGGGGGGCTCACATTCACTCAGGT
>NC_065507.1:31611483-31710985 GCF_006386435.1 Epinephelus moara | reverse complement strand
GAGGAGGAGGGGGGGGGGGGGCTCACATTTCACTCAGGTGACCGCTGTTGTCCTTAGAGATAAATCAACTCAGGGTGAAAGTTTCTTTTTTTCAAGCTTCTCCACCTTTGTTGTTTATAAGTACACTATGTGGTCATGCAGTCCGGGGTGATAGGCCCCTGTGAGTCACAGCGGCGCTGCGGATGCCGATGTCCCACTCCCTTTAAAAAGCCAGGCTCCGTTTTGGAATGAATGGAGCCGTGGCACTGTGATGGTGCCTCTTTTGTGTCAATGGAGTTAAATGGCAGCCATGTGGAGATGACTAGAAGAGGGGCCAAGAGAAACTCCGGCCCTCCCTTTGTCCCAGCAGTGAAACAGTGATCTTTATTCAGACCACAGGCCTGTTGAGACTCATGTGAGCCTTCCCAAAATAGACAAATGGTTGACATGAAGTTTTGAAGATGGCGGTGAAAGAGTGCAGCGGCTTTCTGAAGAGTTTCACCGTGTTCTTCAGATCTGAAATGTGCAGCTCTTGTCAGGTTAGGAGTCGATAAGAAGTGATTGTTGGATTAGTGCAAGTGAAACAGTGTGGACAACTTCAGTTTGGCCTCATTTGAATAGTGATTATTGGTAAAATAGTCAGTAGATCATATGATTATTCAGTCCTTAGAAAATTAATCAGCAACACTTATGTTTATATATCGATTTCCTGCTGTTCCCAGTTTACTCTTGTTGTAAATTTAGATTTCAAACTATAAATTTAAAGGTTACACATGAGGCTCTGAGAAGTTAGGGCTGGGCAATATATTGAGATTATTACAATATTGTGATATGAGAAAAGATATCTTAGATTTTAGATGTCATAATATTATAAATGTTGTCTTTTCTGGTTTTAAAGGCTGCATTACAGTAAAGTGATGTAATTTTATTGTCGCAGTATCCATATTGAGGTATTCTGTCAAAAATATAGTGATGTTTATTTTTCTGCAGATCACCCAGCCCTAGATAATATATTAGTTAAAAAATACAATTAAAAAAACAATCAGCAGTTAAATGATTTAGATAACTGGTAGTTGTAGCCAGTCTGGAAATAGGCATCAAATATGAGCAATCCCTGTTACATAAATAACACAGACTTAAAGCTGGGAGAAGACTGGGACAATGTCAACAAAATCTGTTGACCTTTTCTCCTCTTTCTTCCAGCAGTTTGCTGTGGCCTTTGATTTATGACAGCAGGGGCAGGGAGGTTGGGTCACCTTGCTTGGCGCTGGGATGGGGGCAGGGCCGCTCTCCCGGGCTGGGTCATAAACTAATGAAGGTTTCTAATTTAGACACACCGGTAAACTAGGAGGGGTAATCACTGTTTCCGGGCGCTTATTAAATGCAGCTTTGAATGAGCTTTTAGTCCGTGGGAAGTCAGCCCTAAGCAGAGGGAAACTTTTGGGGGGGGGGCGTAGCTTTTGTCTGCCCTCAGGGGCAGGTAGAGCCATGTGTTGATGGACACTTTTGTCTTTTCTCAATTGGATTTTAAACTGTTTTGATGAAGCAGGTTTCCCACAACCAGAGATTACTTAGGTCTTTTAAAGTTTAACTCATCAGTGATCAAATAATTTACTGTGACCAGATTTGTTCATTTTTACATATCATACTGTATTATATACTGAACAGACTAATATATACTAAGTTGTTTTCTGTGTTTTCATACACAGAAAGCCGCACACTCCTGATTAACCACGACAGCTTGAGAGACTGAGAACAAGTGGAGCTTCAGGGTACACTACTGGGTGTCCTGAACATCTGTTGCATTAAATTCAAGTCAAAGATAAACTCATTAGAGCAGGATAAATCAAATGCTACTTTCCTACCTAGTTAAGAAAAACTACTTTTTACCACCTTTTTCATTTGTTGTTAAATTAAAATGACTTTGCATATACGCCAATGTGTATTTGAATACTACAGTATGCATTAGAGACAAACAAATGCTGTGGTTATGCACAATGAAGTTGTCAGCTACCTGGTCTGTTGTTAAAATGTGCACCACATTTGTTGTTGACATCTTGTTTCACAGCAGAGTCAACAGTCTGTCCATTGTTTAAAATGGATTTCAGTTTAATTGCTTAGCTAACACCGATCTTATACTCAGCATCTTATGTCAACATCATATATAATACCTAAATATTCTCACTATCAACTGTTATCTAATTTACTTCAACTCTGCTAAATGCTTGCTGTGATAAGTACGCAAATTGGATTCCAAACGAAGCTGTTATGAGCCGAGGCCGCCCGGTCAGTCCCAAATGGTGCTGGGAAGACTGGGTTGTAAGCCTGCGTGAAGCCCTCATTTGGAGCAACTTTGTGTTTGACAAACTTTTGGTTTATTGACCACACACAGACAAGGCCCTTCCTGTTCAACTGGGGCCTGTCAGCTCAGTACACAAATGGGACTGTGAGAAAGTCAGGCTAGTGTTTACCAAAGTCTTGATGTAACACCTCTGTTCCAGACATCAATGCCTCCACTGTCACTGAGGGCATCTCCACAGAGATGTAGTATCTGAGAAGTGGACCCTCTCAGGTGGGGTGTAGAGTTCCCGAAACTACTCTAACCATAGCACCTCATGGCAACGGCAAGTGTTTGGATAACAAAATAAAGAAATATTTGTTTATATGTTGCATACATTTGTACTATTTCTACTGTTAAAATGCATGAATGAGGTGTGATGTTGCAAGGGTGTCTATCAATTTATTGAATTCAGCACTTATGTGTTGCAGTCAACATTTGTGCACAGTTTTTGCAACAACAAACAAACTGTTTAACCTTTGAGAACTACTGATTTATTAGTCTCACATGGCAATCCCTAAGATTACTCTTAAATAAATAATGCTTTTGAATTTGTCTTTGTAAATAAACAGCAGTCAAAGTGAACCTTCTAAGCTTCACCTAGTTTCAGTACTTTGTGAATGAGTGGCTTCGTTAGGAAGTATGATGCTACAAACCCTTCTTCAAAGGGAACCTTAAAGCCACAATAGGGTCACAGAGATTGCCCCAATAATCTCTCTTAATGATGTCCTGCTGATAGAGAGGCAGCCAGGCATCCCCGGTCAACCGGAGTGGAGGTGGTTATCCTCATCTTAGAGGCCTGATTACATCTCGCCTCCCTCACTGCACTCCTTTAGTCATGGGCTTCAACCACCTTCCAAGCATATACTCCCTGGGTGGAGCCACTGTGGCCTGAGGATCCCATTTTTAACATTTGACAACTCAGCTGTGGGGTGTGTTTCATCATTTGCTGCACTCCCCATAGCTTCACTCCCTTGTTTCACACCAGCAAAATGCAGCTTTTGACATCTGGCTATGAAGAGAGACAATTTTGGAGGAATAAACAGTCGATCTGGCCTCAAATCTCGCTTTGATCTGCTGTTTTGGCAGGTAGCAGAGCTCATTCGGAGACTTTAAACCACTCAGCGGACTTATTTTTGGATAGAACAGTCTCCTCAAAGCCAGATGTAAACGCTACAGTTTTCATAGATGTAAACAAGTAATCTGTGTGTTAGGAAGTTTGTCATACTGTTGTAATCAGATGAGATCTGTGGAACAAGTGCAATATTTAAACTTCTTCACTTTAAAGATGTTGAACCTTTGTTCAGTTTCTCTTTGAAGCTGAATCTGATAAAAAATCTCCTGATTCAGTCGCAGCCTGAAGTCGATGTGCACTGGCTTCCATGTGAACGGCACAGCACAGAAAAGTCGAATGCCAAATCATTTAAGCAAAGTCAAGTTTAGCCTTTACACAAAAGCTCCCCCTCCCTCCTCCTCAGCAAGACGCATTATAAATAACGCTGGTACAATAAACGCCACCTTGATAATTGGGCCATCAGTCAAGGAGATGTCAAGTGCCTGGGTGGATCAAGAGTCCTACCCTGTGCTCTGCGAAGCCACAGTCGACCATGATGATAGCCTGAGCAGAAATTAGTAAGCAAAGCACCACACTACAGCCAACCGGCTTGATAACTGGTCATATTTGAACCACATTTCTGCGATATCTGGCCATTTACAGTCAGTTTCCCATGAAGAAGTTAATGATGGGTTATGTTTTGTTTTAAGTGATTTACAACAGAATACTGAACATCAGATTGAGGCCATGTCCAAAAACGCAGATACGTTGATTATTTCCACAGTTTTGGCTTGTCTTCTACAAGAGCATTGCATGTTGGAACACCAAAAATATGTTTTTCATTTGAAAACATTTGAAAGAAGTTGGTTATGAAAAAATGAAACACTCCATTTATCAAACAGGGCTTTGAAACTTGTTGAAGCCACTTGACAAAAATTGCCTAAAGCTGCTGTCTCATCTCTCACGGCTTGAAAGGTGGCTGTGAAAGAGTGTAGTTTGCTTGTTCATGAAGATGAGAAGTACTGGCTAGTTTGAATTCAAATCAGGTGCAACAGATTTTATAGCTCTAAGTTTCAAAAGACTGAAATTATTTACGTTAAACGTCAGCCCTAAAATTTAAAATAAAAAAAAAACATTTTTTTCCTTTTACCCATAGTGCTATTTATCAATCTAGATTGTTTTGATGTGATTCATTGTTGTAAATATCGGCTGTCACGATGTCTGCCCTCTCTCAAATATAATGGAACTAGATGGCACTTGGCTTGTGTTGCTTAAAGGGCCAAAAAATCCTATAAAAATGTCTCTTTCCAGAAATCATGACCCAGTTACTCAAGATAATCCACAGACCTTGTTGTGAGCAGTTCATACAGGAACTATTTTCTTCCTACCAAACTACACCCATCAACCGAATCACCTCGCAGAATAAAGTGTGCATACTGTTAGCTTACCTAGTACCACTAAGCTAGCTAATGCTACAGCTCAGCCAGAGAGGACGCCATTAATGTTTACATCTGACGACACGTAGAGAGCATAAGTCTTTCGTCCATGAGTAGATGCACGCTTCCTTTTGTGCATTGTTGTTGAGTTTTTTAGACCTGTTTTTTTGAGGTTTGTGCACCACAAGCCGAGTGCCATCTAGTTTCATTATATTCACAAGAAGGCCGACATCTCTACGGTCGATATCTCCGATGCTCAGCAACTCACACCAAAACAATCTAAATTCATGAATAGTACTACAAGTAAGTGGACAAATATGTATTTTTAATTTTAGGGTGAGCTGTCCCTTTAAACATCTCAGTGTTTTGCAATGTCAGTCTGGACAACAGTCCTTTAAAATCCTATCAAAACACTGTAGTGTAGTTTGAAAACTTTGAACATTGTTTTTGAAAATAGCTGCATTAGTGTGGACGAGCAGTGACCCACAACCAGTTTGCTCTGTGTCCACTGCCCTGCCCCAGTGATGGAAGTTGGGGGAGGGTGTGGTGGCCGCCCTGCTGAGCTCGCCGTGGTGTCAGAGACATGTAAAGACAACACCGAGCAGTTGTGACTGTGGAGGTTGCAGATCATCAGCAATTCCCTAACAGCAACTGGTGGCCTCCAGCCGTCCCAACAGTTGCCATGACATTGTTTTGTTTTATGTTTCGCCTACAGGAAGCGGCGTATAGCCCTGGCCATATAGGGTTTGGGGCAGATTGAGTGAATGGATTATCTTTTAGTTCTAAAATCTGGTGATGAATTACAGGCTCTTGGTAACTTATTGACCAGTTCTCTCAGTTCCCACATACAGGGCTCTTTGAATACAGTGCAGTGCTGACTCGGAAGCTCTCACAGGGTGTGGATTTTATCTCAGGGTCTTTGATTATGTTCTCTGTTTTCAGCTGAAGCTTTGTTTACATCTGTTCTGATTGATTTGAGCTACAAACATTAGCCTCCCAGGCTGGGCTTTGATAGAAAACTCAATATTTGTACTTTTATTTGTGCAAAGAGAAGCACACGTTCGAGGCAGGCGCTGAACAATTTATAATCAGAGTTCTTGGAGGCTTTGAGGTTGTATATTTCCATCCGTGTTTTCCACTTGTAGCATTTCTGTTCGGCTTTGGTGTACCAGGATTTGAAGGCCTCTCATTTACGATAAGCCCTCCCTTCCCTTATCCCAGTGCTCCTCTCCCAGTCTCCTCCCCTGTTCTCCCCTCCCCTCTATAATAAATGTCATAGTTTCCAGAGTGGGAAGGAGGCAGTGAAGGGGGCAGGGCGGGCGCTCCGAGTGTAACAGGACCACAGCAACTCGTGCAGCCAATGGAATTCAGAGGGATTGCTTCCGTAGATGTTTTTTTTCCTCCTCTTTCACTCCTTTTTTTTTTTTTGTCTTTTCTGTAGTTGTCTCACCCCGCTCCCTGTGACCCCTCTTTCTCAAGGGGCCCCTCCAATCTGAGCAGTTCCAGCTATTTTGCTTGGTTTGCGGTGTTTGTGTGTATGTGTGTGTATATGTGTGTGTGTGTGTGTGTGTGTGTGTGAGGGCTGGGGGAGGGTTTGGTAGGGGATTTGGCAGCTCCTTTGATCAGTAAAGCATAAACAAGAGGGGGCTTCAAAATGGGTTGCATTGTGTTGGGGGGGAGGAGTGCTGAGTCAGGCCCTCTCGCTCTCTGGCCTGGGATAGAGAGCAGACAGGCAGGCTGGGATTACCGCAGAGGCCAAGAGAAACTCTCTGAATCTCTCACTTCACCCAGCTGTTCCAAAATCCGGGCTAATGGCACTTTGGGATCAAATTAACAGCGAGTTGTAAAGAATCACAGCGGATGGAAGAACATGATTATTGCAGGGTTTAATATATAGACTGCTGAGGGTATATATTTAATTGCATCATGGACAAACTCTTTGTTTTAGTCATGTGCATTAAAATAATTCAGCCACTGCTCCAATACAAAGAGTTGTGGTGTTGCATAAACAAGCTACTGGAGCTTGGTGCCTATTTGTTTGAGGTGAGGGGGGTCCTTTAAATGGGATGTTTCAAAAAACAAAAAAAAAAGAACAAGTGAATAGTGGGGTTTTAGGTCGTAGCTCAGTCTGTGCCTTTGTCAAGCAGGTGAAAGCTTTGTAAATGTGGCGCCAGATTGTTAAAGCCCCTGACACTCCACAGTGTCCGAGCCACTTCCAGGAAAAAGGACCCCCTGCGTTGAGCCCTGGGACTGACCCTCCCTCAATAGAGAGGGTCCTGCTTGGGAGAGGAGGGCTTCCTGTATTAGCTTTCCATCTTAATCAAGCAACAAGTACCAACAAAGCACTAATTATCAATGCCTTCACAGAATGCAACACAACGCCCCCTCCCCCGCGCCCCACTCCTGTCCCGGCGAAGACGAGCCGTAAAATAGATGGAGCAACATTGTTTGACGTTACAATAGTTGTTTTGAAAGCAATCACGGGCTCTTAGACACTTTCAAGAAGCGCTCAGTTTAAATACAGTCACTTTTTTTTTTTTTTTACAGATTTTTATTTGCACTTATGTACTGTTGTAGCTCGATTTTGTTTTAATCTTTTATAACTTTATTTTAATCCCAAACCAGGGGCAGTTTCTCCATTCTGATTCATGGCGTGCGCTTTAAGTGAATTAAAGAGGAAAAAAATATCCCAGCCCAATCCAAACTAAGAATAAAAGCCTTGTGTGAATCTATATTGAATTGTGGGTTCAAACTGAGTCCAAACAGACACACAGCTGAGTTTGGCTTCCTGTAAGAGTCATCGTTTACAGAAAGCAGGGGTTAGATTCAGTGTTTTCATCAAAGCGCTTGTTGAAACTACTGTGAGTCATCAGTTCCTGCATGTGACCTGCTGTTTCACATTGATACAGCCACTGGTTTAAACTCACTACTGATTACTGGTGAAAACAAATTGATATATATTTTTTAATGTATTTTGACTGTCTTGTCTCCTTACAGCCACATTGATCAGACCACCACTTGGCAGGATCCTCGTAAGGCCCTGCTCCAGATGAACCAGGCTGCCCCGGCCAGTTCTGTGCCAGTCCAGCAACAGAACATTATGAATCCAGCCAGTGGTATGTATACGCTGACTTTGTTACATTTATTTTCACCAGAGAAGCAGCACAACTTACAGATAATGTTCCTTATTGTGGGTTTTCAGCATTAAACACAGAATTACAGTATTACAGTACCTTGAGGTTATTTCTGGGCATTTTCTACCTTGACACCACGTACAGTAGAAATCAGAAGCAGTCTAGTCTAGTTCTTACATGTCACCGAGACTCTGTGTACCTCAGCTCTGTCCATGCTGTTGGAATTTGCCCTAGGTGAGGTAAGACCAAGGTAGAACGTGACAGGTCCTGTCTGACATGTTTGGGAGCTCCGTGACTCACAGATGACAGAGTTTACAGATGAAGTCTTTCTTTATTTTTAGTTATTGACCCCTCAGCATTATCACAGCCTCATGAAAACAATTGTTATTGAAAACACTGAGTAATTTTGCTGTTATATGACTTCAATATGAAACAGACCGCAAAATAAAAAACAGACTTACATCATACTATTACTATAAAACATTAATATTAAGTAGCCACAACATTTAAAATGGGCTAAACCTTACAAATAGACCCCAAACTTAAAAAAAAAATGCAGTTTTCTGTGATAATTCTGTGATGATTGCTTATCACAAATCTTTAATCTAAAATCCACTGTCATAAATTGTGTCTGATCCTGTTCATCCCTTATTAAAGAATTCATAAAACTGCCCTCAGGAAGACGCTGCAGAGCTGCTGCAGCAACCAAACCATTTGCAAAAGAATTTATATACTTAATGCATAAATACTATTCACATAGTAACCGTGTCTGATATATTTGTCTGTACTGTGCATGTTGTGTTGTTATTGTATTGTACTGTATGGATATGCAGATGCCAAGTGTCTTTTTTCAAAATTACATAAGTAGTTAATATTGCAAATACAAATTAAACTTTTGTAGCCCTCTACAATAATAAAATGAATTGCCTTGTCAGTCCACCAGATGCATTTTGCAGCAATAAAGATGATTTAAGTGACATGGACGGACTGAAAACTGTATCTTATTAGATAAAACATATGTCAAGGCTTTCCTTTGGGGACATAATTTGCAGTTGAAAAAAGTCATGATACATTACAAATGTGATTTGAAACATTTTGCAATATGCTAAGTACTGTGTATGTGTGTGTACTTGCATCATGGGGCCTCAGATTTTTTGGGTGATTTCAGATTCTCAAATTGAGATATTATTAAAGTGTTGCTGTTCTGGAACCCTATAGGTAAACCTAAAAGGGAAATGATGGCTTTGAATGTTGACAAACAGGCTGGTCATTGACAAATGACAAAGATTTATTACACTCTCAAAGATCAGAAGAAGTTGCTGCCATTTTTTTGGCTGTCATTTTCCCATATCGCCTGTTTATTTTTGTCCAAGCACGTGCACATTAGCATACACTCTATATGTGATATTACTGCTCCTTGAACTACAGTATGCTGTAATTATGCCCAATTATGTTGCTATATGTTGCACTGTTATGTCAGTGAAGAAAATCTGAGTGAACCTCCAGCATCTCTCTAACTTTATTTTTGCCTGCATCCCTCAGGTCCTCTCCCCGAGGGCTGGGAACAAGCTATTACATCAGAGGGAGAAATTTACTACATCAACCACAAGAACAAGACCACATCCTGGCTTGACCCACGACTTGACCCGCGCTTTGGTGAGTTTGCTATAGACGGGATTTTTTTGTCTTAGTTTAGTTCTTGATGTAAGTAAATTGCTGTGTATGTTCTAATTATTACATTAAGACACTTTATTGTCAGGTGCCTAAAAGTCATTGTAGCTATTTAAAGTTATAATATATGTGTTGTATTGAATTGAATAAGGGGAGCTGTAGCAGCATCTGTTTCTTTAACATGTGGTGTTTGGGGCAGCAGTTTACTTTCCCCAGTAGAAAGCTCTGGCTAATACATAAAGGATGCATCACAATTGTAATAGTGGGTTCAGTTCTGTATGATTCATGTCCATTTCACCACACTACATTGTTTTGGAGTGACTACCCATAGCATTGGTTGTTGAAACCAGATTTCACCGAACCCCCACCCTCACAATCCGCACCTAACCTTTTGTCAGCCATTTTAGTGTTTGAGCAACAGCTGAGTTGGCCATTAATCCCCCAGGCCGAGCTTAAGTTTGACAGTTAGCTTTCAGTGTGTGGTGGCCCAGGGTTGGTGAATTAGTGACAGGACCTGGTACATGTGTTGAGATTTCTCTGTGGCCATGGGAATGAGCTAATCCGCCTGTGCAAGGAAGACTTCCAGAGATGAAGGTTCCTGCTTATGTCACTCTGACTCATTTACGCTTCAGGGGCCGTCCCTTCATTACAGCAGCATTCCCCAGGGAAGCTCACCCCGGTTCACAAAGGCAACATGTGTGAATCAGCACGCAGCCTGTTATCCTGTTTAATTTTAGCCTTACTTTTTATCACGCCCGGGCACTTAAAGGGCAGTTTTTCTGTAGGCAATTGCCAGTCGCACTCTGAAGGCAGGCTGGAGAGTTCAAAACAGAGTTGTAAGGGGAGTGGGGCAGCTGGGGAGAGATGGCGGCTCTGATCGGCGAAGCTCTTTGAAGATTTATAAGACTTGAACACACAAGGCTGCTGGGCCCCTGAAAGCGAGTTAACTCATTATGTGCCATCAAACATCATTTAGTTCCACCTTAGAGAAAACATTTTCTGTTTTTATTAATTCTTATAGCTCATATTTACACCTTATGCTGCTCATCTGCTGTAGTTTGTACTTTCTGATACTTAAGATTTAAAAAAAAGAGTTGTAAGTTTTATGCACTTCAAACTACGTGATATTCTTTAAGTGTGGCTCTGTGCTTGAAGAAAACCTAATTGTATTCTTTGAAAAAACATGATTGAAAAATTACTGCCCAGTTGTGCATGGGAATGGGCTCCTCAGCTTCAGAAACATCTATACTGCTGCTATGTAGGTCTCCAATCATAAGCCAGCTGCTTTGATAATGGAGGCTAATTTGAGCTTTGAGAAGAAAAGCAGCAG
Source organism: Epinephelus moara (assembly GCF_006386435.1). Classification (NCBI taxonomy): domain Eukaryota; kingdom Metazoa; phylum Chordata; class Actinopteri; order Perciformes; family Serranidae; genus Epinephelus; species Epinephelus moara. The sequence goes on along the minus strand of NC_065507.1, from coordinate 31,700,043 downwards.
AGCGCCTTTAACTGAGGGTTGTTGCCGGCTGGCTTTCCCCTGCGTGAGGCCCAGCGCAGGCACAGCCCCATTCTGCTCTAGCTCCAGACAGACTTGAATCTCTGCCAGGCCTCTTTATTCTGTGGTCCAACTCTTAATCTGTTCCAGACCTTTTCAGTCAAAGAACTCCAATGTGAGAGGGGAGGTGGGGGGCAGGGGAGAGGCAAGGCGAAAGGGGAAGAAAGAAAAACAGAGGAACAGAGGGAAAATGCCGACGGGATAAGCATGCATCCTCTTTAAGATCCAAGGAGGTGGTGAACAGCGAACAAGCCATGAGTGCACTGTGGCTGAGTTCGAAAGGGGGCTGGCCTATGCGGATAATGTTGTTTTCTGTACGTACTACTCCGGAGGAACAGCAGGGGAAAGCATACTAGGAGGACACTGGAGTGCACAAATAGATTTCCTCTGGGAGTTTAATGTTTTCTTTGAAGCCTTAATGTAAAGCTGCTTGTCAAACATAGTGCTACATTATCTGTCATGTGATATTTTTCTGCCTCGCCTGTCAGAGTAGGTATCTATTTATATGGACAGTGTTGGTTTTATCTGTGGATTTTTTCTCTCTTTTTTTTCTTGAGATTTCAGCATCTTAGATCTCTGCACCCACTACTACACCATGGAGGTGAACTGAATTTTGTTTGTGGTATTATAGCATTTTAAAAAATCACATTCGGAAGAACTTTCGTGGCATCTACCGGTAAAGATTTCAGAACTTTTCCCGGTTAGAATTCATTGTCCAGTAAGTTTTTACCAGGAGTCAAATTATCCACAGAGGCCTCTTCCTCTTCAGAACAACCAAACTAGGTGATTTAAACCGGTTAAAACACTGAATAAAGCAATTTCACGTTAATAATCAGCATTTATTGACGCTTTCGGGCTTGTCGCAGATGGCCTACTAGCCCAGCACCTGCTAACATTTGCTCACCTTATTTCTCTGATAACTTAAGATCCAGACATTCAGGAGGTTTTTACCGGGAGCCGAATTATCCGCAGAGGTCTCCTCCTCTCCAAAACAGATAGACCTGGTGATATAAACTGGTAAAAACACTAAACAAAGGAGTTTCATGTTACAAATCGGTGTTTCTCCAATGCTGTTCGGCTTGTTGCAGATGGCCTGCTAGCCCAGCACCTGATAATGTGTGCTCAACTTTACTCTCCGATAACTTAAGATCCAGACATTCAGGAGGTTTTCACAGGGAGCTGAATAATCCGAAGAGATCTCCTCCTCTCTGAAACAGACAAACCCGGTGATATAAACCGGTAAAAACACCAAATAAAGGAGTTTCATGTCACAAATCGATGTTTCTCCAATGCTGTTCGGCCTGTTAGAGGCTGGCCACTAGCCCAGCACCTGCTTATGCGTGCTCACCTTTCTTTGCCCCGATAAAGATCCAGATACTCAGGAGGGGCTTAACTACATTTGTTGATGTGAAAGCGTAAATGGCCCTATGTAGAGCCAGTGTTTGGTTTGTCCATTCTGGGCTACTGTAGAAACATGGTGGTGCAACATGGTGGACTCCATAGACATGGTCCCGCTCCCTATGTAGATATACAGACAAACTCATTGTGTTGCTATATTTGCATTTCATTTTCATCAAAAAGTTTTAATTTTTTGCTATGATGACAGTACTTTAATTCAACAGGTAATTCCAACAGCTTTGTTTTAATAATTCCCACAGAGGCTGGCCCACTCTGTTGTTATTTCCTGACTGGCTGAATTTTTTCCATCTCTCTCCTTGCCACGCAGAGCCAGGTCAACACAGGCTGGCTTTGCTCAGACCGTACTGTTGTACTACATGATAAAACAGAGTTTGTATCACATCCAGACTGTTTCTCCACTTTGCTTATCTCGACGCTCGAAACACAACACCTTCCCAAGGGGCCTTTTTTAAAACTTGTTAAATCGACAGCAGACAAATATTTACTGAGTCTTCAAAGGTGCTGTGCCCTGGTCACATAGAGAACTTCCCACAGCTGGCACACCCTCAACTCTACCTGCCCCAGGTGATCTTGTGGTGTAATATGCCTGACAGCGTGATTGGCTGATAAGGGCTTGTGTTGCTGGCTCGTTGTTTTGCAGGGGTGCGTGAAGAAGACAAAAGGCAGACAGCATTACCTTGTCTCTTATCTGCCTGGCCCACCAGCTATCACCGCCCATATGTGCTGCTGACTTCAACCACCTCTCCAAAACCACACACGCACACACAAACACTGTCTCCTCAGCTGGGACAGGCCTCCTTTTTATGCTATCACTCTGGCCCTGAACTGAACCTGTCCTTCGCTCCTATCTCACCCACAGATGTAATTCCCTGCTTTGATATGCTCATTGTTTGTGCATAGTTCCTGCAGTAACATTGGTTACTGTTAGGTGTTTGGTCTGTGTGGAGTCCTTGACTTGGTGGTTTAGCAGAACTCAGCTGCAACACTGCTTTTGTCAACGTACAGTCACTCTTTCAAAACGCATGATCTTAAAGGAAAATTCCACTTAATTTCAACTTGTGTTTTATTTACATAGTTTTAGCCATTGTTTCTGTCAGGTATGATAACATCATACTCACCACAGTGGTTGCTTACATTTGGGAACATGGCAGTATCAATGCAACACAGCCAACTGGGGCAAGAAACATGACCAGGCACACGATCAGACAGTTGTAAACAAACCAACATTTTATCCACAACTCCAGAAAGTTATAGAAAGTCTGATAGGTCAGAGTCAAACCTGGCAGTCTGTAAACTTTGATGAAAGTTTAGAGGACAGGTATGTTAGTAAAGAAGGTCCGAAGTATCAATACTGAAATATTTTGTATGGTGTCGAAAGCGCTGAAGCTATAAAAAAAAACAGATCTAAAATCAGATTTGCAACTCAAAACTGCACATATGAACCAACGGGGAAGAAAATGAGTGGTCCTCTACAAGATTCTCTCTGGCAATGAACCCATGTGACTGATATGCCGTGTGCAGGTTTTTAATTTAAAAAAAATAATATTAAGAAGGATTTTTGTTTTAATTTGTGTACCTTTTTTTGCTGCAGTATTGAGTATCATTTTTTACACTGGTATTGTATCGAACCCTTAAAATTCTGGTATCCTGACATTAGTAATAACTTTACAGCAAGGCTGCGTTTTCTCTTTTTAAACAGGTTTAGATGTCTGATTGTAGTTTCTTGCCCTGTCAGACTTGGTATTAGCATTATTACATGAGTACGGTAATATTACTGATAGAAACATGGGTCAAAACTACAAAAATAAAACCCAGGTTGTTTAAAATCTGAATTTTTCCTTTAACGTGTGGCCTTGTGTATCGGTGAGTCTTTCTCCATATGCCTCTTCAAAGCTCAGGCCCTAACAGATCTACAGCTGCCGACATGGCCCATGTGCAGCACCTCTTCCTTGAGAACAGCTAATGGTGCCCTGATGGTGGAGTGATCCAGCCACAAAGGCCTCAGTATCTGCCAAAGATAAGAAACGGAGAGAAGTAACACTCTCCCATGGCTTCAGTTGATGTGTGGGAGAGTGGAGGCGGCTCCGCGACTCTGTGTGTGTTTGTGTTCATGTGTATGTGCTGGGGTGGGGTTGCTGGGGGAGGCAGCATGGACGGTGAGGGAGGGAGGGGGGGAGACGACAGGCAGGCAGGCAGGCAGGCAGGCAGGCAGGCAGGCAGGGCAGGGCGGGGCCTTCAGTGCTTCCCAGGGAGAGCCCTGAGCCGTGGTTCATTCAGCTCCTGAGATAGTGTAAACAGACAGTGATTGAATGGTGATGAGAAAGGTGCCGGGGCGGGCAGGACAGCACAGAGAGGCAGCCCCGCATGAAAATTGTGCCCCCGTCAAGGCTTTGTTTTGGTTGGTGCTTCAAGCGCATAAGCAAACAGCTCTCCTCATTGGTTCCGTTACTGTTACACCCCTCGTGGTCAAGCGCATTTGCTTTTCTCTCTCTACTATAGTGATAAAATGTGTGACCTACTTTACATGCATAGATTGCAGCGCTGCTTTATACTTATGTTTATTAGACCCGCCCTCGCTAGAGTGAAGAATAACAAAGATTTCACTGGGGAACAGCTGTGTTTTCAATACACACACATTTGTTCTGATAATGTAAACATGTAGTTACCTTGTTAGAGCACAATGCAATTACAGTTACTCGGTGAAAGAACTTTGAAACCAAAACTAATAGTGGCACAGTGATTGATGTTGGTCTATTTTAAATGAATCCGTCTGATTTGCACGCTGGAGCCATCGGGCTTGGGTTAGGAGGCAGTCAGTCTTGAGGGATAATCTGTGATTGTTTAGAAGGAAACCAAGCGCACAATGAAAGGATAAGTCATAACTGATGCAATGTACAAAACTAACAAAGCCTGTCTTAGTCAGTGAGTGGGAGGGGATCAGGTCTTACAGGAACAGTGGTTGTTTCAGACACTAGCTGGAAAACTTGTGTTGGGACTTCCCTTGGCCTACACAACCTGCTGCACTGGCTCCACTCTTACAAGTTCACCTCGTAGACAAAACACTCAAGTTGTCCGTCTTGTTGTGCAGTGTTAAATGCAGCCAAGCGTTCAAAGGTGTAGTTGTAGAGACGGTAGTGTATTTATAGTCTGTTGGAGATCCTAAATATATTATTTATACATCCAGTAATGAAAATGGTCATTGTCAAAGCCGCTTGCATCTTATAAGACTCATCCTATTTAATTGAGACCCAGAAGATTTTCCCTCTTTGCCCCAAAGGCATTTTGCTGTTGGGTTTCCCACAGAAGACAAAAAGATCTAATTGAAGATCCTTGTCCTCTCTAGTTCTCTTGATATAAAGCAGTCCCAGACCATTTTTGCAAAGTTGAAAGGTATGCTATGCAGGAATTGTTGGTTACTGTTTGTATACATCGCATTCACATTTGGCAACTCTTCCTACATTGGCTGTACATACACTGCAAGCTACTGTACTTTTGTAGGAACCTCACACTAGCTCTAATGAAAAGGCAATGTCTTTAGCAAGCTAACTAAGCGTACCGCCGACACCTGTCTATCCAACAGAAAAGCGGTTAACTCTCTATCACTCTTTATCCTCTCCCTCAGTGCTCACCAGTGAAAGTGGTCTCACTATATTTTGTTGTTTTGGTACTGTCTGCAATTTTGTTGCCTCCTCTTGGATGCGTGCTGCTATTACCTGGTCACTACCTTTTTAGAAAGTCCAGACTGTCCCTTGAGCGCTGTTGGCGGGGAGCTGCATGCCTATGAATGTCCTGAACACAGCAAAATAAGATGAAAATAAGAAAATACAAGCAGAGGGCACATAAATATGCCACCACACACTTTTAGTGGGTCTTCAGTAATTATTGCAGTCTACAGATTTTTTTTTTTTTTTTTTTTTTTTAAGAAAATCCTTCATAATTTACCTTTTGAATTTATCATTTAGTCTCATTATGCAAAGTTTAAAATTACCTGTACATATGATATGATAGTAACAGATCTGAATTCCTTTCTGTCTCTTTTGCAGCCCTGAACCAGCAGAGGATCTCCCAGAGTGCTCCAGTGAAGCAGGGCCAGCTCCCTCCTGGAATCATGGGAAGTAACAACCAGATGAGACTGCAGCAGATTGAGAAGGAAAGACTGAGACTGAAGCAACAGGAGCTGCTTCGACAGAGACCACAGGTCAGGAATCAGAGTTAAAGCATTTTTTATATAATATAATATTCAAAAACTTTCTGGAAAGTGCTGGGGCTTCACGGAGGAGTAACTAATTTGCATCAACACATCACAAGGTCAATACTTTCAGTATGTGAGAACACTGGACCCCTAACTGCTCACTAGTTGAATGAGGGAAGCAAAATGGTTGTTATAAAACCTAATGTATATCATGAATAGACCTTTAAATATGAGTCATCATTCATAGGTATGGCGGCGGATCTTAAGCCGCCATACCTAGCACCACCCTGCAATGAAGTCTCGTGAGTCATATGTGGTAATTTTATCACTTCCTAACTGTGATGTGTCACTGTGCCGCCCACACAGGGTGGTGCAGCCAAGTCCAGTAGTTTACTCAAGGCCGTGTCATACCTACAGAAACAGACCTTTATGATTATGAATGAGGGTGCCGGTGACTTGTCATTCACATGGGTTGTCTAAAGTTCACCGTGTAGGAAGTGACCTGAGAGTGTACATGCTCCAGGCTGTAGAGGGGAAGAGAGGATTTGGACTGTCCTTACTGAAAGTCCTCAGTGCACATGCACTGTAAGCTTAAGTGACCTGGTTATTGTCAACTTTCTGAAATCAGGTGGTTTGTATAATGGGGTGAGGGATTAAGAGAAACATGGTTGGCACGGATTGATTTCTGTTAGCTTTATACTGGGATCTAACTCAGTTTGTACACATCTTTATGAATGCAAACAAAGGTTTTAGAGTAAACAGGTCATTTCAGGACATGCATGTTCTATTTCTTGGCTCTCTCCAGGTTTGTGTGCATTGATTATGCAAGAAAAACATATAAAGACGACACATGAGCAGCTCAGGTATCCAAACTTCATACAGCTTAGAGAAAGAAAGAGCTTAATGGAAAATAAAATGAGGAGATGGGATTGTGGACCAAACTATCTGCTATCAGCTAGTTTCCAGTAAACCCCAAACTCCTGTAACATCTCAGATGTTTGGAGTACGGAGGACCTACCGTGTTTGCAAATACAGGAGAGCATGATTATAGTAGGAAATTGTGCAACAGTTCAGGCTATATGCTGGTGTAGGGAGTTCAAGTTTGGGGCAATAATTGCCACACCCAAATGGATTCCACATGGCAGAAGTATGATTAAGAGCGGGCGGCGATGTATGCAACTTGCTGGTGGCAGTCCAGTGCTGACGCTGCTCAGTCATGCACAAAAAGACAGCCAATAAAACCATAAAGGTTGTTTACAGTACACACAGCCCTCATAATCCCGCTTAATCATAACCAGATTGTTTATATGTGTGCATGTGATTCTGGGATAAATGTAGTTGTCAGAGAAGGACACACCTTCAAGCTGGCTGCAAGTACAACTAGGGAAAAAAACAGGATGAAGAAACATCTCATTAGGATTTTTATTTATCTTTCTGAGAACATTGTGTCCATTTCTCCTCAACCAAAACCAATAACAGCTCCTACTAAGCACTTATGGTGTCCCGTGGCAGTTTTACATCCTTACTAAAAACATCACATCCCATTGTTTCTCTCTGTTGTTGTCTATGACGCGGTAAAAGTTAAATGAGATCTCAAAACGCCGACACCGCTCAAGTCACTTCACCTTCCCGTTCAAGGACGTATAGGGGAAGGAGGTGGAAAAAAAAACAGCATGACCTCATATCCGTGGCCTTATCTGATCTGAGCATGATCTGAGCATGTGTAGAAAACAATTGTCTCCAACTGTTGTCGGCCCCCCTATGTAATCTGACACTCTGTATGGGGAGAAAAGGAGAGCACCATGTTGGCAGTCTGTGTGTAATTCCTCAATTTACAATTTTATGCTGTGCCAGCATCGCGGTGGGGGTAAAAGGCAGTTGTGATATGTTTTTATGACACTGTAGCTGTGTATAATTAGCTTCTGAGGTTAGCTGCGGGGTCGATTGTGTTGCTCATGGGATTTTTGCTTTATCATCCACAGGAGCTCGCTATAAGAAATCAGCTGCCGACCAGTATGGATCAAGATGGCAGCACGAACCCTGTGTCCTCTCCAATGGCCCAGGATGCCCGGACCATGACCGCTAACAGCTCTGACCCATTCCTCAACAGGTTGGTTTCATACAGAAGCCAGGAGTAGCCTCTGTGGAGCAGATTTTCCTCTAGTACAGAACAATCACAGCTGAGGTGTGCTGATTGACGTCGGTGCACTTGGCAAGTGCTTCCATTCTGGCTCAGCTCTTTAGACTTAATGTATCCTGTTTGAGCGAATCTGTGCGCTCGAGCTCTGCTCAGAGCTCCCTGAGTTACACAAGTAGTAAAAACAGAAGGCCAGTCTCTGGGCTTAACCCACTTCACATGGTAATGTCTCACTCAGTCTGTGCTGGAGTTCATTGCACAATGATGACCTCTGGTGTACAACTGCTGCAATAAAGACAAACAGAAGCTAAATGATGGTGTAACCTGTGAAAAGCTTTTATGAAAGCACACTGTACTCAGAGTAAAGATGGACAGCTTGCACAGATTGAGCAGGAATGACACAAACAACACCTGAAAATGGCTGTGATTAAGAAGGGACGTGCTGTTTCTCTTAACTATCTGTGAATGCTGCTCCGTGGCATTCTGGGTAATCATTTCTAGCAGTTCAAGCTCTAGTTCTTCTGTGAGCGGATGAAGTGAGGAAAGAGCTGAATAGCAAGCAGGCCATGAGAACATGTGGTCCAGTCAGTAGACAGGCCAACCTAATCTCCCCTCCTCCCCCTGTTGCCTCCACTCCACTCCCCTCCTCTCACAATGGCCTCATTCATCCTGCCTCTGCCATACTCTGCCTACATATTTTTCCTCTGCTAATTAGTATAGGCTTGTCAAATGTCTTCTATCTGCCTCTTTGTCTCTCTGTTGCCCCATTCATCGTTGCTCTTTTTGCTATATTCCGTAACAGAGGGCGAAAAAGTGAAGCTCAGTGTCAGTGTGGATTAGTCGCCATCGCTGTTCAAATAGATACTGTTGAAACGTGGATGTATGCAGAAGCTCCCTGAGGGAATTCAGGCCACACTGTTACTTTTCAGCCTGTGTGCTTTTCATAACTGAGTGTGTTTGCTTTGTTGGATCGGTTAATTAGATTCACGTAGTCGGGTTTCAGAGTAGTTAAGTGAAGGTCATTAAGGACATCTGCAAACTCTGCTTACAGAAAAAGCTTTTTATGTCCTTCAGTCTGACAGAAATCAGGATGTTTATTGCTGATTGTGCAGAGTTTATAACCCAGATGTCTTTGTATGTTTCAGCGGGACCTACCACTCCAGGGATGAGAGCACAGACAGCGGCTTGAGTATGAGCAGCTACAGTGTCCCCCGCACTCCAGATGACTTCCTTAACAGTGTGGATGAGATGGACACAGGTGAGGCTGGGAGCAAAATCAATATGGTTACCTGTCAGACAGTCTGACCTGCAGCCTGATAGGCTGGATAGGCTGTTGATAAAGTTTCTGCTGTGGTGCCAAATTTAGTTTTGTACAATGCCACATTATATTCATCATGGCTGAATATGAAAATATGTTGTGACATGAGATCATTATTCAAAGATGGCCACCTGAAGTCGCACCACATATTGTTCATAGAAAAGTTGCTTAGATTACCTATTTTATTCATAACGAATTTGAATTTGAATCAACTGTAGTATTATTAAAAGGGACAGTTCACCCCAGAATCACAAATTACATATTTTCCCTCTTACCTGTTGTGCTGTTTATCAGTCTGTTTTGTTTTGGTGTGAGTTGCCGAGTGTTGGAGATATCAGCTGTAGAGATGTCTGCCGTCCCTCCACTCTAATGAAACTAGATGGCACTCGGCTTGTGGTGCTAAAAGCGGCAACAATACTTTTGAAAAACTCAACAGCAATGTCTCTTTCCAGAGATCATGACCCGGTTACTCAAAATAATCCACAGACCTTGTTGTGAGCAGTTTCATGCAGGAACTATTTTCTACCGAGCTACACCCACCAGCCGTGTCACAGTGCAGAAGGAGGCGTGCATCTACTGCTAGCTCACGTAGCACTACTGAGCTAGCTAGGGTTACACCTTAGCCGAGGAGGACGGCATTAATATTTACACGTCATTAGCACAAGCCTCTCGTCCATGAGTAGATGCACGTTTCCTTCTGTGAGATGATACAGTTGTTGGGTGTAGTTCGGTATCAAGAAAATAGTTCCTACATGAAACTGCTCACACAAAGTCTGTGGATTATCTTGAGTAACTGGGACATGATTTCTGCAAAGAGACATTATCTTTCCGATTTTTAAATGTATTTGTTTGATGCTGTGAGCACCCCAAGCCGAGTGCCATCTAGTTCCATTATTTTGAGGAGAAGGAAGACATCTCGTCAAGCGATATCTCCAATACTCGGCAACTCACACCAGTACAATCTAGATTCATAAATAGCGCTACGGTAAGAGGAAAAATGTGTTTCTGATATTTGGGGTGAATACTTATTCAGTCGTTTTTATGTACAATGGACTACTGATAATGACAGTGGCTGTTAAGCTGTCTTGGCTTGTTGATATTTTGCAATTCCTCCCACCATGTGGGTGATGCCACAGCTGTCAGAAATCCCCCAAATCTCCTGCTTGTAATTACAACTAGGAGTCTGATGTGACTGTGTTTTTTCTTTCTTCTCACTTGGCTGCTCATATTTACAGTCTGTACCAAGAGAGAGGAATGTGGCTCAATTATTATCTTCACAGTCATGTGCCAAGCTGACAAGATCTTCCAAACCATCTCTAGCTTGCTGAGTCAAATCATTAACAACATGTTTTCCTGTTCATTAGGGGACCCTCTTCCACCCTCCATGGCAACACAGCCCAGTCGTTTCCCCGACTACCTGGACGCCATCCCGGGAACAGACGTGGACCTGGGCACCCTTGAGAGCGAGAGCATGGCGGTGGAGGGCGAAGAGCTGATGCCCAGTCTCCAGGAGGCCCTGAGCTCTGACATCCTCAACGACATGGAGACAGTGCTGGCAGCTACCAAGATCGACAAGGAGAGCTTCCTCACATGGTTATAGAAGATCCGAGCAGGGCGCTCCTTCCTCCTCTCGCCACACTCTGAACTGCTGCCTGCTCTAATCTGTGAAGGAGTCATAGATGCTTTTACAAGACATTTCAGCGAGCCTCTCTGGACTTCTGTCTCTGTCTCGGCGTGTAAGGCCAACCTCTTGTGAGGCAGTATTGTTCTTTTCTTTTCACTGGTGTGTTATCTCTTTATTTTGTCTGTGTCTTCAAGGCTGGCCCATGAACAGACAATTAACGCAAGGGTCCCCAAATCTTTCACAGATCTGTCAGTGAATCTAGGGCATCTTTACCTAGAGCAGGGGCCGCTCCTTACCCCTGGTCTCCCCTCATAGCTGCGCTGGGCGGGTGCATGTGCTCTAATGCAAGACCTGCCATCATCAGTTATCACCTGGAGTCTCTGGTGCCTCTCTTTTCTCTTGCAGTATAGCGTGAACCAGCACTACTTAACTGCGTTTGGGACTATTGCATTTAGCTTGAGTAGCTTTATATTTGGCCTTGTACATTTTTATTCTTTTTTTTTGTTTGTTTTCAATGAGCCTGAGAAACCAAAAATGATGTATTTGAAGCATAAAGAACAATACTGATTTGGAGTAAAGGTAATGTGAGGCCCAGTTTGGACATGTTGGCTTGTTGCTGGGTAGGGGGGGCGGGGTAGTGGAGTGAGAGTTGGAGCCTGGGGACCGACTACATTGCTGCTTGGCTGTGCCAGCAAGTCTAAGTTAAACCTTTGATAGATCAAGTGCCTTCAGTTGTATTTTTTGAGACGCGAGCAACACGAACAATTACTAAGTTTCTGTAATGCAGCGGCAAGCATACGGCTGCGTTCATTTACCACACTTTCCTCTTTCTACTGTTCAGTAATCAAAGTTGTATTTTTGTTTTATAAACACATTATAAGGGGATTTAGGGATTTCTGTTTTTTTGGGTTTTTTTAAACCCTAGCTTCTAAGTATCTCAGTCTTATCCAAGCCTAATTCAAGATTCATTCTTTTTATCTTTTTAGTATTCCTTTATTTTTTAGGTTACTACATATGTATGATAGCTTAGATCAAATGGCATTTTGCTTCTTGTTTTTCTTTCATAGATGAATTAACACTTTTTTTAACAGGGTCGACTCTTATCACAGCACATCACTTCACCACCATGAAGTCTGCCAAGACACAATGATTCAGTTTTGGCTATTTGTTTTTTTAACCATTTAGCTCCTCTTGTCTCTGATTTACTATATACATATTAGTGTTATTGTTTATTTGTTGATCACATGCAGCTTTTTAAAACTATCTTTCCTAAACATTAACCAAAAAGGCAGATCTCTCGGCTAAACAGAAACTACAGCTCTTTGATCAATTAAACCTTGTGACAACATACAGAGAGGGGGCGAGGGTTAAAATGTTTGACGCAGCCTTCCCGCAGAGGGAGCTGAATCCCTCTGCACGACGCTGTGTGTTGAAACGAGGGGTTAACAGACCACAACTTGGACAAGTTTAAGCAGGTTTAAGAGTCATGTCGAGGGGGTAGTGTAGAAGGCCAGGGTTTGACTGACAGCAGCGAGTTACGTGGATTGTGGATTTTTTTTTTTTTTTTTGGTGAAATAATTACGAAACAATCAGTTATTATCTCAGTCAGGAATTGTTGTGGCAGATTCCAAAGATGTTTTTTGTAATGACGCTAACACTTATTTTTGCTTCCATTTTCACCGAGTCCAGAAAACAGTATGATTTGTAAATCAGCCTCTGTATGAACACACTGTATAAGCTAATGAGAAAATGATGTAGGTTTAAAGTGTTAATGGACATGTCTGAATAGGTCTAGCTGAGAGATTCTTTTTTAGATGGTTGTTTTGAGTGACTAACCCCGAGATTTTAAGGATGAGGTTTCAGAACAGAGAAGCAAGTGATTTTTCTAGAAGCGCTCACATGTTTACATTCTCTCTGAGTAAGAGACTGCTACAGCTGCAGTGGAGACAACACAACACACTGACAATTCTCTCATAATCACATTATTGTCATGTTTACACCATGTCTACATCTTTGCATGTAACCTTTGAGTAATCAGCCTGCCGTGCATGCCCTTGGTTGAAGCCTCACAGGGTGTCACACTGATTCTGTTGCCAACCAATGCGTCATTGGTTGCATTAACTTGATGGATCAATTTTTTTTTTTAGATCAGAGAACATGAACAATTTTTTTTTTATTCTGTGTGAGAAACCTGTTTTTAGTTTTGATTTTACTGATCATTAAATCATGTGTTGATGATGGATTTAAGATGGATAAACAGTGTTGGTGAGAACAATGCAACTAAAATGAGTGGTACACTACAGTGCTTGTATTGCACGGCTACAGAGTTTTCATTTTGATGCAATGACGCATTTTGTCACACAAACCTGATTTTATGCTTACTTAGTGTGTAACTGTCAGAGCATATTAGCTGTTGACTGTCATTGTAGCAGTAGAACTAATCACACAAGTTAAAGGATTTTGTATTTAGAGTTTTCTAAATGCACATGAAATGAATTTATATTCAGTAATGATCTGTTCTTTTTTTTTTTTTTTTTGATAGATATGTGCATGTGTTTTAGAACAATAAATTCTGTTACATTATATCTTGCTTCATATGATACTTTGAAATTGGCCTGAAATAAAGTATATACTTTGTGGTAATATTTTTTCCTTTTGTGGTTTTGTATTTCATTGGTTGTGTATTCAAAAATGGATCCTAAATATTCATACATAGGATATTCTTGACTGTTCCTACCCTGTAAGCTTTTATTGTGTTCATGGTGATATCTTAAAATAGCTGGTGCTTTTAGTTTACATTAAATGTGTGACCTAGATTCAGAAGAATAAACTGCAACTTCTCAGTGAATAATACAGCCTTATTTGGTGCATATGAGTAAACCACAGGTCAATAGAGATGAAAAAATAGTTTATAAGCAAATTAACAATAGTATTATTTCATGCAGTGTGTTTCCTGTGAGCATCATGAGGAGAAAGGTCAATAATCTTTAAATAATTAATTTATAACGTTTTATTTTGAAAGTATTTACTGGAAATGTTGTAGTTCCTCTATTCAACCACTGGGTGGCAGTAAACAGTAAATCAGTGGAAAGTTACTATTTTCACTTGAATACAATTTTCAGGAACTTTTACTAAAGTTGGGTATTTCAATTTTATGTTGCTTTATACTTTTATGTGGTTCTTATGGCATACTATTACATGACTTTTTGTGACAATCTATATAATGATGTTTATAATAACGGCTTTTTATGGTATATCATTAACATACTTATCAATGCCTTATTTTAAAACTTATTTTAATGACAATACAATGACTTTTTTCAGCCTTTGACATGACATACTGCACTTACATTTCTTCTTAATCTTTCATGTCATACAATACTATGACATTTTTAATGATGTTTTGAATGACATTATAGTATGACTTTTATACAGTTTTTATGGTATACTACACTACCACTTTAAATAATAATTATTATTATTATTTTATAATGACAAACTACAGTGTGACATTTTTATGCCACAATTATGGCATTCTATATTATAACTTAATGACTTTTTTTGGCATATTATTTTACAATTTTTTTTGAATGACATAACTATACTATGACATAGTTCATATTTTTTTAATGACATACTATAATTTTTATGGCATACTATAATACGACTTTTTTCAGATTTTTTTTTTAATGGCAGACTTAGTAGTAGTAGTCATAGTAGTAGTAGTGGTATTTTTATTAATGACATACTGTAGCATGCCATTTTACATCATTTTTATGGAATGCTGAATTTAAAAACAATTCTTTTAAATATAATCTAGATGACATTTTAGTGATTTTTTAATGGCATTCAATGATATGGCATTTTTATGACATTTTTATGGCATACTATACTTTGGGGGTTTTTTCAAGATTTTTTTTCAGTTTTCTCAGTTCTTAAAAATTTTTTGATCACTTTTTTAAATAAACATACTATACTATGGCATTTTTACAGTTTTTTTGATGACATATAATGGCATGAAATTTTATTTTTATTGCATATTCAATGGATTTTTAATGGATTTTTTTTTAAATATTAGAATATGTCTTTTTTAAATGATTTACATTTTTTGACATTTAAAAAAGGCACTGTTATGTTTTTTATAATTCTTTAATATAACATACTATAGTATGATTTTTTTTTTTATTTGTTTTGCGTACTATACCATGACATAAATATTTTTTTTTATAGTATGAGTTTTTTTAATTAAATCCTTTTACTTTTTTCTGTATCATTTATTCATGAAATATTATAGTATGATTTTGTTTATGTCATTTTTTATGGCATACTATATTATAAATCTTAATTTATTTATTTTTTTTACACATTTTATGATTTTTAAAATGAAATATTACAGAATGACATTTTTATGCTTTTATGGCCTACTAAACTATTATATGATAGTACACCATAAAAATGTCATACTATCATTACATTTTTTGTTTAATTTTTTTTAGCGACATACTAACTTATAACATTTTTAATCTTTTATGATGAACTGAAGTGTCACATTTTTGTGAATGTTTTGGGTACATGTGGCATTTTTTAATCTTTTTGCACACTATAATTTGA
Organism: Epinephelus moara; assembly: GCF_006386435.1. Classification (NCBI taxonomy): domain Eukaryota; kingdom Metazoa; phylum Chordata; class Actinopteri; order Perciformes; family Serranidae; genus Epinephelus; species Epinephelus moara. The sequence goes on along the minus strand of NC_065507.1, from coordinate 31,684,685 downwards.
AATGTTTAATGACATTTTTTTGTGGCCTAGTATCCTATGTCATTTTTTAATGTTTTTTTTTTCTTTTTTGATTACATACTGTAGCATAACCTTTTCTTTTTTATATATAAATTATTGAGGCATTCTGCACCATGACATTTATTTTATGACGTTTAAGTATGACATTACAGTAAAACATTTTTCATGACATTTTAATGGTTTACTTACCATTAGCATTATGTTATTGTTTTTTAAAGACATAATTAATTAAAGACATACTAAAATGATATACTATAGTACGACATGATATTTTATGGCCTTTTTTTATGGTACACTATACTATGACATTTTTCAATGATTTATTATGTCTTTTTTTTCAATGACATACAATTTTATGACATTTTTATAGCATAATTTATTGTGACATTTTTAATGATTTTTTAAAGACACTAAACTTCATTTTTAATGATTTTTTTATGACATACTATAGTATGATATATTTATGGCATACTATAATATTGATTTTTTTTTTTAATGANTTTTTATAGCATAATTTATTGTGACATTTTTAATGATTTTTTAAAGACACTAAACTTCATTTTTAATGATTTTTTATGACATACTATAGTATGATATATTTATGGCATACTATAATATTGATTTTTTTTTTAATGACATACTGTAGTATGGATTTTTCATGCCAGTTTTATGGAATACCATACAATGAACCTTTTCTGAATTTTTTCTATGAATGACATTATAGTTTGGAATTTTTTTATGAATCTTTTTTTTTTTTTTTTTTTTGCATACAATAGCAATTTTATATTTTATTTCAATTACATGCTATTTAATACAGACATTTTTAGCATACTATACCATGTCATTTTAAAATCATTATTTAATTACATACTGTAGTGTAGTACAAACTTTAAACAAGTCATACTATACAATGGCATTATATAATGACATATATATATATATATATATATATATATAATGACAGACAGAAAGACAGACATACTATATCATATTTTATGACTGCTTTAATGACATACTATAGTATGAATTTTTATGACATTTTTATGGCATACTGTACTATGACTGTTTAATGATTTTATGACATTCAATTGTATCATATTATTCATTCATGTTGTTTTTTTTATGACCCACTATAGCATGACGATTTTTATAACATTTTCTTACAAATTATACTATGACTGTTTTTAATTTTTTTTTATAACATATTGTGACATTTTTCATCTTAACCATCAACTCCATAATTCCATAACTCCATCAAGTGTAGTGTATAGATCACAGTATACAGTATATGTTGTGTTTTGTTTTGGGGGGGTTTTCTCCCCTAATACTATATTATTTATTTTCATATTTTGTCCATTTCTTTTACATGTTGAATTTATGTAATAGGTTAGGTTATTTTCTGTGTATTATATACAAAGGCAGTTCCTGTTTGTTGGTCTTGGTTAACAAAAACTGAACACTAAATAGAATTCAATAGATAAAGTATCACTATTGACTCAAGACAACACTACAAGCATCAAGGCAGACATGATAGTATACTAATACTTCAATGGAAGTTTCCTTCGAAATAAACTTTGAAATTATTGCTGAAAGTTAAAGATGGGCAATACAAACAAGGATGTGCTGTTTGGTGGTCAGCATGTGATTTTGGTGATTTGAAGTAATCAACATGTCTTTGTCATGTCAGTGTCAACTCACCTGGCTGAGAGGCTGACTCCAAGTAGGTGCTGGAAGGACAATCTCAAGTGAATTAAAAAAAAAAAAAAAAAAAAAAAACTTACTTCCGCATTCTTGGATCTGCACTGTATCTAATAATAAACAAGCTCTGGATCATTGCCCTTCTTAAGGCACTCGAGGCAAACAGAACAAAGGGACAGTTTGGTGTATATTAAGCCATTCCTGTAATTAGCCCTAATGCAAAACATCTGTGTTCTTCCCCTGATCAGAAGCTCATACTCAAGGGTATTGTAGTCTTTTAGTACATGTGGCCTACAAAAATGGAGGGCAAGGATACTATGTATAGAAGAGAGGAAACAAGCATTTAAAAATACAAACAAGTATGATATTCCTTCATAACACCATAAAGAACATAAACTTCCTTTGACCCCACAGCTGGAAGAGCCTCCAACACATTTATCTCTAACCTTTTTAGATCTCCTCAAATTCTCTGTCAAGGAACAGTGGATCTTTGTCAGACTCCCTGTGTTACATCTGAGGACTCCTGATTCAAAAAAATGTATCTGTTCTTGATGCAATGACTGTATTTCAGTAATATAGTATGAGCCACAGAAAACAGGGAAATGAATGTAAGAAGAAAACAAAAACAACACTTTATTTATTCATTTATTCAAATCAATTTTATTAATTACATGTATTATAATGTCTTAATACTATCCCAATAATTATTAAATATCACATGAAACAAAAAAAGAATGGTTACATTACTTAAATTGCATCAAAAACTACCACAGATGAAAAAGCTTGAACAATTAGTAAGAAAACATTGGTGGTGGCAAGATTCTCTGTGTATGGTAGCAAAACGTCTGAAGGTAAATATCGTATCATGCTAAATAGTGGATGCAGATTTAGAAACTGAACTTGGAATACCGAGATGAACTTGAAAGCAGCACAGCAATGTTCTCTCCACAGTGTGAATTTGGTATTGTGTCCTAAATGACAGCACTACAGCATGAGTATGACAAACAGACCACAAAAACAGTGACTGCAAAGAAAAGTAGTTTGTTGGCCAATACACCAGGAATAAAATATGCAGAATACTAAAGACAGAACACAACTCCTTTCACAGTAAATACAATACAAAACAATACAGTATACTTGGATAACAAATAATATGAGTTTATAAAATTCCTTTTTAACATTATTTACAAATGTTACACCTTACATCCATGACCTCTATACTTTGAGCTGCGGGTTGATTTTTAGCAATCTGTGACCCAAATTCACGAGTGACTGCCCAGAATCTCATCCAAATTTATATCTTTCATCCAATCATCATTCCCAGAGCCAGACTTGAGAAGAGAGTCTATGAAGTCTGAGTCTGTGTTGATCCCTGGAACTGTGTTGTCTCCCTCGGGGAGGAAGTCAAAGGTCAGACGATTGGCCCGGTTATTCTGGTAGCTGCTAGAGCTCGGACTGGGCTCTGCAAAGTTGCCTGCTGGTACCCTCTGTTCCGGAGAGGCCTGGTTCAGGCTCCCCACTGCTGATGGAGATCCCATTATCGGCTGGTTTGGTCTGGGGCCTGTGTCTCTTAGCGAAGGGTTAAGAGGGAGCATCCCAATGTCTGGCGCTACCTGGTTGGGAGGGCCGATGTGCCTCTGTTGATACGGATGGTTTGGCATGTCCAGCTGCGCACCCTGAGACTGCAGTGGGTTGGGTAGCCGCCTAATACCAAGTCCAGTTGTCACTTGCTTGTTGGCTGAGCTCCAGCCCATTTTCATCAAGCCTCCAAGACCCTGTCCTGGTACCCCTGATGAATGCAGGTCAGCTGTCGTTCTCGGGTGTTGTACACCTCCTACATTGTTCATCCCAAAAGAACTGCCGTGAGCGTTTGGCCCCATGAACCTAGCTTTATTTTGATTTAGTCCGATTCGATTCTGATTGTTATGCTGCTGGAACTGGCCGATACAAGAAGTCGGACGACAATCAGTCCCAATGCCAAATCTGCGGTCCGATGGTGAAGGACTCATCTTTGAACCACTTGGGAGGTGACAAGACAAGGACTGTAGGTCGTTCTCAGGGCCATTGCTGGAAGACTGGGTGGAGTTTTGTCCTGAAGGGATACCAAGAAAAACTGATTACAACTATGGTCACCTGCCAACACTGAAAGCATTTCTGAATTATCAAAACTTTAAAGTACCTGTGAAGATGTTCCCTTGCTGAACTCCCACCATACTTCTTGACTGCTTATAATCAGGTGGCGGCCTTGTGAGATGACGATTGAACTGATCATGTGCATTGTCTTTGTCCTGAAAAAGAAAAGGCAAAATTGTCCATAAATACTCACAAAGTCTGAAGTGCCTATCAACTGGTGAATGCTTTGTGATAAAGTATGTTACTTACAGAATTGCCGATGGTGTGCTGTTGTTGATTAAGCTGTCTCTGCATGGCCTGAGTTTTCACCGGGCCTTTCTGCTGGTTGTTGGGTGCTGGGGGCCGTGCCTGCGACTGAGCTGACATGACCCCTAAGCTTCCATTGGTGGGCATCCTTGGACCAGGAGGTACACCCTTAGAAGAAGACACATATGATGGTTTAATGTAAGTGTCAGTGGACTTTTTTTTATTTTCAAATACATCTTTTTGCCTCTTATCTGCCTGGAGACTGGAGTGGAGTGCCATGAAAGCTGTAGAAAAACACAAAACCAAGATAATGCAATAACATGAGTGACCACTAGAGGGCAAAACTCTACAAGATACCATAGATCTGTGTCAAAGATGCTATTCAACCTCCAGAATGTGGTCAAGGCTACTCCCTCTGCAGATGAAAAAGGGAGACTTGGAGAGAGGCTTTTTTTGGAAGGGGGAGCGCGAGCCCTCCTCAAGGCCTGCTTCTCCCTTGATAATTGTGTCTAAAGAGAGTGGAAAGAATCCCTGAGACAGCAGGAAATGTGTGCCAATGGGGAGTTAAGCGCCAGCACCATGACTACCTCCATTTAATAAGCTCTCCTTTACTGATCACTGTGTTGTGTTTGGCAAGGAGGCATTCCATCCACTAGAAACCCATTTGGCTCCTGACACTATCACACTGATTAAAATGTTGTAGTCGGCAGCACTCAAATGAAATTGAGATAGCCAAACTAGCCTTTTGCTTGAAGTCCCATCCTGAACGTATGCTTTTGCAGATAAGCTTTCACCATCGTGGGTGTTTGAGATGTTATATGTCCTTGTAATGCATATTTCTTAGCTTTTTTAGGCAGCTGTGCAGACCATCCAAGCACTCCAAGTAAAACCCATCTCTCTTGTGGACACACAGGGACACTCTCACTATGCTCGAGCTTCAACCGAGTGCACGCATTTGTCATGAAGGAGGTTAATGTGCACCAAATCCAAGTCAACACACGCTGTGTATACAATGTCAGTCAATGTGTTGACTTAAAATGTTTCCCAGGGTGAAATGGATTAGAAATCCAACAGTGCATTTAGCAGAAGCTATTACTTAGAGGACAGATTCTTTGCAGAGGGTGAATCTCTACAGGGTGGTGACTTTGTGGTCCCAGAGAGAAAAACAGAAAAAAAAGAGAGGGAAGTAAGTGTATGTGTGTGCATGCTTGTGTGTGTGTGTGTGTGTGTGTGTGTGTGTGTGTGTGTGTGTGTGTGTGTGTGTGTGTGTGTGTGTGTGTGTGTTTGAGAGAATGATAATGAATGGGGCCGAAATTTGAAGAACTAACAAGACAGGATTAGAGAATGAGGGAAGTTGAAACTCATCAGGAGTCACAAGCCATTTCACATGAGCTAATATTCGCCTTCTCGCCGAGTTCAACCCACACAGCAAACCAAGCACAGCAATGAGGTTACACAGCGACTAAAACATCAAAACAGTGGTTTCTCCTGTTACTCTAGAAAACGGAGTCACTGGCTTTGATTCACTGTACCCAGAGACTGTGAGAAATTGTGACCATCACAAACATCTTCCCTGCAGAGGTACACTGGAGAGGGTTTATTCAGTCTTTGTTGTAAGAAAAACCCAATGAGGGGTGTTTTAGCATGTACAACTGAGTAATCCTCTCTGTCATCCTGATGTGTCATAAAGCTGTTTTCCATGTTTTTTCCCCCCTTTCATTCTTCACAAGCTTGTTGTTAATGAATACCACATGTGTCTCAGGCCTCAGAGAAGGAGCGGAGTGATTTAGTCTCCCATCCTGCAGCAGTGCAGGCAGCTGACAGTGATCCAGGCCCAGCCTTGCCGGCTCTCACACTGCACTTCCTCCAGTCTGGACTCAGGACGCTGTCCCTGGGGAGCGCCTCGGCATCTGGACTTGGCCGCAGCTCCCTTTCCCAGGAAACAAGTACTCCCTTCACAGCACTGCCTGAGTGACCTGGTAGGCTCAGCCCCCGTGGCCCCACTCTTATCCTTACCGAGGGATGTGGTGCCACAAGATTGTCAACAAAAGTTGAGGAATCGTTATTTAGTGCGAAACAAAAAACCTTTATCTTAAGTTGCAGTTGTAATTTGGGGTTCGGCATTTTCAGTAGGGAGAGCACTCTAATCTGCAGAATGCAAAGTACCAGCTCTTGTGTAGTATTTAAATGGAAATCTGTATTAGCTGGGGCTAATCACTGGGATGATGAAATTGCTGCCAAATGTCTGTCTTCACTTGATCTAACAGTGCTGTCTTATGCTGAGCAGAAGTCACTCTGGATAAGACTGTACAGAATGTAAATATTTAGATAGGATTAAAATACAAGCGTACATTAGTGTGCCACTTTAGATGGATTGAAAGTCAAATATACAAAAAGTAAAACTCTTTGCAAAAGTCTCATTAGATGCTTAAAATTACTGAAACTAAACAGCTAAAATGAAATGTATAATTCAATAAAGAGGCCTTTCAGTATAGCAGGCCCAATCCCCACTGTGAAAATTAATATCAAAATGAAATTAAAGCGGCTGTATGCAACATTTGGAGCATATCAATGATTCAGTCTCTGGGACAAGATTGTATGCACACGGCTCTCAACATGGCAGCGGCTGAGCCAGCGGCTAGCAGTTAACAGTGCTAACTCCATACACAGCGCTAAAAACAGACACAGTGCTGACATGCTAACATTGTTAACCGGGGGGGTAAATTGAAGGCTGGGCGCTACACTTCCGAGCCATCCTTATATCACCAGTAACCACAATATGAAAGCAGTGAAGAGTGGCAACAATTAGCTAGCCACTAGACACACTAACACGGACTCGCATGCACAAACATGCACGTGCGACACACCATGAGTTGTCGATGAGTGTCTGTTACCCTAGTTTTTGAGGTGTGCGCCACACCATTGGCACCAGTTGGCCCTTGTCAACTTTTTTTCAGCCAATGAGGAATTGGCAGTGGAGACGACAGAACCTGTCGGTGAATGAAATCACTCTGGTTGACAGTTCAGATAAAGTCAGGAGGGCGTGAGATTGAAACAAATTTGTTATATCAGTTAAGATTTTTCTTTAGCTGCTGAGCTCTTTAGCAGAAATGGTTCCTAATTGTTTATGTTATAGTTCACCAGTGCGCTGTAAATAACATTTGTTATTTTAACATCAAGTTGTTTTGTTAATGTGCTAACTGGGCAACTAGCATTTTGAGTCCGTCTTTCACTTTCCCTTTTTTGAATGATGAATACAGACTACCACCACCTACTAGTATGAAGAGTTATTTCCTCTCATGCAGGCGCAGAACATACGTGCTAGTTGGCTGTTGGCTGTAGTCTTTGCAGTGTGTTCAACAGTGTTACTTTTTAGCAGTAACAAAGTAATATAACGCGTTATCAACAGGATTATGGGTAATATTAGTACACTGACAATGTCATGTAATGGGTTACCACCTAAAATAAAGTGTTCATTTTTTCTTTTTCATTCAACTGCATCATGCCACATTGCTCCACTTCTGCCAGTGCGCCACCAGAAAAAACATCCCCAAAGCTTGTGTTGCGTTGTCATATCATTCATTACACACTACCTCACAGAAGGGTGCCAATGATCGTGTGAGTTATCATGTCCAGAGTGTTTCCATTCATATACCTACAACTTATCCTGTCCTACTTTTGCGTTCAAAGGCTGCCTGAAAGCAGCAGGGATAAGGAGCTTGCCTCTGGTTTGTTTCTTCCTCATCCCAGTGACAGATATGGGTGATGTTAGTATATGTTGGATTTATCCACTCCCATCCCCTTCAACTGCAGAGCAACTCTCTCTGCAGTGTTGCTGTAGCTGGAAGTGACCAGCACACCTGGAACCAGCAGGTGGGTCCTCCAGCTCCGGTGTATTAATGTGCACTCGTCATAGTGATTTACTCACACACCATTCTGTTTGTTGTACTGACCTTAATATTTGTTTATTGTGTTCCATATCATAGGCCTACAAATACTCATCCATATCATGATTATCAGAGTTTGATCCTCTGCCTGACCCTCCCTGTGTCCAAAGCTTTTCATTTATTTTAAACGGTCTGGGCTGTTTAATTGTTCTATATTATCTCTATTATTAATATAAACAGGGTATCCTAATACAAAGTGGTAACCACTGGATGTGAATGCATGAATGGGCCAGACTGTGCAGCACTGGGTTTGAAATGAACTGTAATACACTGGAGCTTCTGTGCTTTGATTAGCTGCTATGAAACAACATGACCCTCATCCATTTAAAATGCCTATTAGATCTTGTGAGGTCATTTTGGTGAAAGTAAGCAAAGGTAATGTAATAAGTAACTTATTACTCTACACAGAGACGTTTGAATGATGGTAACTAGTAATATATGATATATAACATTTTGAGAGTAACTTGCCCAACACTGGTGTTCAAATACAACTTCCTGGCTGAGACTCAGGCGACGTGAGGCAACACAACAGTCGGCCTTTGTTGCCACTAGGTCTTTGATGTTGGTTTGGTGTGTCTGGGCCTTAACATGTTTGTAGGCGGGACTGTCTACCACAACAACTAAGAGAGAAGCTCTGATGACAACACAGAGACGTAGCGTGACTTCATTCTCTGCTCAGGATGCAACTACTCCACTATATCTTTCCATAGGAAATAGTGTTATGCTGCTATAGTATATAAATGTTCCAAAGGTTGCAGACAGTTCCTTTAAGAGATGGGTGAGTAACTCAAACACACATTTAGTTTCAATATTTCTTTAATATAGTCCCTTTTGCACCTGAACCAGAAAATTTCTGCAGTGGCAAAAATCAGAAATCAATTTTATGTCAAACATAATAAATAACAAGACCTGCAATTATTTCCACTACACCAGAACGAAAAAAGCCATATTTTTCTTTCTCTGGCTTAAACACACCACACTCTACTGATGTGACTAGCTAAATTCTGTCCTTGAAATAGCATTGCCCACCAACCACAGTAGCTCAGGTTTCATAATGCATTAGTGTCTTCTACTGTAAGCTGCCAGAGAATGTATTCATACTTCAAGTGACTGAGGTATTTTTTTGTGTGTGTATGACCTCACAGCTAGAGAGTTGCATAGTCGTGGATTTGAATTTTGACATGTTTGACTCAGCAAGCGATTATTAAACTGTAGGAAGCTTCAAACAAGTACCGAAGCTCACATCTCAGGCCGTAAAAATGGTCCTCAGCTTCACTCAGTGGGAGGAAACCCGCTGTGAGTTCCTAGTGTTACACAGGCGATCAGGGCACTCTTTCAGGACCTTTATTTCTCTGGCATTACTAATTCAATTCACTGTGGGAAGAGACTCTACTCTTTTTTCTTCTCTCCGTGAGCTGTCCCTTCCTCATTAGCTAGACTTTTAACCCTGTCCGTGCTGAACGCAGAAGACAAACACCATTAAACACTTGTTCTAAAATCACAAGGAGGCTCTTGTTTCTTCTGCACAGTTCCTATGCTATCAATGTTTGCATATATTATTTGTTCAAACAAACTGCACATTAAAACACAATGTCCTTGGGAAAGTTGGCTCGCAGAGACTTTACCCCTCATGAACTCGAGCACAGCCGCATGTCCTCAGCATTTTAAAGACAAGAGGTGACCGAGCTTTCACTTTCAGAAGCTCCAGACTTTGGTAACATTTTCTTTTTTAATAATTTATCAAAATTCATTTAAGGCTTTTTCATTATTTGATATCCAGCTCTTCTAAGTCTCTTCTCCCCTTCTTTCACACAGTTGTAACTTTTAATCACGTACAGTGTTTTACTGCTTATAGTTTATTTTAAAATGTGCTTAATTAATAGAACCACAAAAATATTATTAATAATTATCACCAGCGCTAACACTAATAGTAATAATAATGCTATTTGTGACATAAGCGATACCTTTTTTTTCCATAACAATTTTAGTTAATTAATCGACTAATTCTCAACCAATTAATTGCCAACTAATTTGATAATCAATTAATTGGTTTGAGTAAAACATTTTCAAGAAAAAAAAGTCACAGCTGTCTTTTTCCAAATGTTAATATTTCTTGGTGTCTTTACTCAATGACAGTAAACTGAACATTTTTTGGATTATGGACAAGATTAAACATTGTTTTTTGGGCCTTTTCTGACATTTTATAGACCAAACAACTAATCAATTTATCTGTAAACTACTTGCGAAATGAATCACCAGAATAATTGACAATGAAAATAATTATTTGTTGCAGCCCTAATATAGTGAAAACAGTCCTTAAAAATGTTTGTAGGCTCAAGATCATTCACTAATTTCAAAGATTTTTCATATTTCTGCCTCATGCATGAATTGAAAGCTTCTGAAAATGCTAATATTTTAAGTTTTAAGACAACCATTGAGCATGCACAGCCATTAGTGATGGCTCTCTGTTACAGTATAGTGGTAAAACAGGTTCTGTTTTACCAATGTGTGATGATGTATTTGTCATCCTACCTTGTTTACTTCCATGTCTGAATAACTCCCTCCCTCTCCCCCTCCTCCCGCCCTCTCCCAGTCACTCAAGCACTTCCCTTGATCTGTAGAGGTTATGAGAGCTCTCTTGTGTGGCTCGCATTATCATTTCACACAAAGACAGCTACAGATACTGTTAGAGCAAAAATGAAAGAGGGGACGGTCTAAATCTCCCCAATCATAACAAATCAGTGATTCAACCTCCGGCACCAGGCTAAGCAGATTACTGTCATTTTCCACCACTTGTCCCTTGTAGCTAACAACCTCCAATTAGCAAATCCCGCTGTGCATATCTGTGCCCTGACGGGGAGCCACCATGACAAGCAGAGAAATTAGAAGTCCTGCATGTTAATCTACCATGCTCTGGCAATCTGTGTCATCGTCAAAACACTTTCAGGGGAAATACATATTCAAGGGAGTCACAACAGCAAAGGCACAGTCAAGCAGCTAGAACAATGAAAATAAAGTCCCAAAACAAACAGCGCAGCATTGTTGCTTTTTCAGACAGCAGGTTGGCAGCTGCGAGCAAACTGAGGCAAGCGATTGATGAGGAAGACTAAAGAGAGCGAGTTTGACTGCTCTGCATCATGTTACTATACCTTCAGTAGAAAAATACTATTGTTTACTTTGTATATAGAGTGCGACAAAATACACAAGCCAGGAATTTAACATCTGAATAAATAAAATCACACAAGAATTTGTAATTATAGTCTATAGTATATGGTTATTGCCACTGACTAAACATAAATCTCATGCTTTATTGCACTAGTTATGTTGTATACTATTCTTATATGGGGGTGAGTTCAGGTAATGTGGGACATCAGGCACAGAGAGACAGATTGTAATGATGTTAATATGCAAAATTAACAGCCAATCACCAAAACTGTTTTGTATTATATAACATTGTTCAAACGAAAATGGCCGTTTGTGCCAAAATATTCTTAAACAGCTCTTTCTACATTGAAGTCGATGTATTTTTTCTTGTTTAATAAAAGGTTTTGCATTCATTAAGTAACAAAGAAGCCTGTTTTTTTTTAATCTAAAAATGACTTTCCCACTTTACAAAAACAAATTGTCCCGCATAACCTAAACATGCTGCGTGAGCGACAGAGGGGGTCATGGCATGTTTGAAGGTGTGTAGCTTCTGAAACATGGTTGGTTCCCATCTGAATCCAACATAAAGATGTTCCAAAGGCCATAGTGATTTCTAGATTTAAACATTTTTTTGTCTACATAAAACTACATAACCTGAATTCACCCTATGTTGTATTTTTGCTATCACACATAATAGCATGCTCTAGGCACATGCACCGTGAGAACCTTGTAACACCTATGGCATTGTGTTGACTCATATTGCCATAATCACATACATGAAGGTAGATACATGATACGTAAGACCTTGCAATCACAATTTTGTTGATTTTAATGTTTACCATGTAGCTGTATTCTATGCTCCTCTGTAGTTTTAAAAACGTCTTGAGCTTATAATATGCTTTTGGATATGGTCAAAACTTCTAAGTCAATCTAAGCTCAAGGTCAATTTGTTCCCAAAACATTTAGAGATACAAGGTTTTCACATGCGAGCAATCATGTGTGAAGTGATTTTGGACAAAGTTCTTACCTGTCGCTGTTGTGCCAGTTTAAAAGGCAGCCCCGCAGGAACCGACTTGGGTTGCAGGCAAAGAGCCCCTGACGTAGGGATCTGTTGGTTCTGGAAGTGGAGAGCTGAATGTGGCGGATTCTGGCCGGTCGATGGAGGCTGTTGCTGCTGGGCTGAAGCCTTGTTCACTGAGCTTGCCATGATAGGCATCGGCTGGCTGGCAGAATGTGGTGCTTTGGGGCTGAAGTGCAACGTGGGCTTGGTGCTGAGAACCTTCATGTCCAAATGATGGGCACCATTGTGGCCGTTTGACTTGAAGAGGCAGTTGTTGATCCCTTTACTCTGAGAGCCAATTCGCTGCTGGCTCAGCGGGGCCGCGCTGGAGACCTTGTCCTGGGGGAAGGCGCTGGTGGAGGAGTGGGTGCTCATGGCAGGAGCCCAGTTGGTCAGTCCTGCGGGTGGTGTTTGGTGGTGGTGATGAAGCAGAGAGCTCGGCTGCTGTTGGTTCGCTGCCATCTGCTTCAGCTGCTCTGCGTGGGATATTTCTGGCCAGCAGGGCAGGGCTCTGGGGTGTCCTGCCTGAGTGTTAGCTTTCTGCGACGTGGTGGTAGAAGAGGTGCTGGTCAGTGTGAAAGAGGGTCCTGCTGAGGCTGGTCGAAGCTGTGGCGAGCCACCATGAACCTGGCCAAAATCTGGGGAGTGCTCCATCTTTATTGGCTTATCCATTGGGGAACACAGGCTGGCAGCTGCTCCTGCTGAGCTCGGCCTGCCTAGATCCAAACCAAATGTATCATCCTGCTTCAGCATCTTCTCAAACTCCAGGTCATTCAGCGTTGGCACTGTCTTTGTCAGCTCATCAAAAAGATCCTGGAGCTCTGGGTCAATCTGACCGCCACCTTCATCTTTGAAGTCAAAAATCATCTCTGCGTTTGACTGACCACAAGACTGGGCCTCAACGGGCTCTTTTTTCATTTCTTTCAGGGTCATGGTGAATATGTCTGACCCCACTCCATGGGGCATCATGTAACTCTTCCTCTGCATGCCCATGGTTGAGGACCCCTGCAGAGAATGAGGCTGGCTTAAGTTATGGTTGCAGGGTCTGTGTCCCATACCACCAGCATCCACACGGACCCGCTTAAAGTCTGATCCGGAGAAACCGCAGGAGAGCCCATTCTGCTTTGGTCCTGGTGCATGTCCCTCAATCTTCCTTCGCAAAGATCCTTGAAGCTGCAAAACACAACAGAATGGAGTTTAGAGAACACTTAGTACCTTCATGTCACCTTCATTTCATTCATTTATTATTTATAGGGTAAATGTTTAAAAAAAAAACAACTCCATTGTAATGCAGTCTGAATTCCAATAGAAGACGAACCCACAAGAAAACATTTTCATAACAAGACTTTAATTATTACACTCGATTAAAAAGCCAATTTAAATCATGGTGATAGTTCTGACTATGGGTGCCTTGAATTTCAGCTCAAAGTATCACCATGTAAATTAATTCAATTTCACAATTTGCTCCAAGGCCTGTAGATGCTGCACACTTGACCAACTTGTGAAATTTGGGAAGATTACTTTTATTAATAGACAGTGTTTTCATTCAGTAGCACAACTTTTGGTTTCACAAAGGCGGTGATGTCTTGAATGCTTTATTCTGCCATAAATCACCAAGTCACATCCCTTTGTGAAACCATGCAGATACATTCAGATAAGCATCATATATAATTTTATTTAAATACTCGCAATGCATCAATGAGGCAAAAATGTTTTGATAAGATGTAGTTGAAGCGCAGTGGATGAGCTGAGAAGATAGCTAGGAATCTGATACAGTCGACAGACCGCAGAGAGAAGAACAGGGTCTTTGTTTCCCTCATTTGCATACATTATATTTTCTTCCATTGTGCTTCGTTAGATAGCAGAGTTCCTCCTTTGTGGCTGAGATTCTGTTAACACGCTGGTGCAGATATCTGACTTCCTTTTGTCCTGTCCCCATGTCTTCATTTAAGGTAACAAGCACAGAGCCATGACTCACAATTCTGACCACTCAGTAGCATCTCCGTTAAACTGAAACCCTGAAAAAATGTGCATGTTATCATAGAAAAAAACGCTGATATTGTCGTATCAACAAAACAAAGGAGTTTCTTCTTTCACTATGAGTCATTAACAACAATTCAGTGAGAAAGGAACTGTCTATCCAATGGCAGTATCAGGCACACTGTTGTATACACATAAAAATGACTGATTATCTGACCATCTTTTAATGTGGTGCCTGCATGGAAAACAAAATGGCTCGGATTGTACACCAACCTGAGCACAGGAGAGGAGTATCAGTGTGCTGCATATTTCACTGTGGGAACAAATTTGAGTCATTTCCACCTGCTGGCACACATTACATTAAGATGATTCATAGCCTGAGGGTTTGGAGTGAATCCTGCAGTTCACTACATTTCTGCTCTGTTCGTGTCTGTATTACCTCTGCTAATGCTCTTAACAATTGTTCAGAGATGCATCTTCACATTTTAATCAAGGCACAAATATATCTGCGATTATTAAAGCTAATAAGTGTGTAAGCATTTTGACATATTGAATAGATGTGGATGGATGATGATGATAATGTTGATGGAGTTGTGCTGAGAGGGGGTGGGGTACTGAAATGATCAATTCTATTCAGAGGATCATACGAGTGGCTTTGCATTTAGCTTAGTAAGTAGAAACTGTTAACATGAGTGCACAACATTTTCAAAAGCCTGATTACAAATAGATTAATTTCCAGGGAATCGTTCAGTGTATTTTAGTACAGTAGGAAAATCAACAAACACTTGAAACTTAAGCTTGAGCTCCATGACAACGACCAGTGTGAAGGCGGAAGAAAAACTTGTTGCATTAAAAAAAAAAAAAAAAAAAGAGCTGGGGTGCATGTGACTAATGTCAGAGTCAAGCAAGAGTGACCTATTTGTTTCCTTTATTTTTTGTCAACAACATGTTGTGACTGTAGTACTGCAGCTGGAGGCAGCACCCGTGTCAAAATTCTTGCTGATGGTGCATTTACAGACCCTCCTGCCATCTGACAATTAAAAAAATCACTATCTGTGTGGTCAGAAAGTCAAACACAGCAGACAAAAAAACAAACAATAAAACAATCATTAATTTGTTTTTTTGTTGTTGTTTTTTTACAATAAAATGTTTTTGTTTGACATGTGACTCTTAAGTTTTATATTTCAGAATGTCTTTGAATGCACCAACATGTACTTTACATGTTTGCAACTTTATTATAATATGGTAATCTAATTTAGCAATTTAATTTTAACAGTCTAAACAAAGATGACTAATAGTTCAATGATATGTACTGTATTAGCGAACTCAAAGTTTAGCGCTTTAAAATACTTAAATGAATGGAAATAAATGGAGGGCAAGAACCATTAAATAGTTATGCATGAATACTAAATTAACTATTAATGTAAAATGCAATACAATTGCTCTTAATGAGCTAAAAAAAATAAAGGAAAACAACACTTGTAAGTGTAAAGTAACTTAGTCTTTGCCTAATAGTACATTTTCATGTATTTTTAAATAATATATTAGTAGAAAATGCAATGCTAGTGAAAGAAAAGCAACTACTATTTTGAAGTTAAACATACTTTCCCACCAAAGCAAACCTCAGTAGAAACGTTCTTAGCAGAGACTAGAAAGAAAGAAATCTTGTCAGATGATGTAATGACAGGCTGAATGATGCCGAGTTAACACAGAGAATAACAGAGGCACGTACACTTTTAACCTGGAGATGTTCCATAAGTTCATCTACAGTAGGTCTAATACACTAGCTCCCTCTTGAAATCTTTACTGAGATCCAGACTATTAAACACTGTGCCTCTCTACAGACTACTGGACATCTGTTTTTCTCCAAATGCAGATGAAAACAGGCCTTCTAGTGTGTGCAGCTCATGCACACTGTCTCTCGTTCCAGAGGGCTCTTTCTGGAGAAAGACAGACAGGAGTACTCCTCATGGTTCAAGGCACTGTCTGAGAAAACACATCATGAATAATGGAAAGGACAGTGGATGTGTTGCAAAAAGCCACTGTGAGAGACAGGGTTGCCTCACTGCTGCCTCTGTGCCATTTAAAAAATGGACTCTAGTCAAGAGCAGTTCTTAGTTCAAATTCAAAACTGGAGCTTCTTGAGAAGTGCAGTCGAGATTTTGTCAAGGTAAAGATCACTGTCATGTACATCCTCCATCTGGGTAAAAAAACAACAATTTCTGGGCTTAAGCTCATTTTTTAGATTTCAATCAAATAAAGGACAATCCTGTTCACTCAGTGCTCTGCACTCAGAGCAGTGGCCTCCTAGCTGGCCTGAAATCCTCATGACAGATCTCCATGTGATCTGAAAATAGATTTTTTGATTAACATTTAATGAGCTTAGAAGCTCTGAATCACTTTGAAAGTGACTCCTGCTGCATGAGAGGCTCATATGTATGTATTATATACCGATCATCTTAGAGATGAAAGCATAACCGCACACAGTCTTTTACTGTGCTGGCTAAATGTAATTCACCTGCTGTCAGCATATAGATTAGTAGTGGCAGAACATTTATTCAAGAATTGTATGAATACAAAATCAAGGATAACAAAAGAATTTGTTTGCCAGAAGTTAGAAAATCTCTTAACTCAGTTTTTACAGCTACAGTAAATGGAGAGAGCACATTCAGGCTCTTCTCGTGCACTGTTCATTTGTATACCTATAAAAAGTAATGCACTAGTATTCATATATAACCCATGTAATTATGAGCCAGTAATTCCTATTTAACCCAGGTAAACATAACAGTTCCAATCAAGTGACGAATCCTCTGATGGAAGTGAAGAAGCAAGTACTAAAAAATAAAAGTCCTCCTAAGGATGCAGATTAGGGTGGTTGACACGACTTTCCCTCAGAACATAAAGTGACA
This sequence comes from Epinephelus moara, assembly GCF_006386435.1. Taxonomy (NCBI): domain Eukaryota; kingdom Metazoa; phylum Chordata; class Actinopteri; order Perciformes; family Serranidae; genus Epinephelus; species Epinephelus moara. Next base: position 31,667,550 of record NC_065507.1, on the reverse strand, counting down.
ACGCCTAACCATAATTATTTTCCTACACCTAACCCATCTTTACTTTCCTAACCCTAACATACTTTAAGTATGTAATTTAATGTTAAGTATGTGACAATGCCTAAGCATAATTCTTTTCCTAAACCTAACTCATCTTTACTGTCTTAAACCTAACCACGTAACTTAACATTGAGTATTTAACGTGACAACACCTAACTGTAATTCTTTTCCTAAACCTAACCCATCTTTACTTTCCTAAACCTAAACTATGTAACTTTACGTTTAGCACACAACTTAATGTTGAGTATGTAACGTGATGACGCCCAACCATGATTCTTTTCCTAACCCTAACCTACCTAACTTTAAGGGCTCTAGTTTCGCAGACCGGGCGAGGCGGGGGCGCAGTGCACCTGCGCTTCGCCAACTGGGTGTGGCCAGGCGGATTTTGTAAGTTTGGCACACCATGTGCGCTGGCGCAGCTACTCCTCTTTCCCACCTCCGTCCCTCCTACCTGCGCAAGTCGGAAAGAGGGAGGAGAGAAGGCATGGAGTGGGTTTTACACACATCACACCAATCAAATGAGCCCCTCTCCTAGCCTTTAAATGCACTGTGCGAAGGCGTAATGAGAGTTTACTCAATTCGCCATGGCAGAAGAGAGCAGCAGCGTCAGACGGCCAAACTTCTCCCAAGAGGAAACTGATGTTTTGGTCCGGGAGGTCCAAGCTCGCAGTGTCTGAATATACGGAACTGCGAGCAGACCTCCACGGGCTGATGATGCAAAGGTAGCCTGGGAGGAGGTCACCACAATTGTAAATCAATGTTGCGTTTCTCTCGTGTGCGTGCGCTCTCTCTTTCTCTCTCGCAGTCTCACTCTGTTTCTTTTCTTTTGACTTTTCTAAGATGACAGATGCTGAATATATACTCCCTATCTGATGCTGTGGCTGTTTGTGGTTGGCTGAGAGGGATGTGAACTCATTAGTTTTGTTAATCAAATCAGGTTGGGTTTCCATTACGCCTGCCAAACGTGCCAAACGGTGCCAATCCCCTTTGATCTTACATCAGATGTGACGGGACAGTCGATATAGAGAAACATTTATGTGCTGATTGCAGATAGTTGCATTGAATAGTGGTTTTTGGGTTATTTATTGCATTGTTAATGTGCCTGATATTCTGGAGACCTGCCTGTGAGGTTTCGGTGACGTGTGCGCACTGTCCGCCAGTCAGCCAAACTTCCACTACACCGGCTGCGCTCCACCTGTGCTGACAGTAGACCTGGTTTCAGCTGGCAAGCTTTTAGCACACCTTCGGCGAAGCCTTTTGGCATGAAACTGTCACTGCGCCAAGCTGGATCTGTCAACACCTCCCTCTGCTGCGCCGCCACACCCATCTCAGCACACCTCGGTCTGCCAAACTACCAAACTGAGCGTGCCTCGGGCTGCGCTGTTCAAAACTAGCTCTGCGCGGGGTTTGCCACCCTGCGCCACCCTGCACTGCGCCGGGAAACTAGAGCCCAAAGTATTTAATGTGACAACACCTAACCGTTACTATTTTCCTAAACCTATCCCATCTTTACTTTCTTAAACCTAACAACATAACTTAACATTGAGTACGTAGCCTGACAACACCTAACCATGATTCTCTTCCTAACCCTAACCTACGTAACTTTACTCTCCTTAAAGTTACAATGTGTAATTTACGTGGTTGTTTATTAGCAAATATCAACTATTGCTTTCATAAATATATATTTACTAAAGTGTAATGCAATTCACATACAAATGGAAGCTTTCTCATAGGCTTAGAATGATTTCTCTATATATACACAGGCAGGGCGTGGTCTGCTGGAGGCTGCCTTCTTGCGTTGCCATGTTTGAATACAGTGGCCGAAAGGGACCAGTAACTTGCCGTCACTGGAGACGGTTAAGGTGTAGATCAATTTGGGGTGCTTCTGCGTGAACCTGCTTTGTACTTTTATGATTCTGTCGCACTTTAAATGGAGGACCACACATATGTTTTGCACCGTACGAGGGAAACCACGCCACCAAAGAAAAGAAAAAGATCAGATAAGCGAGGACGGGAGAAAACGCTTATTCCAGGTGGAAAGAACTCCTGAAGGAGAAGGATTTCACAAGGGATGCGGAGGTTGCCTGCTTTCTGCTAGACAGGTAGTTCAATCTGATATTTTAAAATCATGTTGGCTTCATGTCTGCAACTACTTTTCCCTCTCGTCTAAGTTTAAATGACGGCTACGTTTACGTGCTAATGTTATCCTAGCCTTGGCTAACGTTATCTCAGAGCTACAGCTAAATGGTTAGCCTAGCCTACACCCTAATCTGTTGATTCCTCTCGCGCTGCTGCGAAGGCTGCCACCCTCTCTCCTCCTCTTCCCTCTGGGTAGCCGAGACACACCTCTTCGCCTGGCCGTTCCTGCGCCGCCTCTACCCCCTCGCCCCCTTCCTCCCCCTGGTCTTCCTCCTCTCCCTCTCCCTCTTCCTCTTCCTCCTCTCCCTGTGTCCTGTGGAAGAACACTCAGGAAACGCATATATTATAATCGTACCAACCTATATTTGCCGCACCGTGCCGTGACTATCACATAAAATGTGTTATTTTAGCATTACTGTGCTAATGTTTGCTCATGTTACCAAAACAATTAGAAATAAAACACTCCTAACATATATCTCACAGATAACCTGTATCTCACTGGTAAGCTACAACATACCGTAACATGGTTTATATTCCTAAATAAATATTCACCTTGTCACTAGATACTCCTGAAAAACTCGAAAAACTCTGCTGTCTGCGCAAGGCTTTTTGTCCTACGAGGCCACCGTCACTTACCCGATGGGAGGGGTAAGTGAGTGAGCGCGAGTGAGCGCTGCAATCTAGAATGTGACCGCTGATGTCACTGTTACTCACCATTTTTACACACTGAGGCTTTAACCTAACCTACCTAACTTTAATTTAAGTATGTAATGTGATGACACCTAACCATAATTCTTTTCCTAAACCAAACCCATCTTTACTTTCTTAAACCCAGCATGCAAAACTTTACCCCATCATGATTGTTTTCCTAAACCTCACCCATCCAAACATTCTTAAACCTAACCTATGTAACTTTAAGTTGACTTAACCCATCTTTACTTTCCTGAACCTAAATTATGTAACTTTAAATTAAGCACATAACTTAACGTTAAGGACATAACGTGAAGACGCCCAACCATGATTCTTTTCCTAACCCTAACCTACATTCTTAAACCTAACCTATGTAACTTCACTCTCCTTGAATTAACCAACCTAACTTTACTTTAACTATGTAACCTGACGACACCTAACAATGATTCTTTTCCTAAACCTAACGTACCCTTATGTTAAGTACAAAGCATGAGGACATCCAATCACTTTTCCTAGACCTAACCTAACTGGTATTGGCACTAATTTGCGTATGAGGATACGTTGACAATATACACAATGTTTTCAAAATTTTGGCTTTAACAAGATTGCATTTTTTGTGCAATACATCCATACTATGTGTTTTCTTTGAACTCCTTGTGGACAAACAATACCCAGAAAATAATTTCAATAAGTGAATCAAGAATGGATTTCTTTCTTGAACATAACCTTTTTGATGCTGCTTATTGATGCCCTTTGACTGTGGCAGCGAGGAACATGACCTTGGTCATGTCAACAGAGGCTATCTTTTCCTGGGAGCTGGAGGGCTGGTTGCCCGTGTGTCAAGCTGAGCGGTGTGGTGATGCTGAGCACTGTGGATGGGGCTCCGGGTGAGCCATCACGAGGACGCAACACCAGGCCTCCTGGTACCATCTGTCAGTCCAGTGGCCCTCAGAGCCATGAATGCTTGAAGGGTATAGGTTTGAGCGCGTTCAAAGGTTTTGTGTCTGTGTTTGAGTATGAGAATGTGGTTCAACAAAAGATCGAGCTCGCCAGCCTTTAATCTATTCACCAGAGCCCTGAAACATGTTGCAATCCGTTCCTGCGAGAGTTAGAAAACCTTCCTCTCGGCACTTGACATGGAAAAAACAGTCCCAAAATAAAGGAATAAATACGACTATTGTGTTCCTAGGGAGACATAATATTTATGCGGTTCTGCAGGTTGCATACTGTTGCAAGAGGGGATTTCAGCTCGTTTATTGCCAGATAAGAAACAAGAGCCCTCAGACCAGTGCCAATGATCAGCTGTCATACAAAATTTCTGCTATCTGCTTGCAGAATGCTGAGAAAGTGTCAATGGCTCAGTTTAATTATGGGGTTTCTACTAGCTGTCTAAAGCAGTAAGCCATTATACTATATACAGAGAAATAGAATAAAACATCCTGGATAACTTAAAAAGTTTAATTATTAAAGGGAAGGTAAGGAAGCTGAAGCTGAGACTGCTGTGATAGCTACATTATGTACAGTCAAATCAGGTCGGGGGGCTGTCACATTCTGCTCCATCTTTCCTGTAACCTCGTTTTCTTTTTTTAATCCTTGTTTGTTACCACGTTATTTTCAGTCAGCACAATTCAGGTAACAGCAAGGTGTGCACAATGTATTTTTTACTATAAAACAAAAATGTTACAGGATAACCACAATTAGGTGCTACTAACAGGAGGAAATACTGACACAATACTGACAGTTTAAGTTTCAGCTAAACTTTAAGTTTTTGGGGCTTTAAGCCTTGTATAGATCTAATTTAAAGACAAGATTTGCATAGCACGAAGAGTAAAGCAAATTTTATAACTCCAAGGGGTGCACTGAGGCAGAAACAAGCAATTATAACTGAACTTATATCTACAAAATATGCCACATAAGCATATATAAGGTGTGTTTTATGACAATCCAGGAGGAAATTATACACTAGATATGCACTGAGGCGAGGTTTAGCAGACAAATTAGATAGCTCCCTCTTGAAAATCTTAGCAGCTACTTTTAGTATTAAATTAAAACAATTTTTGGTACTCTTTTGAGGATAATTTCATGGCTGACATTGGTAGGCTTGATCCTTTTTTACACATGGTAAATGATAAAACAGTTGGAATAGAAATCAGCATCATTTCCAGAACAAAAGGAACATATGTAATCTGTTTCTATAAGGCATGTGCCATAAGGTTGTACAGGGATGTGAGTATAGGTTCATGGTGTGCTTCCCTAATCAGGCTGGCGCGTGTTGGGACGAAGCAGCACACTGCAGAGGTGGGCTACTTTTGGCTCATCAGCACTTTGCATCCCCACACTTCCTGACACAGTTGTATTAGATTGAGGCTGCCCTCCAGAGAGCAGGCAGGAGAGAAGGATGAGCAGCAGCAGCAGGAAAAAAAAAGAGGCAGCTTTGTGGCAGCCTCTGGGAAATGGGAAGAGATGATAAGAGCTCCTTTGAAGAGAAATCATCCATTATGTTTACTGAAGGCAGATTTTTTTAACAGTTAATGTAGCTCAGCTCCAACATTCCATGGAGAAACTTGCTATTTTAATAAAAGGCAGCTTGCACACACACACACACACACAAAAAATCCTGTTGGAGACACTTCCCATTCTCCATTATCCACATGCACAGATTAAAAGCCAGCATTCCAATCAGTTCTTGCTTTGGCATGCCTTTTGTTCAGAATCAAGCAGATGCGTTTAATGTGATATCCCTGGAGCTAAAGGAGGCACGAGGAAGCAGCTCCGAAAATATGCACGGACCCCATCTGAAAATATGTGGGGCCCCTTAAAAAAAAGTAACAAGCAATGCTGGTATCTGCGCAGTCACCGGTCACTGCACACCCATTAGAATGATAAGAGTGAGCAGGCAAGGTATGTAAAGCTTCTCTCGGATAGTTTGGGTCATTAGTTAAGCTGTTTTTTTAATACAAATTTATTCCATCCCTTTAAATGATCTTAAACTCTAATTATTGTTGATCTGGACTGTAAGTTTGAACAGCCAGTTATTCATAGTATTCACTGAGTATCTACTTCTGTTACAAAATGTTCAAGAGTTGTGGTTCCCCAGATTCCCAGGATGGCAGAATAGCAGTGAAATGATCCTGGGAACATATTTGGGGTGTGTGAGTGTGTGTGTGTGTGTGTGTGTGTGGGAGGGGGTAGGCAGATTCTGTCGAGGCATCACCGCAGCACCAGCTAGGCCACGCCACTGCAGACGTACCACAGGTCACCAACATCGCAGTGACAAGCCGTCACATCACATCACCCATGGCCATGTGGCTCACAGAGCTCCTGACACTGCTGTCGCCTCTCATCTACATGTCATTCTTAACCGCAGAGACATTTACTGAGGAGGACTGAGGGCTCCCCGGACTCAAGAGCAATCCCATGCAGCACACATCACTGTAGCTTCCAGAGTAGAAGGGACCCCTTTGATAAATGATTTAAAGCGGGGAAACTACAGGATGTGTTTGAATTCACTGTTCACAACACGCTGGAAAATAATTTCCAGGTTTAAGGGAAACATCCTGATCTTTGGCCACAGCATCATGTTTCCTGCCACCCATGTCTTCACTTGGTCACTGTAAGAAAGAGAAAGGCGATGGGCAGGAAGACGTCCCACCATTTAACAAGCCCAGAGCAAGTCACAGATAACCATACAGCTCTTGCCTTCCAACTGCATATAGGCTAAGCTGCTATTGTAGCACAAAGGGTTTAATTTAGTGGTAACACAGGCTTAAATTCTCATTGGTCCAACACCCTATGAGCTGGAAACACCCTCGATCAGCTCTCAGTATTCCTATCCACATCTTAAATGCTGCATGCTGTGTGCCAAAAATGACAGGACATGATGTATCTACCATGATGACATGTTTATTTAAATTGGTACACTGTATGTGCACTGCATCTGCGTAAGTGTGAGAGGCAGGAGGTAAGGAACTATTTTCAGGCTGGGAAACTGCTGGAGGGTGTGGGAAGGTTAACATGAATCAGAACATTAAAGGATTTTTAAAAGCTGAGGCTTCAGAATGAGAAATGATCAATCCCTGCTGACACCAGAGGTCACTGTGAGCAGGAGAAAAAGAGAAAGTTAACAATCCTGGATGTTAGGATTAGTTATTTATTACATTAGAGGAGGATATAACAGCACCAAAACAGAGGTCTTTAAGCAGCCTGGAGTTATTTGACATTGATTAACACATTAAGCTTCCTATCACAGTACACAAAAATGTAATGACTGCAGAGGTGAAACTAGCATGTAAAAATGAGGCCCCGTAAGATAGCAGACAACCTTACAATTTCAGCCTCTCTGAAAACCCTTGTCAAACAGGTTTAAAGCTCTCCGAGAATGTTTGTGGCCTTAAAAGGCCACTGCCATACAACCACAAGTACCTTTTTCCCAGCAACCGTCAAACACAAGGCCTGCCTCCGGTCATGCCACAGGAAAAGGCCCATAAGCAGGGAACAAGTTCCCTTCCTGTTTTCAAAGACGATTCCTATGGCATGCAGAGCCGTTTCCTGCTCGCTAGGCTCATTTCACCATCTCAAACATCTGGCTGCTCTTCAGCATGCAGCTGCAGCACGGTGAGAGCCAACAGTGCCACTGCTGAGTTGAGCAACACAGTCCTGAGCCATTCCAGTCATGTCTCTGGACGCTCAAAAGAAAACCATTATCTTGCTTCAATGCGATGCATCCCACTAGTGAGCATGACTTGGGATCTGCAGCAACTATTGATGAGATCATCTTTAATTCTACCATATTTGGGACTTGTGAGTTTATGTTTCATCACTCAGCTACTTGATTTATGAATTCCTTGATGCTCCCTTTCGAGCACAGTGACTGCAGTTCCAAATCAGGAAACAATATTCGTCAATATCTGATGTGATTGCAGCAAAGTGCTCTTTAGCAGCGTTGCTGTGGCGATTTCCCAGTGAAACAAGGATCCATTTTATATCCCGTGGGAAACCTGGGCTGAGTGGTTAATGCTGTGCTAATGCTGCTTCACTCAGCCAGGTCTTGATAAGCCTAACGCTTTTAGAGAGGGGAAACACATTTAGTGTTTTAAACCGCTCCAATGGAGAAAGCTTGGAAAAATCCACTAGTTGAAAAGGCTATACTTGTTGAGTTTTGTCGTCTCTCTCAGCTTTCACTTAAATTACACACACATGCATTAGACAGGCGAGCAGTCACACTAATCTGCGCTCATGCTCTGAAACAATCCTCAGCTGGTTCGGTTTGAAAAGGGACTGCTGCAGCTCGAAAGTAAGAAGAAAAAATAAATGAGTGGGAAGCTTTGTTTGACTCCCACTCCTATCAGTACTGACATTCCAAATAAGGTCTGTGTAGACCGGTGCTGGCAGAGATGGACACAGAAAACACTGCAGAGCTCTCACAGGCTCCAACCAAGGAAAAAGTGTGTGTGGTGGGGGGAGCATTGGGGATCATGGTGCAGAAAAAATGTGACCTCTAAAAATGTATCATCAGCCTGACATTTCCCAGAAGGACAAAAACAAAACATCACATGATACTGATACATCTTAGATATTAGTTAGTTACCATCATCCATGAAAAACAAACAAGTCACTTGAATTTAAAACTGTTGGCCTTAATTCCAGAAAGCTGTGGCCTGAAAAATAACTAATTTTCTCACTGTTGAGACCTGTGAAAAGTCCTTGGATTAAGTCTGACTACCACAACATTAAAAAGAAACCCAGGAGAGAGATTTTATATCCTTCTTAAAGTTCTATTACTCAAGTGAACTCCAACAATGTGACAGAACTTGCCCTTAGTGACAAAACCCATAGAGAATTATCATCCAGCTCTACAGTGCAGCATTTTAGCCTCTTTTATCGCATGTACAGCACATTTACTGTTTGGTTCTATCTCGCTGATCTCATCAACCATTTCCTGCAGCAGGTAGCTGCTGATAAACACACTGCACGCTACATTCCCAGCACCAAACATCAGCCAGAGTTGACTAGCTAGTGAAAAAGTGTAACATCTTGCAGCTTAAGAGCCAGATTTTATTTATTTTTTAGGAGGTGGAGACCAAAACTGAGAGTGAATATTGAACTTCAATTTGTCAGGTGGCAAGGAACATGACTTCAAATGAATGCTATTGTTTTAACAGCATGTGTATGGTTGTAGGGTGATATGGTGTCAAGACTGTGTCAGCTCTGCCCCTAGTGGCCAAAAAATGATTTATTCAGCTTTAAGTTTTGATTTGTCACTTTCTTTGATACCATCTGAGCAGCATTTCAGCATTTCATTTAAGGGCAAAGAACACCCTCTCTACCTATTGCTGCCCCCAATCTTTAAATGTAGGCTAACATGGGCAGCTGTCATGTAAAAAGTAAAATTAGTATTATCCCGCACATGTAGAATTAAAAAAAAAAAAATAGACATTTCATTCCAAGGGTTGCCCAAATTGCCTTCCCATAGAGCCCTGCAGGTACTGAGCTCACCAATATCTGGGCAGGCGGTGGCTCTCACAGTGGCAGGGAGAGTTCAAGGTTGCAGCAGCGCCTATGTCTCTGAGCAAGTTTGTGCACGCAGACAGCTCTTGTGTGTCTCTAAGTGGGCCTTGTGAATCAACGCTTTAGGTCTTTTTACATGTTGCAGCTGGTGAGAGAGAGACAAAGTGCGCTCTCAGGTAATCTGTCCAAGTGGGAAAAAAAAAACTTTCCCATGATGTGATCACTGCCATTCATTCAAAGTTTAGGGAAACACTAACAACCGTTGCGATTTCAACACGATTAAGAGGATTTGAGCTGATAAAGACACTCGTGGAAAGAAATTATCTCCTAAGCATGCTATCTCATCCAAAAATAGTCCATAGCAATTAAAATAAAAAAAAAGGTTCTCTGTACCTACAGAGGCATCTGGACAAGTAAACATGTAGTCCGTTGCTTGGGAATAGATGAACTGTTCGTGATGGTGAACATTTTGTCAGTGGTTTGTCAGTGGTTTAAAGGCCAAGTCCTAATCCCACTACAACATACACTACTACTGACTTATCTAAAACAGTCTGAACTGTCTTAAGTGCGTCTTCTCCTCGTCTTGACGTTTCAACAAAGTCAAACATATTCAATATTTTCATAAGTTCTTGGCTTTTGCAAACACTGAAGTCCAATTATGTAAACATTGTCAACAGCCAATAGCTGACCTCTCTCCAGCACCAAACAGAGAGCAGCAAATTGGACAAACAGTACACATGGAGGGGACTGCTGGGAGACAGAAGAACATGAACAAGTTTCGCTTCTCTTAGACTGTGAAAAAGGATGAGACACTGGTGGAGTTGTGGGGTAAACAAGAGAAAGTGTTAAATTTGGTGTGTATCTGATCCACCAACCAGCACTTCTTTTATCAAGAAATCTTAATTTTTGAAACAGTTCACTTCTCAGGCCCAATGTCTCCTCCCACTATAATAGCACAGCTAACCAGCAGAGGCTGGTAGTGAGTTGAGGTGACAGAATCCAAAATGTTAGGTTTATAAGCAAATAAAATCTGTATGAATTGTACTGATGCCGAATTGACAAGAATACTGTCGACATATGATGCCTTTTATCATGTGTCTGTAAGGTTGTGTGCTTTTGTGGATATGTAAAGACTTGTTAATATGTCATATTTCTTAAAAGGCGTTTGGCATAATGTTGTCCACCAAAAGCAGGATGGGAAGTGATCTCACAAGGAATCTAGTTGTAGTGTTGAAAAGAGTGACCCAGTCTTTGCACAATCTTATAGTGTGTTGTCCTTTGATGTTAGAGGGTGTCAAAGTCGTCTCGTGTAAGGTAGGCATTAGTGCACTGGTAATAAATGTTTAAGTATCTTGTCTATGCTTGGTGATACACATCTTAATGGACAGTGAACCCTCAAAGAAAACTGCTCAGACGAGGGACTCACAGCCATGTGGCTATCGTCAGAGCATCTGCTAAAGGAGGAAGCACAGAATCAGGCCATGCTCCCTCGGCCCAGTCTGTAGCAACGGGCTATGGAACAACAATAACCTGACCGGACAGAGGATGTCATATGAAAGATAAACTGGCAGATTGCAGTGATGGTGCAAGTTGGAGAAATTGGATTGGGAAGTGGAAATAGAAGTTAATCAATCTCTCACTTCCAGTGTATAAGTTCTCCAGCTAGCATAGTGCTGTTACTGGAAGCTGAGCAAATCTTAACATTTTGTACATTTACAAGTAAACTTGTATTAATGAAGTTCGAGTGCACCATTATATGAGGTTAACTTCGTATGCTGTTGGTAGAAATGTGATTCAGACAAAGAGCAACATTTGCCTTCAGTGTCAATGTGATGAGTGTTTTGGGATATCACATTATACATTATGCTGCTGTCACATTCAATTACACCCTGTAAGGTCAAGGTTTGTATATGGAACTATCTGCATTTCCATCCCAGGATATGATATTTGGTCTACGTGGAAGAGATTATCCTGCTTGCTTGTGTGGATTTCACAGCTCAACTGGCAAGGCGTCCCTTCACTGACTAGACAGCTGTTTTTTTCCCTCGCTTTGACTACTTCAGGCAAAACAGATGAGCTTGGTGATTCAAACTCAGCCAAGGCAGCATAATAGAGGGGAAAATTCCCTCTTACCGAGGGAATTAATTCACTGGGAATGACAATGAGGACAAACCCTGATAAACACAAGTGTCAGTATTTTAGGCAGTGCTTTGTGAAGTTGTTCTAGTGTAATGTGCTGACTTGAAGAGAGCATTAGGCTACAAATACTAATGTACTGTGTATTGTGCAGGTCAGTGGTCAATTTAAGTGTTGATTTAAGGATTACTTGTTCAAATATATTAAGAAATAGTAAAAAAATATATATGGAAAACAAATACTGTATCCCAGGTGATTTTACTTTCACATGGACAAACGTTGACAATGATATAAGCACATGATACCAAGCTTATTTTCAAATGGCAGTGCCTTAAGATCCGTTTCAGACCTGCAGATCTAGCACTTTGAGTCAAATCAGTGGAACAAATCAGCAAGATGGAAAAAAAAAAAACTGCAGCTCCAACACTCACCTCTAGGTGGTGCATGTGTTAAAATTGTAACAAAGCTGTTTGCCTGTAGGAGGCAACATCTAACCTGACATTGCTAAATCAATTCACAAATGCAAATTAGTCTGTAACGTCTCAGTACACTTTTGATTTCCAAGGAGCATTATCAACAGCTGTAGATCGAAATGCCTCTGGACGCAATTGGATAGACTTACAACCAATCAGAGCAATGAAACGTGATGTAGCGCTGAGCAATGGACAAATGTAAGCAGACTACAGTGTGTAGAAATGAGATGTGATGGTGTATCCATTACCTGGTAAATATGTCCTGAAAATGATAATCACAATAGTAGGGCTATATCTCGATACACGATACATATCATGATATTTTTAAATCTCCTCGAAAGCGCCTCATCAACGCTAGGACTGGGAGACAGAATCAAACAAACAATATTTCTGACCCTCTCTGATGCGACAAAGTTGTAGGGATGACTATTGTTTTTTTTTTTGTTGTTTAATTGTTTTTTCAGAAAATATTAACACTGAGATTTTTGATCAATAATCATCAATAAGGTGCATATAAGTACTAAGTGGGTTGAGGCAGGTCTTAAAACAAACAGAGAGGGTTGTTAAGTTGATACTTTTACATCACTTTACTGCAATGCAGCCAGACGATATATAGTCTCAATCTTGATAACAATATAATATCTCCATATTGCCCCTCCTCTTTACTACGCTAGGTTAATGTTAGTGTCCCTGACAAAAATGACGTCATCAGGTATTTTACTTAAAGTGCAAAGTCTCTGCAAGTTGTCAGTCATCATCAATCCGCCTCCAGTACATAAACAGCTGTGATTGGAAATCTGTCTGTACAGGAGGGGAACAGGTGCATCGGCCACAGCAAATAAAACATAGGCTTGCAGATTCGTCTGGTTCCCAAACTAGGCAACATTATGAATGAGAGCTAGATAAGGTACTTCCACTTTCCCCTGCAAATTTGTCCCATTGACTGACTGTGGCTCTGCAACACAAAAATCCCCTGTGGCCGAAAAAATAAATTTCCCTGAAGAGGACCATTATAAAAACAGTTTGTAACACTGTTGAAAGGACACGTCAAACTACAAAGTAGGTCAATTGTTATTATTATTATTCAAACCATTAGGGTTTTATATTTACAATCCCTTTCTTTACCAAGCACTCCCCCTTGAAGAGAATTTGCAGCCTGCTACATGCAAAAGATTGGTGAGCTATAAGTCAGTCCATGAAGGGTTAACGTCTAAAATTACAAAAAAGGATAAAAAATTTGGTATATTATGTCCAGACCACAACCAATACCACTGTTCTCTTACAGCTCCCATCGGCATTTGTGTGTACATACTTTGATTTTCTTACTTACATACTACATATAAAATCAAGATTCCATATGCTCTGATCTTGTGTAATTTCTCTGAGAACTAATCTAAAACATATTAATTCACATTAAACCAAGGGGCCTGCTGTCTTAAATTCTTATGTAGTCCTGACACTGATGTTCAAGGTATTAACAACCAATACAAAAGTCAGTATCAGCGAGTATCTTACACTGTTACAGGACTATGTTTACAGAAAATGTTCTACATGTTCAGTACATGATAGAAACTATTTCTGTTCTTCAAGGACACACTCCACCCAACCAGACTACCTAAGCCATCTGTCTAGTGAAGTGAACAAGGACATGAAGTTAGAAAAGAGTGTGCTTCAATTAATTTATCACATTTGACCGTGCCTATGTGTTGCTGAACCGCAGAACACCATGCCATTAGGTTATGGCATGAAAAGGCTGGCTTTGTTGCCGGATGTAGGAAAAACATCCAATAGACTCTAAAAAAAGCACAGGAAGGAAACTGGGGGTGGGGTGGCAGTGAGTAGCAATGGGGGTGTGGTGGTGGAGAGTGGGAGTGAGAAAGGAATGTTCTCTTCACTCTCTTTCTCCCTCTTGTTATCATGCATTCGCACACATAATAACCCCACTTTCTCACTAACAGCTATGAAAAGAATGCAGCATCACAGTTTTTCTCTGTAAGCAGAAAGGAAGGAGAATGAGCCTTTACTTGCTTAATGACCACCAATTCAAAAAGAACCAGTCAGCCCAAATACATTTAAAGGGGCCCTATTACAGGAAACCATTCACTCTGACTATGTACATATAGTGCAAGATTAATTGTTTCTGAGGTATCTAAAGCATCAAGAACAGAAAAATATTGCTGTAATATTTCTCATTCTTTGGAGAGACTGATACAGTGGGAAATTTAAGGAGAGGAGTTAGATAATTCATTGATTAGTGATCAATGAGAGGCAGCACTTCATCGTACACATCTCCCCGCCTTGAGCCAGATATAGTCTGACATGATGCAAGTTTGGCCCTGTTTGCACTTGGTATTTACATGGGTCTTGGGTGATCGGATCTCAAGCAGACAGCTCTAAGTAAATTCACCGAACGCATCCTCAATGCATCTTGAGATCTGATCGCTCAGACTACATTCAGAGGTGGTCTGGTCCGCATATGGCCACATTCATTCAGTAGTTTTTGCACAAATGTATCCGGGGCCTCACTGAAGGACCGCCTACTCAGCTGACGTCCTCTGCATACACAGAAGTATTCATTTGTATGCCAACAGTGTTGTCTGATTATGAGTATAGTTAGTACCGGTAGCGGAAATGCCTCCAATCCTGCCTAAAATGTTTGATCGGGTATTGGCGAGTCCTCAAGTCTATGAACCAATAGTACACCACACAATTTACTGATAAACTAGACTTGTTATATTGCACTGAGCAGCCCCTGGCAACTACTGTTTTAGAGTAGCGAAGAAGAACTGATTTCCAGTAAAAAGTGTAATGTTGGTCATTAGCAAAATCTCAAAATAAATAATAATAATAATAAAGTTTTACGGTGGTCATTCTCTGTAGGTCATACAACAATGACAGCAATCCTTTTGCATCTGTACAGGGTTAGTAGCAATGGTATCGGATCGATACTTGGTATCAGCCAATACGCCAGGTCAGAAACCGAAACCGGTACCTAGAAGGAAAAAATGGTATCAGAACTTCTCTAACTACTAGTTTGTCAAACATCTTGGGCAATTTAGTTAGCCTAGAACTTGCCATGGTATAGACTGCATCTGAATTGTTTTGATTGTTTTTGCGTGCAATGGTTTGTGCAAACTTCTTCTTCACAGGAAGTGCACTACTTTTTCTTCTTTTAATTTCCTGCCACTAGTTAAAAACAAAAACACTTTTCAAATGGAAATGATGTACATATTTATTGGCATATAGAGCGGGCAAGTGAGAGCCGATCACAAGTGGTCACTCGAGATGCCTGTAGAGACGCTTTCTAATGTCAGGTGTGAACAGACAGGCTTAGAGCTGTCCATCTTTGATCGGATCAACCAAGACACATGTAAATACCAGGTTAGGATCCACTTAAATAGCATATGTTTAATCTAAGTGGATTCTGGTGTAGACCACTCACGCCAACTAGCATGCTACACACATGATCTCGTCTTGCACTAACCTTTTTGGTGTGTTATTCTAAACGCTTAATCATGCTTTATAAAGATATTGTGCCCTATTTGGATTTACTCCACAAGCCCACCTAAAAGCAGCTCATGCAGTTATCGGATTCACCCCCTTAATTGCTTTAAGACTCATTCTCATCTTCTGGAGGCAACATTCACCACCTGGCTTTACCAGATGGATTAAACATACTTTGGACTTTTTAAGAGTGGAGAAAATGAGATTAAAAAAAATGTAAAGGGGCAAAAAACAAACCCTTTTTATAATTCTGTGAAAGTGTGCAGAGCTCTGTCAATGAGAGCAAGAAGGTGAAACATGAAAACCCTTTAGGAGATAGTAGACATTGCTAAACACTGTAATGCAATCCAGTGCAACATTACAAACTACAGCCTCAAAAAATACAACAGTAAACAAGACCTCTCTCATAAACAACTATTAAAACATATCAATTTTTTAAGGATATATTTATCACCATTGCCTAGCATTGGTTTCAATTTTCCTGGTTACTCAGCTTATTTATCTTACAGTTAAACTTCAGGATCACAGTCTCCTATAGCTGCCATGAATGTTAGGCAAATCGAAAAATATGAAATCAAGATGACGGTTACAGTTATATTTACATAACTTAAACAGTTTGGCTGACATTACAGTAAAACGTCAACCAAAACTAAAAAGCTGAAGGCAACCATGTCTTCCCATCCCTCATCCAGACGAGACTCTGTTACTGTCTGCTACATGATTTCAGTGTGAGGCTCCATGTTTCTGCCTATTACCCCTTCGTGTAATCCTTTCATGGCAGGCAAACAGATTCCTCTCACTTGTCATGCAAAGGGCACATAGCATTTACATTGTAAAACATTATGAATGTTTCATTACATTTTAGAAACAGTTGTTGGCCTCATTTGAATTAGAGGAACTGCTGTTGTTGGCCAGAAATCCTACACTAAGATATCTGGAGGTAAGGACTTTGTTTAAAATAAACCAAAATGGCCTTTAACTACTTTTTCTTTTTGATATTACAACACAGAGCATTACTTCTAACTGGAGCCATGGTATATTTAAAATCAAAATCATTAGAATCAAACCCAAATCTTTAAATTAGTAAGCGGCTAGCTTTCCAAGATATGCCATAATCCGTGCAGCCTTAAATTAGTCTAAAATAGCCGCCAAACCATGCAGCAGCCCTGTCACTGGAGGCCTGCTTCCTGTTAAAACCAGATTGTAGTCAATTCGACAGGGCAGATAAAGACCAGAGATCGTCCCCTGGTTTCACCTCCCGTGTGCTGTAGATTCAACAGCAGTGTCTGTGTGCCTCTAGGTAAGGTGGAGAGAGAGCAGGCGCCAGAGCATAGCTCAGCACCGTGACACCTCACCACAGCAGAGCACTAACACAAACATTCCAGCTGCCACTTCTCAGCCTTATTGGCAGAGCTGAGGCAAGAAACAAGACCATCTATGTTCCTCCTCTAGACCTGGATCTGAAGCTCTAGACAGGATCGTCTAGCAGTCTCAAACATTTGAATTAGAATTTGACAGTTGTGGAATTTTGAAGGCCAAATACATATTGAAGCACAAATACATATAGGCTATTTCTTAAGCTATTGATTGCCAGAATATTGTGAGTGATATGAAGTCCTTCAAATCTAACCACGTTCATGCCCCAAAATAACAATGATTTAGTAGAGTCCCGAGCTGCCTGCACTCAGAAGGGTGGGGGTGCTTCTGAAATTGTTACGATTAGGATAAAAGTCCAGTTTATTGCAGATTTTTTCATTTCTATAAACAGATTATGCAGATATATGCAAGATTTTGGTATCGGTTCTGGTTTCTGTTCGTAGCCTGTTTGTAGTCTGAATAGTACTGGCCAATCAGTTTGAAAAGCAGGTAAACAGTCCATGTGGAGAGGTGGAACACACTGGCCAAATTGCAATCCTGGAACCCATCAGTTTTTAATCATAATTTATCTGTATTCATATGATATCTGTTTATAGAGATGCCAAAATGACCGGCACATGAAAGAGGAAGTCTTGGCCCGGATACCCACTGGCTACACGGGTCAGCCCCAATGACAACAGCTGATTCATTGCTTTTTTTTTCTTTTCTTTTTTTTTTTGAAATATTTAAATTATTGCTCTCATCTGGGATCACCATAGCATCGCTACTGCAAAGTCAAATAGAGCAAAATGAGCAGTCAACTGATCAGATAGCAAACAAGCCAAAATAGTTTGGCCAGATTATCTGACACTTTAAAGCCAAAACTGAAAGCACAGCTTATGTTGTTAATAATCCCTTACTGCACTGGAGAACTGTGTGTGTACACAGCTAAGGCAACTTGGTAGGTAAAGTAAGGTAAGTTAAATTGTGATGGATGTTTACAACTGATAGTTTGGGCACTAACTTTCTTCTGTTTTCTCTTCCAAATAGGTTGGCTAACTTGTGGGTTCATTTTTAACCTGTTTGTCTGATTTGTTTTAAGCAATGTCGTCACATTCCCAGAACAGATATCTTGGTGAGTATAATATAAAACCAACGACTGAAACAATTGCCAGAACTATGATATGATGGAATAAGATTCAAGGTGTTATAAACAGAAAGCAAATCCTTAAAATTCTCCACTGAAGGTCAGGAAAATTCCATTGTTTAAATGGGTTGGCAGCTCCAGGAGGCGGGGTGAAGCTCTAGTGCCATCCATGATGCTCCTAGATAAATTCCCAACACACTGCACTATTTAAATAGTCAGCTGTCTAAAAAGAAAAATAGCAATTAAAGCATATATATTTTCTGTGGTCTCCATCGAGCTGAAAATGATCTGATATTTAATATATTCAAATGTTCATGTTAGAAGATAAGACGACATTCACCTGGTGTGTTTTGCCACATATTGTTATTGTCACTGCTGAGAGAAAGGCATATGCATATTTAAAAAAAAAAATCCTTCAAAGGAAAACAAGATAAAGAGCAGGATATGTCAAGGACTAGAGACCAAAAAAAACTGTAACAACGTATACTTGAGCTGAATTTGCTATTAGTTCCCGACATTCATCTCTTAAACAATGTCAGCAACATCATTTCAGACATGCAAACATTATCTGTGTCAACTGTGTTTGCGACTTTCACCTTTCATGTATTTCACATCTTTAATATTTCCCCAAGGACAACTGTAGCAAAGAACAGAACATTACCACTATGCATTGCAAATGGAGTTGAACTATGACTTAGACCCCAGAGCACAGGAGCGGGAGGGAGAGGAGAGAAGAAAAAGTGAATGCTTGTGCCTCTTTTCAGCACTCCGCAACTCTGGAGCCTGGGAACTTCAGCAGCTTGGCCGGGCTCTGAGAAATATCCTGAGCTGTAATGTAAACATGTCTGAACTCTGATCTAGCATGGCCCTCTCCTCCCCCCCTCCCAGTTTAACCCGGAATTCTGTGCAAGGGGTTTGCCAGTGACATCAGGAGCCCACTTTCTCATTTCCTGAGCGGGGTAATGACCCTGGGGAGAATAGGCTGTTTGAAGTCCTGCAAATAAAGCTGCTTTGCTCTGAACCCAATTGTTCCCCAGCAGAGAAGCGAGATGGCTGATTACATTCGGGCTTCAAATGGTTTTGTCTGATACATAAATCTGGTTGTGAAAAGCCGTGTAGGGCTGGAGTAAAGAATTTCAGCAAGGTGAAGACATTATGTCAACATGGTAACACAAGTGGACATCCACACCCAGTTCTCCAGTGGCCACTGGGATAATCAGATCTGTTTACAGCAGCAGCCGCTACAACAAGTCCAGGAAACTCTGACATATCAGGTAGCTGATTGTCAGATAAGTGTGAGAACAGTTATAGATAAGCTCCTGTTTATCCAAGCGTCACACAGCTGTCAGTGCAAACAAAACCTTCGCAGTTGTCAAGCTGGTGCACAATATGAATGCCAAAATCCAACAGAAATCATAAATACTGCATTGAGACAGTCTGTTTTTTAGGCCTTGTCGTAAACAAGGCGGCAAAGTGCCATTTGTGTTTCATTTTGCATGCAATTTGTCCCCTCAATTCACCTTCCACGCACTGCACATAAAATACACCTGAACATGCTTGTTCCCACAGGGTTCCAGTTTCAGCAATGGGTAGCAAAGTACTTGTGGAAAGACACTCCAAGGCACTACCCTCCACCCACCCTCCCTCCTTTCCCTTTTTCCCCCCTCACACACAATCCTGCCCTCTCTACAATTAAGTCAAGCAGGAAAAACCTGACAAACCTCAAAGAGCTCTCTCAGCAGAAGAAATCGCATCAGGCATGAACAGTTACCTCTACAAGGCCCCTCTGAAGATATAGATGTACATAAACACAGTCCTCTCTTGCTAAGTGACTGCCCCGAGCTTCACATATATTTTCAAGTCTAAATTCCAGATGACGAAAAACCATGAAAAATATGTTTCTTCAGTCAAATAGCTGCGATGGAACGCTAATATATTAGTCCTCCTAAAATTCCCCGTTGACTTCGATGGCACAGATGAGATTTTTTTTTTGTGTGTCTTCAGGTCCACATAATGCTCAAAATTCAAACAAAGTGCTGGCAACAACGGGAAGCATGCTGAAAGCACAAATCAACAACAAAGGGATACAGTGGGGACTCTCTAATCCAAACCCCTTGGGAATGGAGGTATTTCAACCCAGTGAAATGTTCACTTGGATGAAACACTGAATAGTGGGGTAATTCATATTCAAAACATGAAACAAGTATCCACGCATATTCACAAGAGTCTACTGCACAGTCTAATTTGCAGTCAGAGGATCAGCGAGGAAATTTAAACAATTGTGCAGCATATTTGGAACTCATTTTCATATCAGATGAACTTATCAGATCGTAGGTTAGAGTATTAGAGACATTTCATATTAATATACAGAAGGTTCCAACTAATATATTTTCTTATTGTCTAGCCTGTGCATTTTGTTATTAATTAATAGATTATTGTTCAGTGGTAAAGAATATCACAAAGCACTTAAACATGCTCAACACAGTTTCCCAGGAACATTTGAATTGTTTCGAATTGTTCAAACAGCCCAAAACCACAAAAGATTCCATTGACGACAGAATCAAACTGAGAATGGCAGCATTTGAGAACATGAAACCAGCAGATGTTTGGTATTTTTGTTTTAGAAATGGCTTAAGCAGTTATCAAAATTGCTGTATATGAATTTTCTATTGATCAACTACAGGTTAAAAGGGAACAGTGTGTGAGATTTAGGGGGATTTAGTGGCATCTAGCAGAGAGGACTGCAGATTGCAGCCAGCTGTAACTTCTCCCAGTCAGAATTCCTTCAGTGTCAATTGTTCCGGAGGTTTTTACCATGAGACGAATTATCCACAAAGGTCTCTTCCTCTCCAGTCATTTAAACCATCAAAGACACCGAATGAAGCAGTTTCACTTTCCAAATGAGTGTTTTTCCAATGCTGTTTGGCCTGTAGATGGACCACTAGCCCAGCACCTGTTAATATGTACTCATCTTTTTTTGTTGATTACTTAAGATCAAGACATTCAGGAGGTTTTTACCATCAGCCAAATTATCCGCAGAGGTATCTTCCTCTCCGAAACAATTAGACATGGTGATTTAAACTGGTAAAAACATGGAATAAAGTAGTTTCACATTAAAAAAATAGTGTTTTTCTGATGCACTCATTGCGGACAGGCTGCTAACTACGGTGGCCGATGCGAAAACGAAAATGGCCCTATATGGAGCCAGTGTTTGATTTGTCCACTCTGGGCTACTGTAGTAACATGGCAGTGCAACATGGTGGACAAGGACCCACTGTCTATGTAGATATAAACGGCTCATTCTGAGGTACCGAAAACACATCGATTCTTATTTTCAGGTGATTATACACTACAGAAAACATACTTATTACATTATATTCCGTTTCTGCCTGTGAATCTGTTTTTACACCTGGAACCTCCCATCTACAACGAGTTTGAGACGCATCCTTGTTTTTGAGGACTTGAGGACCAGATTCTGGAGTTACTCCTTAAGGAATCTGATCCCCTTTGTTTCGGCGGTGGGAACCTTTGCTGATGTTGACCCCAGCAGGATTCGAATTCTGGACCTTCTGCATGGAAGACGAGTGCTCTAACCACTACACTAAGGTCTGCCTAGCCCCCTAAATCCTACACACTGGACTTTTAAATTGAAAGTTTGAGCACTAGACACATCACATTATACGTTCTTTGTATCATGTGAGAATAAACAATGGCAAACGCATGACCTGTTATTCATTACTGCCCTGGCAGTAAATTAGCAGAGTGGACACAAAGACAAAACCTGCACCACCAGGGAGGAGATGTTGCAAGGTTGATGCTGATCATGTGTTTTCTACAATGTTAACGCAGGGTCTGAAGGTAAAGCTGTTACCTTGCAAGCTCTGCTAGAGGCCGCGGACCACAGCCAAGGACTGCAACCAGATGTCTATGGAGAAAAGGCTTTTAACCTGGGACGGCCAGCAGTTCCAGTGCAACTACAGGCTAAATTTACCCTAAAGGCCAGACTGTTATACAGCTCATACGGCAGCAGAGCTGACCTGGCCCACCTGGACTGTCAGAGGCTTATGTTCCTCTGAGCATGTACCCACTTATATTGTATCATCCCTTGAAGACTGAGGATGAGATGGGTCTACTACATGATTTCGGCAGCTCTCTTCAAAGACAGATACAGCCTTCCCATAGGCTGCTGAATAAAACATGAGGCGTGTGCGGCAGGGTGGGTTGTCTGTGTGTGTGTCTGTGTGTGTGTGTGTGTGTGTGTGTGTGTGTGTGTGTGTGTGTGTGTGTGTGTGTGTGTGTGTGTGTGAGATGGGTTGGAGGGTGGTAGAGTGGGGGAGTGGGAAGAGGGAAGGAGGATGAGGGGGTTTTTAAGACACCACTACTAGACATACTGTATAACAGATGATCCATGAATGCCTTTGATTTGACACACATCCTCACTGCCCTGCTGTGTGTCTGGAAGCTTTTGTCTTTCCTGATTTATATGTTCGTCTTTGTTTATTTTGTGGGGTTTTTTTTCATGTGTGTTTGTTGGTAGCATGGAACTTGTTAACAAAATCTAAATTAGTCCAGAAAGGAATGAGAAAGTGTGCTCATTTCAGGAAGAGAAGGCAATGCAAATCTTGCCAGGTACAGAGATGTCCCAGATTCACAGAGCACTATTTCTAACACGTTGCTGCTGCTCCTGCACGACACCACATTTGCTGAGCCTAGTCTGTTTAAGACACATTACACTGAGTTTACCATATTTTCCACAGAGATAACACAAAATCTATCATCCAATCATAAAGGCAATATGTTTACATGGATAATTATAACAACTACAATTGATTTCCTTTATGAGAGTGGTCACAAAGTTGTGTAGTTCAAACAAAAGCAAGTACTGTAGGATCAGGACCCCAAAACAGAGAGGTTTTTATGAATTACTAAAACTGCATAATCAATAAAGGTTCATTTCTAATCCCATCTTTATTCTGCTTTGCTGCTTTGTGCTAACAAGCCCTTCAATGATATATCTTTCACTCATGGGAGCTTTTACTGTACATAATGTCTCACAGGTCTTTTCTGGGAAGAATCCACTGGTGCACAGGAAATGATACATGTTTTCTGGCATTAACAACGCTGTTTGGAACTGGGTAGTCAGCAGCCATGACCAGACAGACGAGGAAGAGAGAGCTCCAATGACTGCTTAGATGTCCTCAAAATGAAAAACGAGAATCTTTTGGACACCCACTTAGAATTTCATTTGACATGTTTGGACATTATTATTTTAGAACTAATGATTTGTTGTTGAAGGTCCTGACTTATGCCATCGTGACATTAATAATACTAAAAGCTGCAGTTTATAAGATTAAAACTCCAGCCTCTATAATATCTTAGTAAACATAGTCATTAACTCAAAGGGATTGAAAAATAAAGCTCCTCTGAGAAATGTCAGTCATCAGTGAACTTTGTTTTGTGCCACTTAAAAATCTGGTGTCTGGGTTGGCTACCACAGGAGAAGCTTGTTGAAGCTTGTGCTCCGCTCTCCCCTGAGGACATAGCAATCATGATCACAAAATGTATGTGCAGCTAAGTTGTTTAGAACGCATGTATGCTGATGTTATCATAAAACCATGTTTACTGGCAAATAGAGACATTCATTTCATGCACGATTTAGCCAGAAGATGAAACTGTAGCTATTAACTAAATCAGAATCAACATACTGTCTAAACAAATGTCATCCATAGGCAGTCATTTCCTGGAAACTGACAAGCCACAGCATTACCATTGTGTGTGATATTAACCTACAACTCCCCCCTTCCTTAGAGACAAGCTGTGCTTGCAGAGATCTAGTTGGTGCTAAAAATTTATGAACTGCCCTCGGATATGACTGTGGAATGTCCAGAACATAATGTTACATGGCCCTAACTTTTATTACAATCGGTAAATCTGGCTGATGTGTATCAGTTAAAAAGCCGCTGTCATGTTTCCCTGAGCAAAATGTAATGGTGATCCCTCCTGTTTATATGGTGTCAATCACAACACAGAAATTTATGGAAGGAGAGGTCATAATATCCACCTTGGAAACATGTTACTGCCTGAGATTAATCTGGAACTACTTGAGTAAATGAATAATAAAAAGAACTATTTAATAAGCAAATGTCATCAAATGACTCCCAACTTAAATCGCATTCCATAGCGTGTACTTAACTCTTACGCCAGTGGGTATCATTTTGTTAAAAGAAATCTATGGTGGATCATAATGCATTTATATCTACCCATTTTCTGTAATTACTATAATCTTTCAATCTGACGTTTGCAGCATTTGTAAAAGAAGTATTATATTCTAAACCACTTATGATCCAGTACTGTAAAAAGTCAAACAGCTTTTGACTTTTTTTATTTTTTATTATTATAATACACTGTATACAGCATATCTGAAAACATCATGAAAACAGAAGACTACAACATTCATTACATTCTAAATTTAGGTGATAGTACTAACATATGTACAGCTTGATTAAGACCCTGCTTCTCATACTGTCCTCTGCCCATTAAAGGTCCAGTGTGTAGGATTTAGGGGGATATATTGGCAGACACGGAATAAAATATAATAAGTATGTTTCCTTGAGTGTATAAACACCTGAAAATAAGACTCATTGTGCTTTCGTTACCTTAGAATGAGACGTTTATATCTACGTAGGGAGTGGGTCCTCATTGAAGGAGTTTGCGATGTTGCACAGCCATGTTTCTACGGTAGCCCAGAACAGACAAACCAAAGATTGGCTCTAGATAGGGCGTGTTTTTGCGTCAGTCAGCATAGTCAGCAACAAGAGCGTTGGCAAATCAGTGACTTTTTTAATATGAAACTGCTTTATTCAGTGTTTTCACCAGTTTAAATCGACGGGTCCATTTGTTTCAGAGAGGCAAATAATTCGACTCCCGGTTAAATTCCCGGTTAAATTCTCCTATATGTCTGGATTTTAAGTTATTAACAAAAAATGGTGAGCACACATTAGCAGGTGTCTGGCTAGAAACACTGGACCTGAACCTGTTTTATTTACTGTTTTTACCATTTTTAATCACCTGATCCGTTTGTTTTAGAGAGGAAGAGACCTCTGTGCGAAATTTGGCTCCCAGAAAAACCCTCCTGAACAATGAACACTAAGGAATTCTAACCGGGAGAAGTTACAGCTGGTTGCAAAATGCAATCCTCTCTGCTAGATGCCACTAAATCCCTCTAAATCTTACACTCTGGACCTTTAAGGAGGCAGTAATGCCATTAGTAGAGCTTGCTTACAACTCTGATTCACACACCGTCCTCTGCCCATTAAGCTGAATGGAAGCTCTGGACATAAGCATATCAGTGCACTGCGGATTTGGGTGCTACATGTATCATTAGCTTGTGTTTTGAGCAACTAGTTGTAATGAGGGATTGCTAAGATATGTCTATGGTTGATTTTGCATTTTCATTATAAAGTTGACTGTATATAAAGATTTACAATAAAATGCAAATGCATCCTTAAAGTTAATATATCTATGTCCTCTATTCAAATAATAGAGGACATTTCAATACATATTCCATACCCCAAAATGCACAGTGCATAAGTAGAATTGGATTGTGGCTGTGTTTAAACCATATCTTGGAATGAGCACTAATCCCAAATAGAAGGAGGAGATTAACAGATGGCTTTACTACAGTATATGGAGGCCTATCTTAATGTGTTTTAATCAGAGCACTATGAGCTGCTCAACTCATCTCACAGCTACAGTCTATACAATGAGACAAGCTTAATCACATCAGGCTTACAGTGTAGTCGTGCTGTCAATAAACAGCACCCGCAGCGATTTCAGTCCTCACTAAAGGGGACTTAAAGTAATTCAGCGTTCACACCAACTGACAGCCTGCTACTCCTAAAAGAAAAACTTTAGCCTTCCCATGACAACATGGAAGTGATCTGTGGGATGAACATGGATCCCTACTGCATCCACAGGGTTGGGTAAAGCTGCAGGCTTCACTGTGGGTGGCCCCCATGGACCTGGGCTAATTGTTTCACATCACAGTCGAGCCAGGCTGAGATCAGACCACCGGCAGCTCTGATTCAGGCAGTTCAACAGCCAAACAGGGTATGCCAGGAAGCACTTACAGTGCACACCCCACCCCACACTCACACACACACATGCACACACTCTTCATCCATCATACATGACCACAAGAGAGTACAAGGAATTTCTTTTTCTCCATGCTATTTGAGTAAGCTGTCAATCCACTGGGCAGTAGTGGTAGTTACCTCAGCGATGATGAATTAAGAGGTGCGATTGTTGTGTTTCACTGTCAGCATTCATTTTCATGTTGGCTGAACAGAATGTACTTGAAATGTAAATACAAAAGGTGTCACACAAAAATTACAATGAGAGTATAATACTGTGAAAAGTGCTGTACAGGAGGTGATGCATTTTGTGATGCTTTTTAAAAAAAAATGAATCAGTCAGTTAATGGGAGATGTGTATTTTTCAGCCTGAACTCTATTTTCTCATGATCATGTATCAAAGTGACTGATGAGAACAACATTTTTTTTTTTGTTTTTTGTTTTTTTTTTCAGGCTTTTTTTTGCCTTTAATGTACAGGACAGAGTGAAACAGGGTGAGAGAGAGAGCAGGGGGTGACATGCAGCAAATGGTTGCAAGCCGCACTCGATCCTGCAACTGCTGCAGCAAGGCATTGCCTCTGTACATGGGGCGCCGGCACTATCGACTATGCTACCGACGCCCCAGAACAACAGTTTTTTAAACAGGCCCAATATTGAGCAAGTGTGAAATGTGGCCACTCCAGGCAGTAGTGCACCGTCAGTGTACGCCATCTAAAATTACTTTTTTGCCACTGACAGGCTCAGATTGTTATCACAGGTGTTGGACAAAGAAATAAAACATTTTTCTTTATCTTTTGCTTGATCCGGTCTGTCTATTATTGTGCGTAGCCAAGTTTTGCTCAAGGAGAAGTCTTGTTTTGAAGTCTCACGAGTTGTTGCAGACAAAACAAACAGACGAGACAAAGTGAATGGTAAAGATAAACATTTAATTTCTCTGTATGGATCCTCTTGGCAATGTTGTCTGAAACTTACAACAATCTGAGCCTGTCAGTGGCAAAAGCAGGCATTTTTAGTGGATGTTCAGTAACAAAAAAAGTGAAAAAAAAGGGTCCAGACTAAAAACTACTGAAGAAAATACTGAAATTCTCTCAATTGATAATAATCTGACACCATTGTGTAGACATCTGCAAACGTTTTGGTTTGCGACCTTTTCAGATCAAGCAAAGTCAAACTGCGACCCCTCATCACTGTTCCATAGTATAACTGTTCATCCAATTCATGCAGAGTCATTTTCTTTCCTTGTTTCATTTAATCATTTCCTATGTCTGGATGATGGAAATATCTTCTCTGCTTTTCCTACCCTGTTACCCATCTGACTTATCTTGCAACCCTTTTGTGAGGGTCCTGAACCCCAAGTTAGGAACATCTGATCTGTCTACAACACTACAACTGACCCCAGTTGCCCATTTTGACCTTTTGTACAGGATGCTGCAATTGTGCCAAACACATTAAGCTTAGAGTATTTTGGCATTGTGCCTTTCATGGGCAGCTCACAGTATATAGTGGCAGGAAACATAGGCAGAGAAAGAAGGATGACAAAGTTCTTTGCCCGCATCCGCTTTGGGGACATTGCGTTTACAGGGTTTCTGTTTTCTACCACTGTGACCAGGATGCCTCATGCTCCAGCTTTTAAAAAGAGCTGCTGCCGTGCGGTGGACACAGTGTTGCAAGTGGGCAAACACAACAGGCAAACACATCAGCATACAAAGCACTTTCTCCACGAGCGCATGCTGCTCTAGGCCTATAGTTCCCAGATCTGTCACTAGAACAAGACTGGGAAATAACAAAATCCTCCCAGTGCACACAGGACTGTTAATCACCAGGCATCCCTCGCCTACTGCTTTTTCAAGGCCTGTTTGACTTAAAGTAAACACGCGCAGGAAATGTATTCAGTGGCTCTAAACATTTATATGGGGGCCTTGTGCTTCAAACAGTTTCATGGCCAGCACATCTTTCAAGAAGGTGCTTAGTGAGCCATTTGTTAAAGGCATGATAATAGGGCATGACAATGCATGGCATGCTACGTGCAGCGGAGCTGTATCACTGTTTGTTAAGCCTTTAGTTTGTGTACTCTTTCTGTATCGCTGATTGACAATGTAAGATGGTTGCTGAATACTGATCTGATGAAACCTAATGTCTGTACATTGTAATACAGGACAAATGTTTTCTAAGCTCTACTCTGACCTATTTCTGAGCTGAATGTATTTACTGATACAGGTACGAGGGGAAAGACTGAAGAAGTGGTGGTGTAAAAACAGAATCTAGTGAATCTATGAATATCCAAAAGCTTTCGATGAGTTCATGCAAGCATTATGGAAAATCGTTTTGTGAGTCGCTGGATAAGTAAGCTCCCATCTCGTCTTCTTCCCCATTTCTCCAATTTCATCTAAAAGAATATCCTTTGTTAATCTGGTCTCAATGAGCAGCGTTGTTAAGTGCTGCTCACTCTGCACTCCCAGCCAGTCATAATCCATTGTGTTGTTTGCCCCTCACTTGGTGTACATTTCCATCGCAAATTCCAATGTGAACAGTCAATAACATGCACAGATGTGGCCATTGTAGAAGCCTTGCTTTTTAATTCAGAAGAATGTAGTATGGAGAACTACTACTGCACCCCAGGAAATATTTGAAACACAAGTTGTGCTCTCTTTATAGCCAGAGATTGTAACAAAATAAATCTTTTTAACTGCAAGAGTTATTCTACACTTTACTCAATTTGAATAAATTCAAGAAAGAACTCCCTGCACTGTTTATGCTGGATAGAAGCCATATAAATGCAATAAGGGGGATTTCTGCAATGGCTGCTGTTCTGCTTCACCCAATCATCATGAGTTGTGAAAAACATATTAACCTCAGGGTTGATATAAACATGTACGCCAGGACTTCATTTCCTCCTCACCATCTTGCTGCTCTCATCAGTTTTATGTAGAACACGCTACTCCAGAGTCAACATCAGTAAAAAGGAAACAGTACATGATCATGATGTTCCCTGACCTCTTTTAGACAGTCAATATAATCCATGATGTTGTTGTGTCTTGCCTCCCATCATGTAGCAAGGCTGTACTGCACCTAACAGCATGAAAACTAATATGTGAAAAGCCAGAAAGCTGCACTTTATATTAGCACTATAAATCATGGAAAATCTACTTTTCTTGCATGTGAAAGTCTCCATCAAGGCTGAGGTTAATACTGTTGCATGACATACAGCAAAGGCTACCCCGTGCCCAATTCCAGTGATGACAATAAATGAACTGACAGAACAATCATCGCTGCCCTTTTATGACTTTAGTGGAAAAAAAATATTGCATTGTTTATTTTTCCATCCAGCATCTCAAGCAAATCTCGAGCACGAACATCTGCGAGCTTTCACCCTTTTGACATTATATTGAAACGCTGCTTGGGAAATAATTCATAGTCTGGATGCTGAACTCCCTCGTGCCCAATGAAAGAAAACAACAAAATAAATCTCACATCTCTCTGGCTCTGCCCTTAACAGATGCCATACAGGAAGTCAGTCCTATCAGCAGCACTGGCAGACACACAGAAAGCCCTGCTGTGTTTCGCAGTCAGTTTCCCTACCCTATGTTCTTTGTAAGGCTCTGTTGTTGAGGGAGAACATGCAAACTATACTGTTCTTCATTCTCAATATCCTTTTCTCTGAAGACTCTCAAAACTACTCAAAATAAGGTCACACTGCTCCATACTTGATGCAGGATCCCTCAGAAACAGCAACAAAACCCCTCTTGTTAAGAAACACTTTGAGAACAAAGTCAAATGAGGTAGCATCCTCGTGAAATTTTGGTAATTCGTATGACACAAAGGAAACCAGCTTATCTGTACTACAAAGTGAGATAATGGTGCATATTAAGTGGGTTAAACAAGCCACAGAATGCATCTGCATCCCTCTGTTTGGATCAGCTGCACAGTAGAGATGCTGACATGGTTTGCAGTAAATGCAAAACATCCCCATGGCCCAATGACCCCAAAAACCATTTGCTCTGAATGGATTGCTTTGCAAACACACTTTGTGATCCTGTATCACCCCATCCACTCCAAGGGTCCCTTTAATCAGCAAAACAAGGAACCTATAGTTTATCACTCTTGCTTTAAAACATGTCCTAACTGTTGGGCCATTTGGTCCGGATTTGGTTGTCCTGTAAATTCAGACGGAGCCTTGACTGTTCATCATGAGTCACAGCAAGGCAATTTTGAGTAATGTGTGTAGAAACATAACTTATTACATTAACACTGAAGAAAATGCAGCTCTCAGATGACCAGCAGATTGACATTTTGCTCAAGTACCATGCAGAAAGAATGCTTGTAATAGCTAATGGTCTGAGTTTTGTTCTGCTGGAGGTTAGGGCAGAACTTTGTTTGCTTCGAAGCTTTAGCATCATCATCCTTTTAAGCGGCAATGATCATTTATTATCACCACCATCACTAACCGAGATTCCCCCCAGAACTCACCGCTATGCGCGTGGAAAGCTTCTGCTCCCCCTCTGAGCCCTTCTGCTCTCCATTGGCTCTGCTGTACTCTGGAGGTTGTTGGTTCGATCCCCGGCTGCCCTTCGTCTTTCTGTTCCCAGGCCCCTGCTGGACGATGTTGAGCAGGTGAAGCGTACTCTCGTGCTCCCGGTCCGAACTCTCGGCTTGACCCCTCTGGTAGCGGTTCTCGCAGGTGGAGTGGTGCCTCCTGCACAGCTCTATGCGGGCACGCAAACGCTCCACAATGGCGTTGTGTAGCTGTGGAACCGCAGAGCCTCTGGAGGTGGCCGCCACTGGCCCGTTGCCGACCCCACCGGGCATAGTTCCTAAACCAACACCCAACATGGGTACGAATGGCCCTGCAGCAGACTGAGCAGGGGTCGCTTCTCCCATGCCCGCAGGTCCCCGTCAAGTTTGTAGAGACTGAGGTCCACTGAGCTTCTAATGGACCACAGTAGGGGCATGGAAGAGAACAAGACGTATGAACTCAGCTATGATCCCATGTGGAAAGAAAAATACTACACTGCACGCACAAAGTCGCTTGAGAGAAAGACAATGTAGCCTTTAAGATCTGTTTGAAGATATGTTCCACAATTATCTAGTCAAACTGATGTTACAGTGATGCCAAAGATTAAAAAGGCACTTGCCTGTGAACTGAGATAAGGTCAGTATAAACTCACACTGGGTTCCACAGAGGCGTTAAAGAGTCCCAATGTTGCAGGATTTTATTAGTGATTTTTCCTCAGGGGTGTTACTATGTCAGTTTCTAATTAAAACTGAAATGATTTACAAACACGAGAGGCTCGTGGATTCACAGCTGGAATGAATCCACTCTTGCTTAACGACTCGACCTCTGCTCACAGATAAATTATATTCAATATGAGTCCCTTGGATGATTCAAAACCATAGCACGCACAACTTCAGTTTCATCGATGGCTACAACCCGGGTATAATGTCATCTTACTTTATCTCAAATGTGCCACACTTATGAAATAGTCCCAAAATTCAAAGAGTAAGACTGGCAATAAATTTAAAGTCAGCGACTGGTCGCCAGAATAGGAGAATCTACCAACAGACAAATCCACTAAACTTCAAGACTCACGGCATTTTTGTTTGGATTTTAGTCCTTTCTCTCTGTCTTTCTCTTTCCATCCGGATAAAAAAAGGATCTGGTTGCGAATTACAAGTCACAAAGCACGCAGCCGAAACGCAGGGAGCCGTCGCACAAACCGATTGAGATCCGTCTCAAATAGTCCATTGACAATCGTTTGTCCGTGTGGTGCACCGAGGCAATAGCGGAACTACAATACACAGACCCTCATTGTATGAACATTCCTCTTTTGACATGATCCACTCACACAGATGGAGCGGGGTCCACATGCACACTCTAGTGGAGTGAAGGGTGAACTGTCCTGCAAGGCATGGACCGTGACAGGAGGGGGAGAGGACCTCAGTAATGTTTGCTAAATATGACTCTATAAGGTTGCATTTGCAGATTGACATAGTCAGTGAAGCAGTGGCACATTTAGGAAGATATTTACGGTTTAAAAGATCTGCTTGTGATGGTGTTAGGAGGTCTTTGAATATGTTGTACTTGGTAATAAAGTAGAGGGCACTTCCACTGTTTCTTGTTGGCTACTTCAATGTTACATAAAGCCTGTAGACCTACATGTATACATTTAGTGTGTATAGTTTCTACAATAACAGGAAATAAGTAAATAACATCAAATAAATATTAGAAATAATTAGCCTCATTAAAGTAAACAAGGGTGTCAATATACAACAGATATGCAGATATAATTGATCTTTAAAGAAACTGAAGTGAAAGCCAAACTATGACCATAGAAATTTTCTGTAACTTGTCAAATTATGAAATAAACAATAAGGCTGCAAACATGTTACAAGGAGAGCTATGTTTCAAGGTGTAGGACACTCTTTTTGAACTACTCTAAATACCCAGCATGCAACTCAAGTTACATATTAAAAGACAGAACACTCACTCATTTACAAGGAGGACACAAATATGAAGCATAGCCTACTTACATGTTAACTGACTCACATAAAGACAACATTTAACTCAGACATATCTATGGACCCCTGGAGTGCACAGGCAGACATATTAAATGAACCAATGTACCAATATACTGCTTAAAGGAACTGACTGGCCCCAGAGATACTTGTAGGCCAAACAAGACCAAATGGGGTCCTCATTTTTCAGTAACTGAGGGCGGCTGTTGTGCCTGACATCTATGTAAACTAACTCTTCTCTTATAATTAGTTAATACAGCTGGCTGGTTGGCTGCTTACTTAATGCGTCCCTCAACACTTATAAGGTAAAGAAAATGTAAGCTTCTTAGTGGGGCTGCATGATATGCAATATGTAAATAAATGAATAAATAATAATTATAAATCATATTATGATTATTTTGACTGATATTGCGATGTGAGTCGCAATTGTAGTGGAAAGGGTAATTTTTGCATTCCATCTTCAGTGGAAAAATGTATGTAAAAATAATGATAATGTGAATTTTGCTGGGGTCTGTACCAAACAAGCATGCTCCCTTACCTGTGGAATATGATTTGTAGGCTGGGGCATCTCTGTAGTATCACCATGCCTCATTTACAATAGTATGTTGCGACACATTTCACTTTTATCAAAAAATTCCAGCCCCTGCAATTTAGATATTGCACTTGGCCATATTGCGATATCGATAATATTTCAATTATTTCTGCAGCCCTAGTATTTAGCACCTTTCAAAATGAAATATAAGTAATCTCAGGTGGTTTTGGCTCCATTAACAGACACATTCATTCATTCATCATCTGCTAACTCAAGATGAGGGTCATAGGTGGCTGCATACTTACCCACTATACTGTAGATGAAGCCTTACACTCAGGGCAGTAATCATAATATATACTGGGGGGCAGGGGACAGCCTCGGTGCCAGCACAGTAAGGGTTACAAACTCAGACAGGCAAACACACTGACATTCAGAGACAGGATGCATGTTTTTGCAAAGCAGAAGGAAACTGAAGCACCCAGAGGAAAACCACACAAACAGGGAGACCATGCAAAGTGCACACAGACAGAGCCAAAGAGGAAAGCAATCCTGTGAAACTTTGCCTTTGCCCTTGCCTTGCTGCCCTTTAAAAAAGGTAATTAAAAAGTACAATAATCGTAATAATAACACTAACAGTAATGGAGTAGTTGAGGGTTTTGCATCCTGCCCAGGCTGCTTTGACAGGGGAAGAGAGATTGGCTATTGTGGTCACCGACCTGTTGACTCTGCAGTTGTGGGACAATCTCTTGCCACACTCAGACCACCCTGCTGACCTGGAAGTGAGCCTCAGACCCCAGAGCCATTAGTCTGGCCCTCCTGGCTACTGATGGAAGCAGCATGGCACTAACTACAGCTCAGGCTTTAATTCGATCGTAGTCTTTGGGGGGTCGGCCCCTTCTTAGTCTTAGTGGAGTTATGAGATTAACATGATTAACGCATGAAGATGACAGTTGTAGTTACTCTAAAGACAGCCTGCAATAAGAAGATTCATTATATAGCAGTACACCTGCAGAACACTGCTGGTAAATAACTGAGTAAAAAGGTATGTTTTAGGTGTTTGAGCTAAAAGTTCAGTTATAATTTGATTGCAACTTTTGGGGGTGATTTGTGAAGTCTAGAAAGGAAAGGAAATATTACTTAAATTTTTGCAAGGAATGATACTAGAAGATATTTCTGACTTTAAGAGCCCTAGAATGTAGTAATACTGTTGTACATAAATGTCTTGCAGAGTTTTAACATACACCGGGGATCATATGTTGTCATACAACAAGTCTAACTGGAAAACGGGGTAAAATCCAGACCAACTCAGAATCTATCTCCAACTGTGTAACACTTGCAAAAGTTTACAAACCTGCTACTTCACAAAGCCACAGATTACTTAAAAACCCCATACCCCCATTTTGTAAGGATGTCTTTATGGATCATAAGAACTGATAATGACAGAATAAATATCAATATTGTGTAGAAAATGTTTGTTTTTTTGCTGCCCATAGCAGAAGCAGACCAAACATAACTGGCCTTTAAGCAGACACTGGCCAGTATCAATATCACTGGCATTTTATTTTTCAGCTGCCCCTCTTAGTCAGTTAGTCAATCTGTCATTGGGGTCTTGGTTGACTAAGAAATTGTTAGCCAATTAGTCATCTTTATTTTGTTTATGTGGACATGAGAGATTAGTCATTGGTCATTACTGGAAAATCAAAGTCATGCAGCACAGTACCATCCATTTAACAAGTACATGATTTAGCAGATCCTTATTTCTTGCAATGTTTATTTATAAGTAATAACACAATAAATGTATAATTGTCCAATTTAAGTCACTGTTCCTGCGTGTAAAGAATGAGATTATTTGTGGAAGTGCTGCATATTTGTACATGTTTGGTATGAAAAGGCTTTTCAATATACAGGCATGAATACTGACTGAAACCACTGGTATGTGTGTCAGCTACCAAAATCCTACTGTATCTATCTAGTACTTTATCAATGCCAATGGATGCAGCTGCTGTCCTAAACAACAGGGGGCAGCAGACATTCAACTTCTGTGCATCACAGCACCAATTCAGTGTGGGTGAGAGATGAGTAATGGCATCGTGGCAGCCGTAAAACAGTGTTTTGGTTCTTATTTAAAGAGGACCCTTCACACCAGACTTTCACTTCTTGATTTATTCTATGTCCACAGTTTAAGTCTACCATAATACAGGGAGAACAAAGTATTGTATTCTTTTGTATCCCAGATGAACTGTACCACATTACCATCACACTGGCATCGTTTGTCATATTGCTTCACAAAATCAAGACAGTTTGCATACATCAATGTTAGTAGTGAGAAGATTTCCTTGTTGGGTTGTTTTTTTTTTCTTTCTTTTTTTACAATTATCAACTGCAAAATGCACAATAAATTAATAAATTAACACACAAGCAATCTGCGAATGCTTTACAGTAGTAGCAATAACAGTGGTTAAAAAAATGATCTACTAGTACAGTATGTCAACCCAGTGACAGTCTGACAGTAGATCTGAGCATTGTTTTCAATCTCGCCCAGTCAGGCTGTCATTAAACATACTACAACTCACAATCTACCACAACACATACACAGCTCTTCTGCTTACAACGGGCATCTCTAGATAATAAATTACACATCCATTTCACTTCAGAGACTGACAGGGAGACAGGCTTTTCTTCAGTCTTTTCTTTCCTCTCTTGCTTTCGCTCTTTGTGAATCACAGTTCGCCCAGGATGGGCTTTGCCAGTGCAACTCAAACATGCCAGCCTCCCCATTTCATGTACAGATCATAAAATTTGGGAATTAAAAAAAAAAGAATAAAATACACGCTGTAACAAACTTAGCTTAATTTAGCCTGACCCCGTCCTCATGAGTATCACTTGCTTACACGTATCAGTAAAAAAAATAATGATAAAAAGAATACAAAAAGCAGTAAAAATGGTAGAAAAACATTAAGACGTAAATCTTAATGAAATAATCAATAATACCATCTAGCACTGCATGGCCACACTAGTCATAGAAAGATCAAATAAGTATTCACCCTTCAGTGGTTCCAGCCCACAATGAAATACTGGACTTAAGTTGAACTAGAAACTGATCGCTCAGTTGTCCTAAATACAATATGGCTCTCACTTGAATAATATTGTGAATAATTAAATTTCTCCAAGGCAAAAATTTACAGTCAAAACTGAAATGAAAATATAAGGCAAATTAAACAAATAAAAGAGTTCAGGACATTAAGAAAACATTCTTTCCCAAACTGTTTTTTAAGTGACGATGATCACTGGCAAATCTTCATTGTGGCAGGTTGCCTTTGTGAGAAAATGACAATGTTACATTACCGCCGTGCACTTTTTGTCTCAGACAAGTGCATCAAACAGTCAACAAGATGTGCTGCAAATATGTCATTCTATTAATAATTTACATACAGGAAACAATTACTCTTCAGAGACATAGCTGTAGTGTGTGGCATATCAAAGACTGAAGACATACATCAGTGAATGGTTGAATTCCGGAAAACATAAATATGCTATTCTCCTTCTACTTAGCTTGTATTTATGGTCTCTAGAGAGAGACAGAGAGAGAAAGACAGAGAGGATATCTGAACTCCTTGGAAAGTACATCCCTCCTGCTTTATTTTTACTTCCTCCAACTCAATAATTTTCTTGGTCAGTGCACATTTACAATGAAATGTATTAGAATATTACCTGAAGTGAATTGACCATTGAAGTCAACCCTACAAAGACACAAGATGCTTCTTCTTCTCTTCATTCTGTACATTTGGACGTTACTGACTTTGTACCTGCATTGAAATAATTGGCCTGCCATCCAGCCTGACAGCTTTTTAAATACGGTTTGGGCTCATACTTAATAGAAACCGAGGCAACAGCCACGCACGGTTATCATTAGGGCTTCTGACACGGGCCTTTACGTATTTGTAAGGCTGTATTTTCTTCCCCCTCCTCTTACCAGACATGCACTGCTAAGCTGAAATGATTGCCCGCAGTGAAAATAATCTCTTCACTGCTTCTGCAAGACTCAGCACAAATGATAGATTGAAGTGAAAAGGGAGAGTCTGCCTGCATGCCAAAATTGGAGTGCATCTTGGCATTCCTGAGACCAGTAAGCATACTCTTACAGTATATTAATATGGTTATCGACCAGTTAGCCGCCGCTACTCTTTTAAATGGCTGCAGTTGGGTAAATTATCTGCTGGATGCAAAATGTTTGACTGTTGCAGAGGGGGGGGGGGGGGGGGGGGGGCGGCTTGGATGAAACACTTGATTTATAAAGGTTGGATCAATGAGTAAGGATGATATTTTCATATACATTATTAATTGTCCTTAGACTGTTATAACAGTCTGCATGAAGAGCTTTGGCAGGGCGCTTCACCTGTATGGCCTGATATCCTGCGGGTTAGCAGTGCATTGCAGTAAAAATCATCACAGAGAACAGGCAAAGATAGATTATGGCTTCTTGTCCAAATATTTCAGTCTTTAACAAGCCCAGCCAGTATTCATAGTAATGATAGAAACATGATACTAGAGATGCTTGACTTTAGGTCATTTTTGTGTACAGGTCAGTGTCAGGACTTGACCCCCTTGGCCGGTTCAGTAGACTGCCGCACATCGGTCCACTCCTGCATGGTGCTTTGCAGCGCCTGGGTCTTCTCCTTGTCGACTTGCACATAGTCCACCTTCTCATCAGACGTCACAGAGGATGTAGAAGGCTGCGGGATGATAAATAAGCCAAGAGTGAGATTATGACCTGAGGGCAGACTGCACCATGGTAGAAAGGAGAACAAAATCTGTGATAAATTAAGTCCACAAAATCTGTTTACTTTTCTGTGTGGGCTGGGTGATCCAGGCTGGAAGTCCAGCGCTAGGTAGTCCACGTTGCCACACTTCCTAGGGGCCGGGCTGCTGGTACCACTCACGGCTGGGGAGGTAGACGCTGGGTTCTGCTAATGGGGACAAGAGGGAGGTTTCACTCACACTGGGTGCAGTGAGTAAGCGTAGCACGCAAACAAGTGGATCATTAAAACAAAGAACACAATGTGCTCTCCTGATCTCCCCTCCAGCTATTGGGACTCACCATAGCCACATAATTCTCCTCACTGTCTGCAGAGTCGGTGCTGGTGATGCTTTGTGTGGAGATGGGCCGACAATGCTGCGAGGACATGGAGTTCATAGCAGGCCTGAAGCAAAGGAGACGGGACTGTGAGTGCTTCTACCTCCTGACCTCCCGCAGAAACGAAATACAGCACCAATCTGTACCATCAAACTGTGCGTGTGTGTGTGTGGCCTTGGGTAACCTAGCTTGAATGACTGATATGAGACTCACATGGGCCGTGTCCAGGACATGGTGACTGGGCTCTTAAATGGCAGCTCATCAATGATCCCATTGTTCTTCAAATCAAGAGGTGTTGGCTTCGCTGTGGAAAACAAGAGCAGACAGTGTCAACAAAAAGAATTGTCTTTGTGAGAACGATTAACAATACAGATTTTAGAGCTGATCAGAAGCCAAAAGTGGTGATTAAAAACAAAGCAAAACAAAAACGTGCTTTGAGATCAGTGAGAACTTTGCTGTGAAAACCTCCCAATTCTCCCCCTGAAGACCTAACATACTGAGATCTCAATGTTAACCCTTATAATAGGGGGACTACATCTAAATATACAGCTCAATTCAAAACAGGATCCCTTATGCTTGAGATAAAACCAAAGCTGCCTGGGAAAAAAATACTGAGGAATTAAAGGGATAGTTCCGATTTTTTGAAGTGTGGTTGTATGGCGTACTTATCTATGGTCAGTGTATTACTAGTCTCGCTCACCAGACCTTTCTCAAGAAAACAAAGGTCTGGCTGCGCCGACTCTCACTTTAAGATTGGAGAAAAAAACGCCCCGGCTTTTTTTATTTCTTTCAACCAATCACAATCGTTCTTGGCGGTGCCACAGCAACAGTGCGCTTGCAAAAATACTGCCGGGGGGAAACAGGTTTTGGTGTAACACGCCCACAAAAATATCGCCTACAGTACGCGAACCATGGCAGAAAAATGGCTACATCCCCGCAAGATCAAACACCGCAAAAGTTAGTAAAGGACGTTTGTCGACTATGACAACCGGAGGTGGTAGGGCGGGACTTCAGCGGGTGGCTCGTTCCGCCCAATGAGAAGCTAATCTATGCAGCGAACTTCCGCCCACTCAGACTAGTGTATTACAGAGAGTAGATGTCAGTCAGCAAGGCCCCTTTATGGTGAAACAGGCTGGAGTCTGACATGGAAGCTAAGCATCCTACTGCTGGAGAGGGGTCAGCAACAAAATGTATTTTCGCCACCTCAAAAAGTTCCTTCTAAAAATATTAATAGCAGTTTGAGTGTATGCTATATTTGGAATGTTTTTACTGAAGTCCGATGGTGAATTTTAACGGGAAAATGAAGGTGTGATAGCTCTTACCTCTACGCCAGGCTCCATTGAGAAAAACAGTGATTTAACATTGCTGAACACAGGAGCTGCTGGTGTACTGCTGCCTCGAACAATCATTTTGTTTGTGTTATTGTGTGACTTTGGCGTTTTAAAGGGTTAGTTCAGATTCACCAAAGTCACACAATAACACAATCTAACTAACTGGTCGAAGCAGCGGTAGACCAGCAGCTGTTCAGCTAGCTAAAATGACTGTTTTTGTCAATGGAGTCTGGTGGCTTTGACAAGAGCAAAGATGGGGAACTGAAGCCATTAAAGGATTCCCTGTAAGAACGGGCTGTCTGACAGAGAGGTAAAAAATACTCTCAGTATAGTGTACACTTGTGGCTAAAATACATTTTTGTTGCTGACCTGATTTATTATTATTTCAATTCTTAACATATATAAATTTATTTTATCATAATCACTATAATTGGATATATGTTTCTGTAATTTTGTATTCTTGTGATGGAAGACTTGAAAAATAAATTAATTAATTAAAAAAACTCACATTTCCTGTTAGGTTTGAGGTTGCGGTTGATGGGTGGTGGTGTGACATCACTGAGACGGCCGGGTCGGTGACACAGGGAGGCACTGCTCCCCTTTCGGGCAGGTAATGTTGCAGAGAATCCTGGGAAATCAAAGTGATGTGGCCCAGGGCTCATAGGGATGTAGATATTCTTAGGACTGTCAGCCTGGGCAGCGCTGAGTGGCGAGGAGCCAGGATTCATGGGCACATAGTTGTCATCTGAGTTGCCGCTGTCTGAGCGCGTCAGAGGCGTTTTGGTTCTCTGGTGTCAAAAGAGACAGAGGGCACACGACTCTTTTAAACTCTCTGGGCTCAATATTGCAGTAAATAGAGTAGATATACATATTCTATCTGTGCAGGTTATGATTTTGCACTAACATCTGTCTCAGGAGGGAGTGCAGTTTAAGGGAGAGAGTGACTCACCAGGTAGGAGCTGAACCCGTCATTGACAGACTCCACAGACTGGCCTGAGTTGTTGAAATGGATGGGACGGTGATGGCTGTTGGTTTCAAAAGAGGAGCCTGTGGAGAGAAATCAATATTTACTGCCATAAACTCTAAAAGGAAAAGAAAAGTACTCCTCGAGTGAAATTTTACAGTGCAAATACAGGATGATTTAAACAAAAACGCCTGACATTTCAAGGAGAAAACTCATGTTTCTAATGAAACAAACAGAACATAAGTGACATTTCATTAAATGCTTCACTGGGTTATAATTAGTCTTCGCAGCACAGGTGTGTGAACAGCCTGTAGCCTCACTAACAAGGGTCACAGGTCAATTCTTGTCTCTGGCTATACAAGGCCTGAGCATGGGTTTGGCGAGGCAGAGAACACAGCATAATAGGAGGCCGTGCATTGTGTCTGCGAGTGTTTTTTTTTCATTGCTTATCAGCCTGGAACGAGGCATTCTGGAGCAGGCTGTATGGCTTGAATTTCATTAGCGTCTCAACAGAACAGTGTCTGCTAGACTGGCCCCGTTTGTTTCTGCTCAGCTGCTCGCGTTAAATCAGTAAAATGAGAGATAGAGGAAGAGGGAAAGAGTGAGAGAAAGAGAGGGAGGAAGAGGAAGTGCAAAGTCACTGCAACACCACAAGAGAACAGTCTGATCAAGACAGACTTGCATTTGAAAAACAGGAAACAGGTTAGATGTGCAATTTCAAAAGATCTGTATGAGTCAACTGAGATTGTGTTTAAAGAAACAGGCAGCGTTCAGGAGGAGCGCAGTAGGGAAGCAGTTAAAGCACTCAGTTCAGTGAACGTACCTCTGTGCAGCCTGATGTTCTCGACAGCAGGGAGAGTATTCCTGCGTGGGATAACTGAGACTGCAGGAGTCACCTCTCCGTTCTGGCTCCCGACTGACTGGGGACTTCCCCACTGCCCCTCTGACCCCTGGTTAGGTTTGGGGGGCCTGGGAGGAGGAGCACAGGATGACTCAGAGCTGGAGGGCGTCAAGGCATTGTGATTCTTATCAAACGTCCTGGGGATCTGGTAGAAGGAGCCAGGCGGTGTAGGAAGGTCGTAATTGTCAGTTGGACGTTCGTTGCTATGCATGGTGGCGAGGGCATTGCAGGGCGTTTTGAAGGTGTAAACCTCCTCATTCTCCAGCTCAGGCTCACCTAGACTGCTGTGAGCTGGCGCCTCAGAGCTGTAACCCCTCGGCAGCACATAACAGGCCTCCTGGGGGGAGTCATCATGCCCCGGTAACTGGTGTTTTCCTGGTTTAGGCAGGCTGTAGAAGCCGTGCAACTGAGCACCCATACCGTTCAGACAGTGGGAAAAGCCATGGGAGAGTTTCTGCACTGCAGAGTCGCTCCCCACAAACAGATTGCTTCGTGTGGCCTGGGAGAAACTGGCACTCCTGCAACATGGACAAAGACGTACACATATTACACAAATGCACACATTAAGTCTTTATGGTGTCCACTTTGCACAGTGCCTAAATGCTCCCTAGAAGACAGACATCTGTCTTATACTCCAATGCCATCTCAAGCAACAGCAAATGGTTGACAAACATCTATTTTACAGTAGCTGGTAAAACTATTGTAATTACTCAGATAGCCACTAGATGGCACTGTAGCACTTCAGAGGAAACTAGCTCTATAGGTCTCAGCACAGCTTAAAAAACAACACACCTTCTCATCAATGCCTGAGCGCCTTTATGCAGCTATAGTATAGACATCCAATTTTAGTATAACATTTCCTTGAAAAGCTGATTCATGGATTAATATGGAACTTTTATCTATAAACTCTCTTTGTTCCCTGTTCTTCATTTCTCTCAGCTGCTCCTACTTTGACCTCCAACCCAATAGTTGTTAACGCTATCAAAATTTGGACTCAAATTAGGAAGAACCTGGGCCTTCATAGAGCCTCTGCACTCTGCCCCACTTTGAAAAATCATTTGGTTTTGCCCTCTTACACAGACTTAAGCTTCTGGGCTTGGTTTAACAGAGGTATAACTACGTTTAGGGATCTTTATTACCATCAGCCTTTAGCAGAGCTTTCAAAAAAGTTCTTCCAAAGTCCCACTTCTTTTGTTCTTTTCCAAATATGGCATTTTAATCAAACTCTAAATTCCCTCATCGCCTTCTAGAAACCCTGTTTGATTCCTTATTGCCTCTATTGGCTGAGCCGTATAATAA
Organism: Epinephelus moara; assembly: GCF_006386435.1. Classification (NCBI taxonomy): domain Eukaryota; kingdom Metazoa; phylum Chordata; class Actinopteri; order Perciformes; family Serranidae; genus Epinephelus; species Epinephelus moara. Next base: position 31,624,753 of record NC_065507.1, on the reverse strand, counting down.
AAACCTAGTTTCTCATGTCATCATTAGTTTTACTACTGAACACCCGAGAAAGAAGCATATATACAACTTGTCCACTCTTCCTCCGTCTACGCTAGGTACGGCCTCCTACAAAAGAAGATTGTACACAGAGTCTATTATGCCAATGAACAGATTTCAAACATTTATCCTAATTTAACAGACCCATGTAATAAGTGCCAGCAACCTCCAGCCGACAACACTCACATGTTCCGGTTCTGCCCAAAGTTTAATTCATTCTGGTTCGAAATCTTTAACACACTCAATACAGCGCATAATACTTGTATTATTTCCGGCCCTCTCCTTGCCCTGTTTGGAGTCCCTCTACAGCCCATTACTTCAAGTCATGCAACATGTTCTTTATCACATTATTGGCAAGGTGACTTATTCTTCCTTAATGGAAGCGTGTTCTACCTCCGAATCACAAAACTTGAGTGAAAGATACTTTACAGTCCATTAAACTGGAGAAACTTTCCCTTACGGGCTCCCTAAACTTTTTTGAAAGAACTTGGAGACCTCTTCTAAACCATATGTAATCTCTGATCTCCTTCCCTGGTTGTTAAGTCTGACCCTCCTTGTTTGCTTGTTTCTGTTTTAATGTACTTATTCATTATGTCCTTATTTTACACGTGTATTGTATTGTTAATTTTGGTGTCAATGCTACTTTAATATGAAAATGTGGGAAAATGTGGCTGAAAACATGGAAAACTTCTTGTGATTTATGCAGCTCATACTGTTCTTCCAATAAAAACAAAATAAAACAAAAAACTAAAAAGAAAAGCTGATTTATTTACATGTTTTCTGCATGTTGACAGGGAGAGGGCATCCATGTTAAGAAGGAGAATGCTATGCTTTTCCCATAGTTTCTCAGCCTCGGTTAGACACCCTTGGGACATGCCTCATTTATTCTGGCTCCTTTGTAGGGCTTGACCTTGAGTGCCAAGTAGAGGAACCCCACAGCCTCGACATTTCTAGCCAGTTAGCTGAGCAATGGTCCGACTTATTTGGCCAACGCGAAGATAAGATATCCTCAGTGAGTCGTTTCTTTATGTCTATACTAATCTCTCTTGAGCTGTTATGCATAATGTGTTAGCTACACTGCAGGTTTCTAATGGTCACGTTCAATCTTGATTATAAATGTAACTCTTTACAATGAGTAATGTATCAAAGTAATACAATTAATATTGGCATAACATTTTGCTCTCTCTGGCTCTATTTCTTTGTCATGTCAGAAGGCACACTGTGTTTCATCAATTCTTCTTCTGTCTCCTCAGGATTTCAATCATCAATCAATAATTTTGTTCATCACTCTGCCTTCCATCATTGGGGGCTTTTTACATAGATTAATTCATACCATTGGTCATCAGACCGGTGGAGTTCCACTTGGACGTGAATCATACCCCACCACCAGATGCCTGTCTTAATTAGCAGACCCGCGGAGCAGAAGCTGGTGAGGCAGTGACAGAAATATCTGCATAAAGCTGATGAGATGGATTGTGAGGTTTGATTTCCTGGGTTTCACAGAGGGTCCAACACAGCAGATTTATGTGCAAATGGTGTGGCTGAGAGGGCAGTTCTACCCTGTGCAAGTCTGAACCTATAGGAGTGATGAATTGCAGCCTCAACCTCATTGATCATCTACTGTGCCGGCTATCTGCTGAATGGCATCATTATTAAAGCTGCCTTTTGATTCTTGGAAGCAGGCATGATGGCGGCAGGAGGTGAGGTGAATGTTAATGGAAAACTCGGGAGTGCATTTAACATAAACACTTGGTTCTTTTGTTCTCCTGCTCAGCATATAGCCAAGACAGGCATGCATATCCTTATACATGCAGCCACTCAACAAGTATTCATGTTAACATTGTGCAGCAGTGTTTAAACGAATGATCGACTAATTGTTTAAACGCTTGTCTGTTTTGTGGCAATATTGGATTTACAGAATTTTTGGTTATTTTGATGAAATACCTTTATTTAACTGGTATTTCATATAGTGGATTAACAAAAAACAGACTATTTTATTTTTAAATAATTATGAATATTACAAAATAAAATTACACACTCCGTCTGTCGTCTATCCCAATTTATCCCTGTATAATTGTATCATTTATTCATTCTCATATAAACAGTATAATCTTCAGGATTATCTTTTACTCATACTGTTTTTCATTTAGAATATTCACTTCAATTTATCATCACTACTTAAAATCAGCACTTCCTCAATCAGCGCACTTGTAAAATACATTAGAATATTTCCACAATGCTTTCACATGTGCATGCTCACACACACACACACACACACACACACACACACACACACACACACACACAAAGCAGTTAGATAATTTTCCCCCGTAACAGTAGTTTTAACCCTGAGGGGCTTCTGAACTGAGGAAACGTCGTAAACCTGTATGTTGACCTGCATTTAACGGATAACAGGAAACTGACACAGGACGCCTGAGGGTCGTGACCTTTACCGTGCACTCTCTGTCTTCCTGCTCATGCACTGGTGGAGGAGGAGGTAGTCCTGGGGTGCACTGTTGGACAAGGAGCCGTGGTGTGTGTGGCGCACAGGCACATCAAAGGTGAAGAGGACTGGCTGGCTGGAGTGGATAGGGGCAGAGGACTTGCGGTCTCCGGTCAGTGGAGCCATCGAGCCGGTGACATCTGCTCCGACAGAACGGGGCATATGGTGTAACCTGCCATCTGCAGACAGGAGAAACTGGAGTTATTGATTGTTTAACCCATAATGTGTTTCTTTAAAAAAAAAAAAAAAAAAAACATCTTCGGCTTGTCTTGAGAATTTAAAAGTTTTGTTTTTTTTTGTTTGCAGACTGGACGTATTCTCCAAAAAAGTAACAGCAAAAAAAGTAACAGCAAAAAAAGTAACAGCAAATAATCATCCATTGAACATTTTAGTTGTCAAATTTATTGAAGTCAAAGGGCAGTGTGCAATTCATTTGAGGGTTTTAAGCCTTTACATGACCTTGCTTTGCATGGACTCTTGTATTCAGTGGCTTTCCGTCTGCACTCTGATCAATAGAGAAGAGGGATCTGTCTCCAGGGAGGAGAGAAAACAGTATCCTTCTGCTTTTTTTTGGGCTGCAGGGTGCGAGCGGTTCAACAGCACATAATCCAAGTTATCCTCTTTGACCAGGGTCAATGTGCTGTGTTTGATTTTATTGAGTTGCATTGTTTTGCTCAGCGGGATTGTGTGAGCAACATGGTCATACACTCTGATTGTTTATGTGTGACATCCCTGATATCTGTATTGAAAGGCTACAAAGAAAAGACATATCTGAGAAGGGGATGCTGCAAATAGACTAGGCAGGAGGCCAAAATGAGGAGGCGCACACTGAGCCGTAGGAGTAGAGAGTGGGCGGCCCACTGATCCATCGACCCATGGTACTGTGTGCAACACTAGCTGTTACTAATCTCTCTCTTTCACTGTACAGTGAATGCAACATTTTGTGTGTTTTTGCATATTTATACAAGAGAAATGAGATCACACCATTTCAAATAGGGAATGCAAGTACTTTAAAATTTGTTTGATTACTGATTAATTTATCAATTATTTTTTGATTTGCAAATGATTGTTTCATTAATGTAACATCAAAAAATGTGAAAAACTGCCTGTAACCCAAACATTTTAAATGTCTCAAGATATAAAACAGGTGAAACAGTGCATCTACTTATTTTAGAAGCTGGAATCAGTGTAAGTTAGACATTTTGGTGAATAAATGACTTAAAGGAGCAGTGTGTGGGATTAAGTGGCATCTAGCAGTGAGGACTGCAGATTGCAACCAGCTGAAACTTTTCCCATGTGTCAAGTACGAATTTCCAATTAGGAATCTTTCAGTGTTCATTGTTCAGGAGGTTTATACCAGGAGCCAAATTATCCACAGAGGACTCTTCCTCTCCAAAACAAATAGACCAATTAGAACCAGTAAAAACATTGAATAAAACAGTTTCATGTTATCCGTGTTTCTCCTACGCCGTTGGGCTCATTACAGATGGGCCCCTTGCCCAGCACCTGCTCATGTGTGCTCACTTTTTTTCTCTGGTAACTTAGGATACAGATGTTCAGGAGGTTTTTACCAGGAGCTGAATTATCCGCAGAGGTCTCCTCCTCTCCAAAACAAACAGACCAGGTGATTTAAACTGTTAAAAACACTGAATGAAGCAGTTCCATGTCAAAAATGAATGTTTTTCCAATGCTGTTTGGCAAAGGGGCTGCCAATTAAGGTGGCTGAAACCAAAACACGCAAACATGAATGATCCTATCTATAACCAGTGTATGGCTGTCCTTTCTGCACAACTGGAGACTCTCAAGGACCTGCTCCCTATGAAAATATAAACAGCTCAATAACACAAAAAATTTTGTTTTCAGGTGATTACATGCTAAAGAAAACATACTTATTATATTATATTCCATTTCTGACAATACATCCCCCTAAAACCTACACACTGGACCGTTAAACTTATCAACCACTTCCTCTCAAACCTGAATCAAATCTTTTCCACAGACGCTTTTGCTTGTCCTCCACCCTTCTCCTCCTTTATCAGACCTTTACAAAGCATGTTATGGGTCAAACTGCCCTTTACGAAGAGGGCAATGTCCTGTGAGTCATAATTTGAGCTGACCATACAGAGGGACCACAGCCTCTGTGAAAAACAGACAACACACACAAATGTGGTGTGTGAGCATGTGTGTATGCATGTGTGGTGTGGTTTGGGGGGGGGGGGGGGGGGGGGGGGGGCGGATTCTGAAGCCCAGTTAGCTGAATGAGGTCACATCCATGCCTGAGGGGAAAAAGGCCTCTGCTGTGGGGTCTCCAGGCCAGTGGACATCAGTGAAACGCCCAGGCCCACAGCCACACAGGCAGGGACTCCCCCCAATGATCCTCAATTACACCATTGTTCTGAGTGATTCCACTCTCCCTAGGCTGGTTAGGCATCATCTCCTTTCTCCACAAAAAGCTTTGTAAAAGCTTTCATCCAGTGCGGTGAGTNCCCCCCCCCCCCCCCCCCCCCCCCACCCCCCACCTGCCAGACTACAGAGCTGCATGGAAAAACACATGCAGGCTTAACGGCTGAAATACTGTACACAAAGCACAACTTCAAAGGTTAAATATAATCTAATGTTCATTTTTACAAGGGCATGTTTTAGTGGGTGCCCTAAATGATTTTTTATCAACTGCCGTACATGACTGTCAGAATCAGAAGGAGAAGAAAGACGACTGGTCCAGTCTGCTGATGGAACATCCTACATGGCTCATCACTGACACTAATGGGTCCAATGATGTATGTTACCACTGGGAAGCAATTCCATCAAGTCCGTCCCCAACACAGAAATAGAGAAAAGAGCAGAAAATATAAACACTGAAACTTCCCCCTAGGTGCTTCTGGTAATATTCCCTCCACTGGCTAATGTACTGTGACACTCGCTATAAGGTGGTACAATATTTATTAACCAAAGTGAGGAGTCATTTATTATACATCTTACAAAGAAAAGTAATAAAATTGGGAGGGACTGGCACAAGTAAAATAAAGGCTAATTATAGTTTCTGTTAAGTTACAAGCCTGATGTCATTACCAGAGACTGATTTAGCTGAAACCTCAACATCAAACAAGGCAGTTAAAAGAGACAAAGAGTTCTTCCCATGACATTCCTCAGCTTGAAACCAACATTAGACTATCAACAGCAATGCATTAAAAGACCCTTTGGGTTGGTGAGCGACATATGGCTATTCTGGGTCAAAGAGCTCCTAAATTCATAAGCAATTTTCCAATTATGCTCTATAATACATCACCTACTGTCTCATCTGCTCCGTGGCCATAATCTAATAGAAGCGGCCGGCTGCTGGTCTCAGGGGGCCAAAATTAGAACCCTGCTGTATCACTAAGGACAAGACCGTCTTTGTAGGGTGCTCATTTCCTCTCAGTCCGGCCAGATTTAGACGAGAACATATGATAATCTAATCTGAAATGAGATATAAAAATAGAAAATACGACTGACCTATTGAATAGAAAGGGCGTCTGATGGAGAGATACAGGAAGAGGAAGCGTTTGAATTTTCTCAACACAGCAGTTGTTTTAAATATTTCGTATGCGATAAGCATTAAAGGTATACGCTATCCACCCTCCTTCAATCTGAGAACAAGAAAAATGCAATTTCCTTAATGGTTTTAGATGAGATTGCACTTAAAAATATAGCCTCGGGGCTGACACAGCTTCATGGAGTGTTGCAAATTAACCTCTGATATGGCTCTGCAGGGTGGCCTGCTGATGGGGGACGCCATCTTGTGACAAAAAGGTCAGGCAAGAGGTTTGATCCCCCCACGAGTCCTGTCAAAGCGCCCTTGAGAAAGGCCTCCACTTACTCATTCAGTGTAAGTCAACCAGAAAAAGAGAACTGTTTTCTTTTCACTGCTGATCCAAGTATATAGATACAGTATTTGTTGTCCTGCATGGATCTGCAGGACCAGTGTCTCTTAAAAGCAACACCGTGTCCCAGGAGGCCACATAGTGGGGTCCATTTGCATGTGTGGTTAGCCGGGGGGTTGGGAGCTTTCCACGAGACTGACATAACTGGATAAAGGAGATGCTCGCTGCAGCAGAGATGGTTTAGGTAGACACTGCGGGAGTGTGACGCCCAACAGGAAGAGGGAAAATGGCATCCTTGCTCTGCTTGTTAGTCTGAAGTGAACAAAGTGACATGGCTGTTTCAATCTCTCTTGAAAACAGCTTGAAGAGTATTAAGCAGAGCAGACGCACACAGGAGCATTCCCTGATCACATTACTCCCCTGTGCCTGCCCGCTCCACAGCATCATGTGAGCACCGCCCCCCAACTACACTGCGACATCAATTCGCAGAACACCAGACTGATCAATCCTCTAAAAGGCTCAGGCTTGTCGAGGCCAATGAATTACAGAGTTTGGCTAAAGTCTAAAACAGCAGCTCATTTTCAACGCCCTGACCTCATTTCTGCGAGGGCCATGGGTGGATAAATACTGTAGCTGTGCAACGGCAGGGTGGACACAGATGAAGAGTTGAGACATTTTGCAGTGGAGGTTGAGTGTTGGTTTTCATTGTCTCATTGGAAAAAGAGACTTACCTGGAAAGGGCTGTGGTGCTGAATGCAACCAGCTAAGCCAGAAAGGATAATTAGCTCTGACAATACGCTGCATTACAGAATGGGAACAGGCTTGGTGTGGAAACACAGAAGTCATGATGAATGTGATACTTGTGTATGCTCTCAACTACAATACACGCTGCAGTAATTCAGTCAGGGCGCTTTATACAATCACTTCAATAAACTTAAGTGCATTTTTAAAGGTGAATACATTAGATTGTGGGCTGAATCAATTCCCTTTGATTATGTTTATATGCAGTCTGGTCACCTGTTAACAGTGCTGGCAATGTCACAGTTCAGTCAGAGCTCAGGGTTACCTTTTAGGGAAGAAGAAATACCTCAATTGTGGTCATTTCGTGTGGTCTGATAGGTCCAATAAATGTTGGTTTAAATTGGAAAAATGCTGCATTGAAGAGTGGCAATTTAGTTCATTGAAACCCACTTCAAAGTACTGTGTGTGGGTGCCCAGTGGCTCAGTAGCAAGTGTCCTATGTACAAAGGCAGTGTCTTTGCTGCAGCGACCTAGGGTTCAATCCAAGCTGCAGCCCTTCGCTGCATGTTATCACCCCTCTCTCCCCCTCAAACACTTAATACTGTCCTGTCAATTAAAGACAAAAAGCTCAAAAAATACTCTTTAAAAAAGGTGCTGTATGTAACTGAAGGAAAATAGTTGAGACTCATTTCAGTTGCCAAACACCTATGCTTCAGGGCTGTGGTCTGGTCCAACTACCAACCCAAAGCGTCTGTATTTGACTCAAAAATCAATAACTAGCACCTCTAAGTGATTATCAGTTTGAGTTGTAAACTGTACACCAAATGCTGACTCACATTTGAAACATTACTGTGATACTGTGTACTCCATGGCATACAGTTTTGGCAGATATTAGGCATATTTTCGAGGCTGACCCCAAGACAAGGGTGTAAAAGAAGCAGCAGTAACCTCTTCATTTATAAAAAGCAGAATGTCCTTCACTTTGCAAATACCGTAGACACGCAGCCGTGCTGTCCATCTGTAAACAGCTGCCCACATAAACTTCTTTGCATCTAAACAATGACACGGAATATCCGTGCACGCTGTGCACAGGAGGCAGCTCTGCAATTACACCGTTATCTGCTCTAACACTACCAGCCTACCAATTACAGTGAATGTAATATAGTGTGACAGAAGAGGGAGGCCTATCTGCATGACAGAAAGAAGATTGCACTCCAAACTGCTGATTACAAGATGAAGACAGGTATAAACATCTACCTACATCAGCCGAATTGCATATAAACAGGCAGCCAAAGAAAATATCCCATTCCAAAATAGTCCATTTGCAGTTTCCATGTGACTGTAGGCTGTGGCAGCCACCAATTAGAGTGATTGGCTTTGCCACAGGCCCGTGCTAAACCTGTCATTTCAACAATTGAGCTGATGCGAATTTAAGGATGAAAAATGACTACACATATAACCAGAATATGTACACATAAATCCACAAAGATTACAACCCAAATAGATGGCAGACACCAGGTATTATAGGATGAACAAGGATTGAGGGGAAAGAAACTGGAGAGAAATGTGGTTCGTGTATTAGCAGTTATGTCTGTGGCGTAAAATCATCTGTAGTCTGAACTGCTTTTTCATTTGTTTTATACTTACTCATAACGACTGAATAAAATTCTAAGAACTAGCTTGATGTCATAACATTACGCCACCATTTTGGATGCTTCTGGTTTGTTCGCATTTAGTGGCATTCCTGTCTTGTCAAGGGAGGTTTATGTGTTGCCAACAACAGTCACAGTTTAACTGACATTTCTCAGGCACAGCCAGGGTTGAACAGAAAGACAAACAATGACCACAGTTTTACTATCGTTCACGCAAGTTCCTCTTTAATCATTGTTGGTAAGTCTAGATTTCACACAGAACAAATCTCTGCCTTTCTTATGTAAGACTGAGCAAATGGGGAAGTTTAGACTAGATTACAATATTTCCAAAAAAAGTAACATTTCCATTATTTTGGAAACTGGCAACCTCGCTTTGATGGCAAGGTCACAACGGAGCTAATTTTACCGAGACACATTTTTTACTGAGATGTAGATCTGCCGTCAACAAATCATCAATCTGGCTCCACGTAGGGGTTTAACATAAACCCCCTTTGAGTAAATCTAATCTCTTTTCAATGCCTATTTGACAAAAACTGCTGAGGCTGCTGTTTGAAACGCTGATTTAGTAGTTATTCCTTTTTTCCATTTCTCACCATCTTAAGGGCAACAGTTTAACTGAAAAACAATACTGACTTTTTTTTTTCTTTTTCCCAGGGACAGCTAGGGAAACGGACAAAAACGAAGAGGAGGAAAACAAAACAGAGTGGGAGCCGTCATGCAAAAGAGAGAACAAAAAAAAAAGAAAAAGACGGAAAAAAAAAGCTGCTGACAAGTAAAAACCTCATCCCTTAGTTGAGATTATCCTCGTCTCAGAGTTCAAACAGCTGGGAGAGAGCAGAACAAAGCCCATGATTGACGAGATGATGTTCCATTCATTAGATTGTGCTCGGGGGTGGGTCTCCCTGGGTGCAGACACACGCCACACACCCAGCCATCAGTATCTGATAACAACAGCGCTAACACCCATCAACAGATTGCGAGAGCTAGAAAAACATGCAACTCTGTGCTTACGTGTCTGTGTAAGGCAATCAGATGTGCTATAATCACTGGTTACTGTCCAATTTCTCTTTGTAACTCCTGCTTTTGTTTGTCAGCGTTTGTTCGAAATTAAATGAGCGACAAGCACGAATGGAGGGTTAAAACTACTTTTACATCACCTTTACATTAAATCCATCACATCCTAAACGTGATTCACACCTTACACGTTCAGGAACAACTACATTCTGTAGGATTTCTTCATTTTCACAGACTTCTTTGATGATTTCGTCGATGGGCGTGCATAATGTATTCTCAAGTCTCTGGACTCCATCAATGCCTCAGATGCTGCGGGAAGCACAGCAGTGGCAGCAACAGCAAGCCAACCTCAGACAGCTCTGTGGCAGCAGAAACCTGACCTTCCAGTGCCATGGAGTCTCATTATTTCAACAAAAAATCAATGCGCACGAAGGGCACTTTGGGAGGGGAGAAGGCAGGCGTGCATGTGTAGAGAGAGTAAGAAGCCAAAAGAGAGGGAATGTATATGTTTGTTTATGTACTGTATGTGCATGCCACATGTAAAGAATATGTTGTACATTAACGGCCTGCTTTTTTGTTCCTTGAATCAAGCCAAAAAAATCTGCATAAAATAAGACTTTTGGAATTACTTCTTCCCGTCTGTCAGCACAGAGCAGGGGTGAATGGAAGTTCATTTGTGTTCCTCGAAGCGTTTAAAAAATTAGATTAGAAAACTGAGCATTATTTTTGCTTACCAAAAACAATGTCCCTGTCACTTTGGATAACCCACAGACCTCACTGTGAACACAGTTTCACAAGAACTACTTACTACTGAAGAAACAGTCAATATGTAAACTGTTGAAAGTGTGTTGTGTGGATACAGAGTAACAGAGGAACTGCAAAATTACATTCACCTAGGCATGTGTTTTGGAGGCAAATATCTTGAAATATAAGCTCATAAAACCAAAACCATCTCCACAGCCATCACCAAGATTAATTCAAAGTATTTTTCATCATTACTGAGGAGAATAACCCTTTAATTTTTGTATAAAACCTTTAAAAAACAAGCGTGAATTTGCTACAGTGCAACCTACGTACATGCAAGCATCAACCTATTGCCATGCCTGCTTTTAGCCAACTGGCCTGCACACAAACACACACCTTCACACACACACAGACACGCATTTGACCTCCATAGCAAATTTCAACCTCCTAAGGCAAAAACTGTGGCTGCAAAATGGTGGGAATATTTTTGTGGACCAACCAACCAATCAGCTGCTGGTCACAGCTGGTAAAACCATTGCAAAACAAATGTTCCAAGTAAACCTAGAATGATGTCAATAGCAAAAATATCAATACAAATACCTTCTGTTGTGTAAATCTAGATATTGGCCACACCATTACTGTGTCAAATAGTCACATTATGTGTGTGTGTGTGTGTGTGTGTGTGTGTGTGTGTGTGTGTGTGTGTGTGTGTGTGTGTGTGTGTGCGTGAGAGAGAGAGAGAGAGAGAGAGAGAGAGAGAGAGAGAGAGAGAGAGAGAGAGAGAGAGAGAAAGGGACAATGTGCAGGGAACTGTGTAAGAGAGAAACAGAAAAAAAAAAGAATGTGACACAAGACAGAAAGAGAGAGAAAGTTGTGTAACTATGAGCTGCTGTCATGTGCTGCCCTTGGCCAACCTTCCTCACAGTCCCAAGAGGCAGCTCACTACTGGCAGCAGTGGGCAACTCTTGACTGACAAAAGGTAAGACCAGATCATAGTGCTGATATCAGTGAAACAGCCAAAGTATCAACGAAACCCTCTGAGAAACACAATCACTTGTACACTCCTTAAGACTTGCTATTGTCTGGCTAAACCTGGTTAATCCTATTTGACAATTATTTTACACTTCCTGTTGGCACTGCAGCTGTTTTAGAACAACAAATGTGACATTGTGTACAGTATGAAACATTATGGCTGCAGAGTGCAATCAATATAAATCTTAGACTCCCGGGCTGATGTTGTCTGGTTAACACCTTCTGTCTGGCTTGGTATAAAAACAAACAGGCTATCATCTGCATAACTTGGCATTCGTGCTTCTTCTGTTTGTCTTCGTCAGTGTGTGTACTTTCCATAAGAGGAACTAACTTCTCAGGGGTTTTTTTTTCCTAAGATGGTTTGTTTTCTTTTAGAGAGGGAAATCCCAGTCTGTTAGGTGACACACTGGCTCAGATCTGCAGCTGTCTGCCAGAAGGAAAACCTACAAAATACCTTTACTGCTAAAGATGTTTGTGAACAGTTATCCTCTATCAGCTCCAATTACCATCCGCATAGCTGAGTCACTTCATCAGACTATAATCGCAAAAGCCACAAGTACATGTTTCGGCATCAGCTGATAAAAGCTCGGTGTGTTAAACGACTATTAATGTGTTGCTGGTGTGAAGCCGTGGCTCAGCTCCATGAGCACTGTGTGTTCACAGACTCAAAGATCAAGATCAGAGATGTTGCAAGAGGATACTGATGTAGGCGGGAAGGGCCCTCCTCTCACATACTTGATTTCTATTTCTAACACTCGCACACATGCTTAGTGACATCAGCATCAGTACACCTTTTTATTGACAGGAAGTTTCTGCCAGTCGAAGTGGGCAAAAGCATTTTCAGAATGTGCTGAGAATTTCCACATGGTAAGATTGTGTTGTAGGATTTGTTGCCATGTGACTGCAGTAACCAGGAAGCTTTCTTTATTTTTTTTCTTTGTCATAAATGTACACTGCTTTGATAAATTCATTTGGGGGAACAAACCATGCTGAAATGGTTTGTTGGTTACTTGACTAGTTGATCCTAGGGGTGGATATCAATACTGATATTGCTAATTGATACAGATACTTATTGATACTGTTATTGACACTACTCTCCATAAATTGGATGCAAAAAGTGAAGACTTGACAAGAAAAGATGTGATAAGAATCAGCAGTTATTTTATTATTTTGCAGAAACAAAAGTTCAAGTTTTCTGAGTTTCCTGTACATATAATGACGGTGGTGATGTGCCTTCATGCTGCTTCGCAACCAGAAGCTAAACTTGAACTGTGAAGAACTGTGGTCCTTGAGTTTCGGAGAAGCTCACAGAAACAGATAAACAAAATAATGCTCAGAAACTGAGCCCACACTATTAAATGTCTTGCCCTGTGAGATATTACTGGAGATAAGGCTGGAACGATATCAGATTTTCGCCACACAATTATCATTGCTGAAAGAGTTCACGATAACAATATTACCAGGAAATTTTGAAAGAAGAAAATCATAATAACTAGTCCATACCCATTGAGTGCACAGTTGCCCACGTACAGTTTCACATGGTGTGTGTTTGGGATACAGGTCATAGGAAATTGCAGATTAAATAGTCAACTGAACCCATTAAGAAGAGCAATGTATTCAGACAGAGTTTTTGTGAATTTGATAGTACGATTGCTTTATTGAAGTAGTACCATTGCCAATAGTGGGAG
>NC_065507.1:31591185-31610959 GCF_006386435.1 Epinephelus moara | reverse complement strand
TATAGCGCCCCCCTTTGGCCAGTTGATGTAATATTGCTTCATTCGCATCCTCCCATGACCCTCTACCACTGTGCCAAATTTCACATGGATTGACCAAGTCAGTGAGGAGAAAAACATGGAACAGAGACACAGACAGAGTTTTCGTCATTATATACTAAGATACTATCTCTTAATTTTATTTTTTGGCAAACAAATTACACAAAATTCGAGTGTAGGGAGAAGGGGAGAGAGTCTGTGACTATAACTGTAGAAAATAAGCAATTATACTTAATGGGCAGTGTAAAGGCAACCAGATGGCGCAAAGCGGGAATGGAAATAAACAGATTTTATTTAAGAGGCACTGAGTTATTTACACAATATTATCATATGTGTATTATTAACATGACACCAATATTTAATTTCTAAATATCATGGTTGACATCAATATCAAATCAAAATCAAATCTAACCCTAACCCAAGTGCTGTACAAATTAAAATGAATGGCATACATACATTCATTCATTCATTCATTTTCCATAACCACTTATCCTGTTAGGGGTTGCAGGGGGTCTGGAGCTTATCCCAGCTGACACTGGGTGAGAGATGGGTACACCCTGGACAGGTCGCCAGATTATCACAGGGCTGACACATAGAGACAGACAACCATTCATGCCTACTGACAATTTATATTCATATTCAGTCTTTGGATGGTGGGAGGAAGCCAGAGTACCTGGAGAAAACCCACGCTGACATGGGGAGAACATGCAGGCTCCGCAAAGAGGGGCTCCCCGACCCAAGGGATCAAACCCCCCACCCCTAGTTCGAACCAGGAACCCTCTTGCTGTGAGGTGACAATGCTAACCACTGCAGCACCGTGCCACCTGAGTGGCACCTGAATGGCACACAAATATTATATGTACACAAAATAAAACTGACAAGATCAATTTCATATGTAAAAGAATAATAAAATACTAAAATATTAAATGCCTTGATCTTGGGACAGATTAAAGACATTCTGAATATCGATGTGGCCTAGAGTTGGAGAAGGGGCAGAGAAGTTTGGTGATGTACTGGGGTGGCAGCCCATGTACGGCGTTAAAAACAAATAAAAGAACCTTAAAATCAATCCTGTATTTCATGGGTAGCACTGGTGTAATGCTGTCTCTTTTTCTGGTACCAATGAGGAGTCTCGCTGCAGTACTGGCAATACTGGTATATCACGACACCCCTAGCGGTAAGCATAGAATGTAAACACACAGTTACGCAACATAAGAGTTAGGAATTTGAATATGCCAGCTATGTTAGAATTAATAAACATTACAAAAATACAGATAGCAGCACTGTTTGTCCAGGTGCTTATGGATATATCAGAGCAGCCTGGAACCGAATTTAATACATAGTTGATCGACAACAACAATTTAAGTAATCGACTAATCCCTCAAGTTATTCAGCAATGAAAAATGCCCTAAAAATGCTGGCCTTTTTACAACTGTTCTGTTCCTCTGAGGCAAATTTGAGATTGTGGGCTATATGCATAAAACAGACTTGACAAGGACTGTGAGACGTTCTTGTTATAACCATAATGTCTTTTTGCATCATTATATAACAGTTAGTTTCAGCCAAGCACTCATATTAGTTTTCCAATTATGTAAAAAGTATACCTATAAAACACCAGCTGGCTCTCCACTCGGCCAGTGTTGATGAACACAGTTCTGAGGAGGTGAGTATTTATTTTCACTGCCACAGTGACAACAATCTGATCCCACACAGGGGAGCAGGCAGGAGTTACTCAGAGAGAGAGAGGGACGGATCTGCATGACAGTCAACAACCTATTCCTTGGAAAAGACACTGGCCTGAGAAGCCTCTCACGCATACAGTTGGTTTTACAAGGAAGGTAAATGTTGTGTGGACTGATCGTAAAGTGTGTGTGTGTGTTTAAGATCGAGAGCAGAAAATGAGACACCAGGAAGAAGAAGCACATCTCTCTAAGCATCAGTGCACAAACACAATCAGCTGATGGGTCTATCATTTCAGTGGGTCAGCTCTGAATGAGTCTTATTAAACGCCTCAAGATCCATGGCTGCTTCTGCAAATAAATTTCTTAGCTTTTCCACACACATATGACAGCGGTCATGACGTAATAGGGAACCAGTGGTAAATTGAGCAGCTATGCCCTTAAGGAACAGACACATGAAAGAATAACATCTACATTACCACTTTTTCCAGGATGTTTAGTTAACAATTTAAACGTGCACACACGGAACATCTGTAACCACTACTACCACGACCTAAGCATTTAAAGATATCGAGTGCTATAAGAACAAGGGAGGCTTATATCTTTTCTGAGTTGTGTAAGATTTTCATGCCTGTCTAGAGCACAGAAACACTTGAAGAATGTGTTAGTTTTGGTTTGTGATGCTTGTCACAATCAGTTGGGATTTGTATGAAAATTACAGCCCTCTGGCACCAATAATGCTGAGAATCAGGATTTTGCTTAGAAGATGCTGCAAGTGGTTTTTCAGAGAATGAGCTAACACAAAGAGGGTTGCTGACAAATTCTATTTATAATTTGCCACCCACGAAAATAGAGTATGAAAAATGCATTTGGATGAAGACAGCAGCATCAGTTCTGATGAAGTTTCTCAGAAACAGGAACTACACATTCCACTGAAAACACAGTTACGTGACCAAAAAAAGCCTGATGCGATGTTTGCACTGAAGGGACTGCAATCACTAACGCAGCTGTCATGACATAACCCTTCTCACTCCCCCAACCCGTTCTCCCAGCCACACCCCGCTGGCTACAGTTGATACAGTTTGAGATTCAGAACAGGACCTCGCTAATTACTGAACTTGGAGCGGGGGGATCCCCTCATGATGAGAGCATTATTACACAGCTGTTTTTCATTCCACACCTGGACATATTGCATGTCACAGATGATCAACCATGTGCACAAAGACTAACGTCCACCAGCTGCCAGATGGCGGGAAAAACAACATCATGAGTGCAATCTGCATGGGCAGGAAGAGGAATATGAGAGGAGTGTATGTTTCACAAACTCTTGTATAACATACTGAATATGTACTGAGTGTGTACTGATGTGTTGATGCCACAACCACTGAAACCTAAGTTACCATCAGCTAAAATAACCCAGTACGATAACTGCACAACACATTCATGCTCACTATTATAGCACGTCAGTTATCTCATTGCCAAAAAAAGGTATCTGACCCCCATACTGCGTAAAGAAGGAGAGTTAGGTGTTTGATTACGTATGAGTCATCATCGTACGTGCAGTGGATTTGTTTTTTAATGGCAGATCATAGCAGGGTGTAATTCAGGTAATCAAGGCAAATCTAGGATCTAAGGACTGGTCCTCTCTGTCCCAGGCAGAAGACATTTTACATAAGAACATTACTGCATAAAAATATTATCATTAGCATGGCTTGTCTGATAGGCGCTTTAATCCAACATGGTTTATGGTGCCACTAGAGGATTCGTTTTTTTCTCTTATCGATAGCCCCAGAGTAAAACAAGCCATTCTCCTGCAGAAAAGAAAACAACAACAGACGCTGTGACAAAAACACAAAACTGAGCCTCTGTATCTGCTACTAACTGTTAAAATGGCCCATTTCAACAATAAGCCTTTCCTTCACCCTGAATACAAAAGGCAGAGATCAGACCCTTTCTTTAACAAAACAAATGAAGAGAAAAATCAATAACACTCTCAGACACAGTGTCCATTTATTTGGCAGGGATGTTCCTATTCCACTCTCTCAAATAACAAAGATGGAAAAAAAAACACAATTGCCAATGATATCATGTGGCTGGACCTCTGCTGCTGAGCTTTTGTGAAAACTAAGATGCAAGCTGTTCCAGATAACACAAGAAAGCACAGTAAGAGACTAATGAAAGGGAGGAGTTATTGTATTTTGTTTTGTTGTGGTAATGTGCCTTAAACACCAAAAACACATTCTATTCATTCAGCAGAGATACAGTATATTACACTGCACATACCGTGCACATTGTATTCAGTCTACAAAAGGTCAGGAAATTGTGGAGAAATCCCATCAACATTTCCCACAGCAATGTGATGTAATGTGATGTCTCCAGATTGCTTGTTTTATCCAAAAAACAGACCAAAATCTAAAGTATTTAACTTGAAATGATATAAAACAGAGAAAAGAAGCAAATAATTTATAATCGAGAAGCAAAGCCAGCACGTGTTTGGCAAGTTTTGCTTAAAAAACGGCTTGAATAATTAGACGATTATCAAATTTGTCGCTTATATTCTGCTGATTGACACATCCATTAACTGACTCATCATTTCAGCACGACGTATTACGATACTGAAAGCATTATTTTGTACTGTACTAATTGTTTCTATATTTAAATTCAAGATAGTGCAGCAGAGCTGAACAAAAGATGGATAGAAATAAATAAAATAAATAAATAAAGTGGCTAGTTGGGTCATTTAAGCCCATTTGAGATGTTTTTATGAGTTTCAATCAGCACATTTAAAACTTTGGCCTAATTAACAAATTACATAACCACTAACAAGCACTGTCACGATACTGGAATTACTGACTTTGATATAATACCTTGAAAAATATCAATGTATTTTTCAAAACCACTGGGAAAAAGAGAAATTGTGGACATAAAACTTGAGCTTTTTTTTATTAAAAAATAAATACATCAAGGCTATAACATGACAACGGCAACTTTCTTTTCGTGGTTTGTAGCAGAATGACTGTAGTAAACATAAGCAATAAGAGAGAGCAAGAAAGCGCAGCTGGTGCAGATGATGAGTATTGAAACCATTCAAAGATTATGAATCGATAAATCAATGTATTTGAGAACACTGCTACTAACCCGGGTAAAGGAAACAAAGAGAGATGGTGGAGAGATTAACGGAAACAGTGACAGAGGGACAGAGCAATAAGGACAGGTCAGGGTTTCCTACCGTGGTTGTCGTCCGACTGGTTGAACCCACACAGCTGGCAGATGGAGCGGACCCACTTGTTCATCTCCTCCTCGGTCTCAGCTACAAGATAAAAAGTGCGGTCTGAGGTCTTGATGTCAAACACAAAGCTGTCCTGGAACTCCTTCCTCTTAAAGGTTAGGCCAGCGTCCACCTGCTCGCAGCAGTGCAGGTCGATGACCCGGATGGGTTTCTTGGAGTGGTCGTTCTTGTAGTACTCGAGAACATCGGGGTCACCACTCATGCGGCCGCTGCGGAGTATAAACCAGCGTTTCTTCCATGCCTGGGAAATAAGATTGAAAGGAAAAACATGACCTCGGTGCACAAAAAGAAAGCACTTACCCTGTGAGTCACTGCAGCCAAATCATTTATGTCCGTTGGTGGAGAATTATTACTTTTGCATTTTAGATACTCAACAAATTAACAGATTCAGTTTGATTTCTTACTATATAGTGATGCCGAATGCCATAGCAACACTCTCAACAGCTGGACTTCAGTTGTGATGCTAACTGTTGATCAAACGCACTTCGGAGAAACTAAAGTCTGCTTACTTGAGCAGGTTACTGTACTTTAGCACGCATGTGGTTGTGTGCGGTTTGTATGTGTGTTAGAGGCTGCAGAGAGGGGGAGGCAGCAGGTGTTTGCTCCCTACCAACGTATTTCCTGTGCTGATATCCCTCTGTGAGCTACGAGAGAAGCACAACTCCTCCATGACAACTTCATCACAAGACTGCAGACTCCTCCCACTTCAAGGACTGGTGAATGGCACTGCTTTGCTCCAATCATAATCAACCCACATCTGCATGATTGTGCCACTGGAGCTGGAGTTTCCTCTGAGAGTGTAAATAAACACCCCTTGTCATAACCACATGAAAGGCGGCAGAAGATCACGCTCCAACGATGCAAGCAGTTATGATGCAAGAGCGAGAAACCTACAATCTAACATGTTGATTTCACACCAACAACACCATTGTTGTATTTGTCAACTGGAAGAGCATAAAGGAAGAACAGTGGCCTCCATATGTTTTCCCAGTGGCTGTCTTAAAAGGCCTCTGTGTTCTCTGTGCTCAGAGACAAAAGAGGAAGATAGACCAGGAAGGGAAAGGGGGAGTAAAGGGGGAGTGGAGGAGGGTTTTTGGACATCTGCCAGTGATGCACTTCCGCCAGGCAATGTCTCTCACATGCAGGCTGCTGACACACAGGATCCTGCAGGCCCCCTCTCTCTCCATCAACACAGACACTGCTGCAAGGCTAACTGCCCCACACAACCCCCCCCTCAAACTAGACCTACACCATACGGACGCACAAACACACACAGGGCACAGAAATGGATTGCACTGCATCTCTCCTGGGCTTCTCACAGAGGTGTTTCTAATCTTTTCTGGAGATATGCATGCAGAATTTTTTACAGGCTATTACCTCTGAGAGGCATTTTAGGGGTAAAATTAATGATGGTGTATTTACTAGATTCGGTTTTAGCGCTGTGGTATACTGGCTCTGTCACACTGTCATGGCTTACTGAGACATTGGGACACAACCAGAGCCATTGTTAATGCTACACCTGTGATTTTTACATAAAGATGTAATCTGTATTCTGCTCAGTGGTCATTGCCGTGGTGCTTCTGCATCCATCAAAGAGTGAGTGGTACCATAAGATTATGCTCTTCTCCAAAAAATTCCTACCTCTCAAACTGTGTTTACAGGTTTATCAAGAGATGCAGGTGTTCCCTCAAGAAATCTGTTGGTAATTAACACCGCTGCCCAACCATTTATCTCTACATTTCCCAATTTGTCAAAAAAAAAAAAACAAGATGGGGCTGCTACTCCTGATTATTCAAATTTCTTGTTTGGTCCAACCAATAGTACAACAACAAAGATACTCCACTAGGGCTACCCCCTGATAGTCAACCAAACATTAGTGGACCGGAAAGGTCATTAGGTCATTGGTCGGCAAGATTTCATTAGTTGCAGGAAAAAAGAAAAAGAAAAAAAAAGTGAAACTCTCTTTGGAGCTGCACCTTGTCAAAATAAGTCAAAGCCTGTATGACTGGGCCATGTGGGAATTTAATTTGAAAGGATCAGCAGTCAGACAAGAGTCATGTTAATTTACAGGGCTGGTATCTGCGGTTATTCCACAGGCTAGTTAATAACATGTCGAGGAGGAAATGTGGGAAAAGTGTGGGATCATTTTGAGAAGGTGAAGGACGAACCCATGGTGATATGTAAACTCATCTTCATTGGTCGACTACAAACATGACGTATCATCTGAAACATGGAAATAGCTACATGCCCATTAGCCACTTAGCACAATCATTACTGCTTTGCCGACAGCGTTATTAACAGGCGGCTCGCTCAGTGTGTGACGTGCACTTGTAGATAAAATATAGGCCTATATTAATGAAGGTTCATTAGTACGGTTTGTATTTCTCTGCAATGTAGCACAGTGTTAACAATGTTACTGATACTATTCTTTCTCAGACCTTTAATGCAAACAATGTGTTGACCAGCCCAAAATATATAATTTAATAATTAAAATATTATCGTAAAGCTGCGGGCAACTAGTCGACCAATGGCCCTAAATGACGACTATTCGTTGACTGCGAAATTTCTTAGTCGGGGGCATTTTCAACACTTTTTCAACAACAATTTACAGTACTTTGCTGCTGTTAAGGATACTTCACCCCGAAAATGATTGTTGTATAATAATTACTCAGCTCATGTTACACTGAATTTGGGAAGAAAGCTTCGTTGTTCTTGCATGCCTCCATGGTGAACGAAGAATCCAAAAACAGAGAAAATTCTCGATGTATTGAAGTCATAGGGGTTGGAGTTTACAAAGCAAAACTATAAAACATCAATTTACAAACTCTCACACAACTCATGCACTATTATTCAAGTCTCATTTATCGAGTCGTACACTCAGTGCTTCACAAACACATACATTTTTGCTAAAACCTTACTATTTAAAACACTTCTACATAAACTGTCTGACACACGGACAAGTAGTGCGCCTGTGCTGTTTATGTAGAAGCGTTTTAAACGTTATGATTTTGCCAAAAAATCCTTTTTTTTCAGAAATACTAAGCTCATGTTTTGATACAGTTTCGCAGTTGTTAAATGTGGACCCCTGTGACTTCAATTCAATTTCTTCCCTACTTCAGTGTAACACATGGTGAGTATTTAACATACAAATGATCATTTAGGGGTGAAGTATTCCTTTAAGATTAAGCTATACTGAAAAAAATCTTTATTTTTCAAAAAGTGGTGTTTAAATATGTAACAAAGTGACTCACGCATCATGAGAACCATCATTCCTTTAACAAAATGTTACTGAAGTGTTATTTCAGCATGTTAGCAGTTCTGTTTATCTCTCCTCAGAGAAGCCAGCAGAGGTAAGAGGAGGCAGCAACACGTTTTCTTTATATCTTTTTTTTTCCCCAGGAAGTGCAGATTGTGATCGCATCTTCAGTGTGTAGCTGAAGCACTCCTGAGGTATTGGGGTATAAGACTTTTTCATTTTATTTTCTGTCAGATAGACCGATAAAAGCTGGAGGCAGTATGACCTTAATGATGTTGATAGCAGAGCCGTGCTGCTGTGTGCATCTTAACACTCACCCCGGTTTCACAAAGTTTAATCAGCGCTATCGGAGGAGTTGTGCAGTTGTATTAGGTCATTTCACACAGTGGGAGGTTGTTATGAACCATAACTACGTCACATTATACTGGTAAAGGGTGTGTAACCTTGTGAACACTGTTGACTTCTTTGGAATCTGTTCTATTCTTATGAAGTCAACAGTGTTACTCCTCAAGTTTCTCTCTAAATGATGCCACTGGGGTGTGAACTTATTTCATACAAACACAGCACAGTCATCACACTCCTCCAGAGGAACAAACACAGGGCACCGCATATATTTTTCTTCCCAGGTCCACAAAGCTCTTTGGTTCAGTGCCATTACACCATTCACCATTCACCATTCCCATTTAAATATTATTGCCTTTTCTGGAAAGAGAGAGCATCACTTAATTGAGACCTGGAGTGCTGCCCAGTTTCAAGAGGTCAGTACGACCCAGCTGGGTTATTCCTGGCATCCTTCAGCTGCGGCCAGCATATTAACCCAGGACAGCCACAGCTCTCAACCACGGAGGAAAGACAACTCATTTAGGAGGCCTTATCAGACTAAAAATAGAATGAGTATTTTCCACAGGAAAAGCAGTTGCTGCCTAATTCAAGAACAAATTAATTTACAGCTCGGTGTAAATGAGGGGGTAGAATAATGTTTCCCTTTGCCACACTTTCTGTTAAGCTCCTTGCAGAAACCCTGCATGCGAAATGAAAGAAAATATCTCGAGTGCATTTAGTTTCGTATCAGCCTTTTTAAGAACACAACTGGCAGTGCAGCTTTTCCCCTCCCTCTCTCACGCACTCTTTTAAATTTGAGCAAACTTCCCTGGCGAAGTAAATCATAGGGGAGGAGGACACAACAAAATGAGCTAACCCACCCACCGCCTGTCCTACAGAGCATGTCTAAGCCCATCGATCACTGTCTAAGCACTGAGGGCTGAAGCTGTAAAACTAGGCTGAACTCTCCCAGCTCTCCAACTTTCCCCTCCCCCCCATGGCTTCGGTTTAAGCTGCATCACTGTTCGGGGAAAAAAGGGCCCAGCCGAGACACACTGCCCTTGTTAACAACTGGACTGGACAGTCCACTGGACCACTGAGCTGTGAGCGGCTCATCACACCCCTAACTAACACGATATCAGAGAGTTCCATTATTGTTCGAGCACTTTGCAAAAACATGGGACATGTTGTAACTCCCATTTACTGGCATTTCTTCATCATGTTCTGCTTCTTTTTTCCATGGAGATCAAAGTCATGTAAAGGTCAAGTCTGAGCAGAAAAAAAACGTCATGAAGCACAAAGCAAAAATTCTACTGGCAATGAGAAAACAGTAAACTTTGTGAAAACTTGCAAAAATGTAAGTTTAAAACACCCCAGTTTTTGTACTTTAAGAGTCTCAACTCGAGACTGTAATAAAAAAAAATGCCTGCCAACGCTTGAAGCTCTCCAAGAAGAAGAGCAGCCATCCGTATCTATGAACGCACAGCGCTTAGTCCCTTCAGTCTCACTCAATCATCCCATAAAGGCTTGATCTTACCTTGTTCCAACATAGCCTCATTTGTCCCGTGCTGATGGCAGCCAGCTACAGATACAGAGAGACTACGGTGGAGCACAAAGGATCACACGTCTGCATCTATTTTAGATGACTGGGAAGGAAAACCTCTAATAACAAAACCACACAAAACAATCTTTCCAGCGAGTTGACTTCTAAAAATAGGATCAAAACTGGTTTGTCTCGCCAATTCCTTTTGTTTCTTTGCATGTTGATAAGTAGACATATTTTGCTCTATTTTTGGCAGCGTGCAAACAATGATACTGTGGGAAAACAAACAAATTCATACAAAAGAGATACAATTGTCTGGTATGTGTTGAGAGTTCTCTGAGGTTTTATACCACATTTTAGGAGATAAACACACAGCGACGGATGATAAGTCGCAGCAATCATTTCCTCTTTTACACATATGTAATCCAACGCTGTAAAAACAAGCCCAATGTCACGTCTTTGAACACAGCTCATCACTCTGCTGTCCTAGTAACATTGACAAATGAGCGTGGAGATGGCCGTGGCCTAAACAATTATCCAAGGTGTGCCTTTTACAGCAATAGAGCAATACATGGTGTGTGTAGTAGTAGGCTGTGTCAACAGGCTGGCTGATAAGCATTAGTCCGCATGTTTTTAAATGTGCATGAGCAAACATCCAAACTAAACACACATGTTATCCAGGCTAAAGGTTGGGATAGTCCTGTTTACCTCTCCTCCTATTAAAGCAGGAGGAGGAGACAGCAGGTAGTTGTCTTTGACTCTGCCTCCTCTGCTTTACCTGCTGCTGCAGTACACACACCACACAGCTGCACAAACACCGGCACTGTGGAGCTGCGGCAGAGCTTTGCTGTAACCACCTCATTTGTGTACATTTTCCCTTCCATTGCCAGCTTTTGTAAAAGGTCACGTGTTGTGGTGAGGCCATTTACCTCTTGTGACACTGAATGCTCAGCTACAGTCGGGACTGGGCGCCTCAGGCAACATGTCTCCCGTTTGATCTGAGCGGCGGCACATCAGTGCTCACAGATGTGCCTTGCTCTCACACACACACACCAACAACACTGTGATGAGACTGCATGAAAATGCATTGGTGCCGGGCCATTACTGCTTAATTATAGTAAAAGGTGAAGTGAGAGGGATCCAATCAGGGTTCTCACAGGTCCCACTGGTGGGCTTTTGAGGGACGGGGCAGAGCATGGAGACAATTACAAGGAGGAGGGAAAATAGTCAGGGGGATCTTTATTATATAATTTCAGAATAACGATGCACAGCAACCAAACATCTGTATGAGCTTTCACATATCTGGAAGCTCTATGATTATTCGTTGACTTGTTAATTTTGTATCTTATTTAAATAATGTTCTTCTATGTCTGGTTGCGTTTATTGATAATATTGAACATTTTTGCAGCCATTAGTTTGGATTTTTTGGAAAAATGAAAGACGTTTTTGTAGAAAAATATGTTAGGCTTTGAAAAACGGGTTTGGAACCATTCATTCATTCAACCTTTTATATCTGAGAGATCATTTACAGTGTTACACAGGGTTTGAAATTATACCCATCTTAACTTATAATTTATATCTTCTGACCTTTCCATGTAAAGCAACTCAAAGGGCTGGGCAATATATCAATATTACATCATTATCCTGATATGAGACTAGATATTGTCTTAGAATTTGGATACTGTAACATGGTTAGTGTTGTCTTTTGCTGTTTTTAAAGGCTGCATTACAGTAAAGTGATTTTCTGAACTTACCAGACTGCTCTAGCTGTTCTAAATGGTAAATGGACTGCACTTGTACATCTGGTCTGCTGGCCACTCAAGGAGCTTTTACACTACATGTCACATTCACCCATTCACACACACATTCACACACACATTCACACACGCTATCATACAGTACATGGTGCCACCTGCTACTTAGTAATCATTTACTCACACACCGATGGAACAGCCATCAGGAGCAATATGAGGTTCAGTATCGTGCCCAAGGATGCTTTAACATGCAGATCGGAGGAGCTGGGGATCAAACCACTGATCTTCTGATTCGTGGCTGACCTGCTCTGACCTTCTATTATTTGCCTTTATCCACTTAGTCGTTATATCCATGTAACTGATGATAATTTTTCAAAAACCTCTATGTAAATATTTTGTAAAAGCACCAATCCTAGAATATAACCGCAATATTGATATTGAGGTAAAAAAAAAAAAATTGTGATATTTGATTTTCTCCATATCACCCATCCTTGGCACACTGTAACCTTGTTTTGGAAGGTTAAATACTAAACTGTATTATGAATGATTCTAGGAGACAACCAGACGCTCATATGTGGCATGATGCAGCATTTCATTTCACTCATCCTAGTGTAGTTACTGGTTCTAAATAAAGACAGCAGACATAGTCCTCCTACAAGAATTCCCTGTAATGCATTCAGCCCACATCCATTCAATGTGGGTGCCATTTCCCAGCTTCTCAAAGTTAGCGAAGAACAAAAGAGGAATATTTAGCACATCAGTGACTTCATTTCTTGTCCCTTCTGGTGCCTGAATACAGCTAGAATTTCATCTTTCCAGAAAACACCTCTCAACAAAAGAACAGCAGCGAGGACCACTTTGCAATGCATGAATTAAAAAGGTGGGACTGCTATAATGGCCCAGTTGTATGAGTGAATTCCTAAACGCTTGTGATTCTGGTTAATGCGGTGAGAGGGGACAACGCCGGGCGGGCTCCAGCAGACAATGACGACAGAGGACTGATTATGTGCTCCTAATCAATAGCGGGTCACACGTCAGCCCACATTCCAGGAACAGATGGGAGTTTCAGCAAGTGAGGGAATGCAATACAGTCACGTTTCTAAGAGTATCATCTGGACTTTCACACAGCACAAAAACACCTAACGCTTTCCAAGCTTTTCCTAAAAAAATCATAGAAAGCAGAACATGAGGGTGTTTTCTAACCCCTGATGTAAGATATGGATAGTCCACTAAAATATGTTCCTTTGCTGTGCATGACAGGTGTCACGTACCTGTATTTACCTTTGTGATATCAGTTTATTTAGCAGTGAGCTTAAATAAATCATGAATAGACGTGAGGGAGCGTGGGGAAGTTCCTTGAAAGTCTTGCAGTTTACACAGGGCTCTGCATCTGGGCTCGGAGCGAGATGTTAAGCAGACAGCTGTCCCAGACAAAGTTTATAACACACGTTTCTGGAGCACTCCCAATAAATTCACGTCACAAACAAAACAGGAGTCTTACAGTGTGCCAACAATGTGTGGCCATTTTGCATTTTCAGCAGCTCCAGCCCATTATCTGTCTCGAGCGGCGAAGAGATCCAGATGCTCCTGGGTCGGACACGACTCCGTCCCATCCGTGTACCCGGAGAAGTAAACATGAAAAGATGTTAAACAGAAATTGCTTAGAGTATAAAAACTACAGGCGTTTCAAGTCCAACGGATGCATTAGAGCATCGTTGCAGTTTAAATCAAACTGCTCAGGTTTCACAACAGTCAAAACACTGACCTTGGAGGGCCGGCAGCTGCAAGACATAGCACATGCAGATAAGACCCAAAAAGGCCCAAAAATTCTTGTGTGTTAATAAAGAAGGTGGGAGGTTAGCCATGGAGCGCCAAGACAGACAGGGCAGGAACACTTAAGTCCTGATGTTTCCCTCATGTGTGGAATTGCCAAGTTCACATTCTCCTTTTAAGCAAGACATCAGCTTTGAAACCCACTTAGTGCATGCAGCGTAGAACCCGATGTGGCTCAGCTTTCATGACATTATAGGAAATATGATTCCACATACAATGCCATCATGTGACTGTGATGGAAAGCTCCATCCTACAGGTGTGATGATGATAAAGAGGGATGCTGAATTTGGTACCTACAGTGCTCATTCACTCGCTTCATGGGAGCAATGATCTGCGAAATCTGTAGCGCATCCTATGAAAAACAGCCTCTCAAAAGCTCTCAGTAGATATAATCAGCCTCAATTTGCAGTCGAACACTTCCATCATTAGGAAAATGAGTAATCTCTCGCCGTGTCTTCGTATCAGCAAAAGGCTGGGCTTATTTAGCGTGAGCCCGCCCTGACAGTTTGACTAACGGGGAGCATTATCTTTAATCAGAACTCTTTGTGCTACTTCCCCTGCCTCTGCCATCTGCTGCGGCTCATACATGTCTGTGTACGGAGGGCGCGTCGTGAGCATCTCCTGGTCTCTCTGGCTCCTTCTAAGGTAGCTTTAGATGCACAGCGGTGGATAAAGCACAACACTTAAAGCGGGAGGGAACTCTCTGACACAGTCTCTTCAGTGCCAAAGAGTAGAAACGTTTACACTTAAGGCCAAGACCTCACACCTTAATCTGTGGCACCATCACAGTGCCTGAGGCTACTCTCCTCACACACCTGTGTGCATCATTATTTAGTCACTGACGTTGCATTCAGGATCTTGTGTGTATGACCAGCAAACACATTGGAAAATATAGCACACACAATCAAATACAGACACGTTGTCATTAGTGATGTCGACATGCACGCAGTACTAATGTAGTCATCAGTACAGTATGGAATCTGGAGCGTGCCACCTGAATAATTTCACAATTCATTTAAAGAATAAATACACTACTTCAATGATGGAATATGATCTGAAAGTCATTTACAAGAGACATCAATGAAGTATAATCAATATTTGGCACATTTAATGAACATTTTGTACATTTTTCTGGCACTTCAATTGATCACTCTGTTATTATTCAAGGCAACTAACTGCAATTACAATAATTCAAATGGCAATGACTGTTTTAGTCTTGATAAATTATCAGCCCAGCTAAGTATCTCCTTTGCCACTGGCTTGTTTTACCATGCAAACACTTTGTGGTGCCAGTTAGAAGTTGTATTCTTTTGGTAACTGCATGCTGCAAAAACACAATGTTCCCCAAAGCAATAGTGTGTCTTTGTCTACACAAATGCCAGCATGGCAAGTGCTTGAAAAAGATAAAAATTTTCCGTGACTTGTGAAACCATTTTAATGCTAAATATGATGAAAGATATCGACTCTGTCAGAATTTACAATAATAACACTGGAGTCAGTACTCTCTGTACTCTGTAGTATCGCAAGTCATCATTTCCCATATCACTTTTGTTTGTGTAAACAAGCACATGTCACCAGTGTTGTAGTGGTAGCTGATGAGATAGGTGTACTACTAGGTAGATGGGAAGGTTACTGAGGAGAGAGTGGGTATACTCTGCTATATCGTTCAACAGCTTCTTGGCTGATGGGTGAGTATACTGTAAACGGACAGAAAAAGAGGTGGGTGTAGCCCATAAACCTGCACCACTGGACGTCATTCACTGCATCCCTGGGAATTTCATGTTTTCTGCAATAAGCTGATACAAAATGAATGAACTTTCTGATATGGCAGTGGCACATTAAAATGAGCAAATAAACCAAATTACAGAGGATATATTTAGCCAGACTGATGTGGTGAAATTGTTTAGAAACAGTTAGATTAAATCAGACTATAACATCCAGATTACTTCATGTCATGTCTATAACTCCAGGATGCCTACCAGTGGGTGCAATATGTCACCTGAAATCTTTGGACTCACAGGTCAGTGATCTGCATCACTGTCTCTGCTGATCTTAGATAGCTTTGTCCTATTTTGTCTCGCTGTGTAGCAGTGAGTTCTGTATTTGAGTGCTGGCCACATTACTCATAGTTTATTCTTATCTGAGCTTCAGTTGTAGGAAATTCAGTTCCTACAACTGAACTATAATGACTCATCACTGTCTGGATCTTCAGAGAAAGAAGAATCTAAGACATGTCGATATTAGAGGTACACAGAATTCACGCTTTAGAGGAAGCTAACCAATCCAAAAAAATGTTCTAATTACAGAGATGCACCGCTACAAGCACGCACATGTGCCTAATACAACAAACATACAACTAATACAACCCCCTTTACCACAACCTCAGACGAAAGGCGCTTTGCTTACACATTTCCAACTCCTACATTCGATTGCGGCATATCAAGTGCTTCACACGAAACAGGAAAACAACATATCGTTCTAAATTTAGCATATTTACAGCTGTTAGTCTTTAAGTTTCACGATGCATCTGCCTACACAGTTCATACAGTATCCTAGGCTGGTTCAAATAAAGCCCAATGTGACTGTCAGCTCCCATTTCACTAAGGCACAAAGTGTCCGAGGGTTATAAACAAGTTCAAATCATTTTTAAAGTGCAGAGACACATTTTCAGGGGATGCACACTATCAAACTTTTGGCTGATATCCAAAATTGCATGGTCCTTTTGGCCAGTGCCATTTCATTTTAATTCTGCCATGTGTAACGTTTTCCATGAGAGGAGTTCACCTTGTAGTACATCACCTGTTAATCGTCTGGTAAAACATCTTTGTTATTACATTTTCTCTGCAGCAAGCAGGTCCCCGAAGCTTCCCTGGATTATTCTGACTGTCACATTAAATGTCTCGAGATTTCTTACAACTGGTAAAAGAGAAAATGTGTGTACTGTAGATATATGTATGCTGCTGTTACATACGGCTAAAATATATTATTTTTTACAGTGAATCACTCCATAAATAGTCTACATCCTTGTGAGTTCCACCTTTACAGACTCATCACGACCTTGATGTATAACGATGGTGCACTTCACAAATGTAGTGCACCATTAAGGACAAAGCCAGACAATTTTCAGGTTTTATCACAGCCCTACTTCACAATCAACATTCACATGTTGTGAGGAAGAAAATAACCACCACCTAAGGTTCCGCCTGCTGGAACACATATATAAATATCACTATCTACAAATATGCTGTGCCGAGGGAACAACACATTCTCCTTCCTATTTCGAGATATCTCACATTTGCAAGCATTTGATGGCTATTGCAACCTATGTTATTTGCAGAGGAGTCTAGTGTTGTAGTAAACTGCATTGTTGCATTATTAAAAGTATTTTTATTTCACTTGTGTTTCTAGGTATATGTGTGCCTCAAAAATACGAGTTTCCTGTCCCTCACCACCTACTATCATGGCGGATCTGAGCTCAACCTGCTCTAACAGAGTTGCTCAGGGGGGCCTCAGAGAGGCGTGGTTGTTGTGAGCAACTGTCTTGAGTATAAAGCAGGGCGCTGGTCAAAAAGAGCAAGCGTGCTAAGCCAACTGTCACTGCGTAAATAAATACTAAACAAGATAATTAGATAATGGTCAAATACCTTTTTCTGGTCACACCAAAGACAGTATCTCACACTGAAACATTAAATATCAGCACAGGTATTCATACTTTATCAACATTAATGAAACTTTATGCTTTTACTAATAATACTTAAATTACCTTTTATACCATTCTGACTTTTATGTCTTCGTACGCTGCTGAGTGGGAGGCCAGAAGGCATTTCTACTGACTGACATCACAACTGCAAAGCCCATTTGCTTCAGAAGGCCAATCTAATGACAGTCATATGACATGTAAGCTACTAGCACATGTACCAGCTGGTAGCATGATTCCTGTATATGACTGTGTGTTTGGATGTAATCAGCAGTGCACAAACCAGACTTCCCTTTAGTCGCTTAGTTGGTGTGTTGGGCTCTTGAGAAATTAGACGCTCACAGCCATACTTGGATGGACACAAAATAAACCATATATCTATAATCAGTGGCCTATTGATGCTGCTTTTCCTCTGCACAATATAAGTCAAATATGCAGTATACAATAACGTTGAATATTGTGATAATGATATTAACTGCCATATAGTAACAGATACTAAAGTGTACTGTTGACTCAGACTTGCACAGCACCTGTGCTTGTGCCAGGTTATCTCTCCTGTATCCAAAATATTGCCAGACAGCTGACGTGCAATGTTTTTTAGGTACCAGTTCTTCTCTGACATTTGCACTTTAGTCTGCACTCATCTTGTCACACTTTCCTCTGTCAAACATGCAGAATAGTATGGCACTACAGTACAGCACGAGTCTAATAAACCTCAGACACATACTCATTCAGATTCTGACCAATCGGACAATGCCTATTGTTGAACTCTCCGTCTATTTGGCCGTGAATAATAAACAGCATGGCGTGTATCAGACATAAAAAAGGGCCTATAGACAGTATTCCTGTTTCATTCAAATTGCAATATTGCATTCTTTCCCACAAGCTAATCTCAATGATTATCAAAAATATATATATTGTGCAGCCCCACTCAAAATACTATCAAACTACATCTTGTAGATGCCAAACTAACTATTTGTTTATGGTCTCACTGGTACAATGCTCTCCTGAGCTGTAACCATTTATGATCTCTGCGTCAGCACTAAGGTCTGATATAAAATGGATTAATCCCAGAAGCTGTTTTGGTCAGCTGTATACGATCCATGTTGTTGTAGTGTGACTCATTTCTTTTATTTTTAGCATCATTAAATGAAACCATCACCCCTGTGATAGTGTACTTTCTCAGAGTTCAGCAAACAAGTAAAAACATTCTCACTGCTCGTCCAAATCACAAGAGAAAAATCAATGGGATCTAATTTCCTTTCAGAATGGCAGCACTTTAAGCTCAGCTGATACAGTCTCGATACATGGAAATACATTTATATACACACATAGACCATTTTAATTTCTCTCCCTGTCATGGGACCTCTGTCACAACACTTCCTGTAGGTACCATCCAAAGGAAGTCTGGCATCTGCTAGTGGTGCAATAATTAAGTTTTGGTGAGAAAACACACAGGCTAAACCAGAGTTCATGGCAAAGGACAGGATATTATGACAAAGGTTCAAACAAGGCCACCCTGGGATTTTCACAATGAATGGGAAAGAATGGATGCACTTGGCGTTGGAGAAGACAAGGCTGAGAAAGTTTAATTTTGTGACAAACAATTGTAAGACTGTCAATGTACTGTTGAAAAGAGTATTATGTTAATTTTCAGGAAAATGTGTCAACAACCGTTGTGATGAGAGAGTAATGGCTAAGAAAAAATCAATTGTATCAAAAAACGCTCCCAAACGTTCCATGTTTCCAGCGTCTTAAATGTGAGAATATGCCGCATTTTAGGTTTTGGACTGTTACTTGCACAATTTTGGGTCACCCTTAACTTCCGAGACATTGTAACAGGCATTTGTCACTATTTTTTGCTGGATATTGGAACAATCAAACAATCAGATTAAGAGAGATGTCTAACCTCAGTAAGGCACTATGCTGCTTAAATGGCGTTAAAAAATAATCAACAGATTAACCAACAATGAATATAGTCGTAGCCTTGCAGCCTCGTGTCAATCACAAGGATCCTGTTAGGCGAACATATCCAACAATGATAAACTAATCTGACTTTGATACCACAGTCACATAAAGCCACCCCAGTTTGTAGCTGCATGGGGGAAGGCCCATTTTAGGGCCCACAGATAAAGTGGAACAAGGAAAATGTCTGTGTGAGCGCTGGGTGTCTGTCAAAGCAGGAACTGGGAGGCGTTCTCCGTTGACCTCCGAGGGCAAGGACTTCCCAAAGCCCCTCTGCAAAACAACGGCAGACCCGGCAGCTGACAGTGGGACACAGGGGCTGCTGCTCTGCTAGGCCTGCCACTAAAAACTCGCCGACCCCCCCCCCCCCCCCCCCCCCCCCCCCCCCCCCCCCCCCCCCC
>NC_065507.1:31342073-31591160 GCF_006386435.1 Epinephelus moara | reverse complement strand
CTGCTAGGCCTGCCACTAAAAACTCGCCGACCCCCCCCCCCCCCCCCCCACCGCCCCTCACCACCACCTCTCTTCCTCTCTCCTTGGATGTACCATCCACAGGACAAGACGGTAAAGCCCTTAGAAACTGGCAGCAGAAGCTATCACCTTGCCGATATGATCTGTCTGGAATGTGGCAATGCTTTACTGTATGTGAACAGACACGTTTGTGATGTCAGATACAACAACGGGCAGATGGGAGGGTTTAACCAACAGCAGCTTGATCCCAACCTGAGAGCAGGAATTAAATTGTTTACAGTATGACATGTCGCATGTATGATTCATAGTGTGCATGCAAAGTACGGCTCATACGTGCATGATTCATTTAGAGGACTTGTTGTTATGCATATGTCAACATTGGATGTCATAAAGAGGTAAGACTGACGATCGTACTTTTGTTTATACAAGCCAAGGATGAAAAACTATCACCATGAAATTTATTTTTGACAGCATATTGATCTGATAGGTTATCGCCTACAGATAAAGTATTGTGTGGAGGTGAATGTAACAGACATGATGCAGCATATTGTCTGACCACTGACTGATGAGTAAAGTAACCTCAACAGAACCCTGCAAGAGGCACTGGGTAAGTCCTGGATTAGTCAGTTGTTTTCATGTTCCTTCTGCTTATTCTGGACATTGTTCAACAAAAGCAAGCAGGCCCCTCCCACCTCCCCTCCAAACACTGCCCACCTCTGGAGCCTCGATCAGCCCCCGAGAACAGATAAACTCCAACCAAGTGATTCATTTAGCAGCGCTGAGACATTAGAGCGCGACTGTTTTGCTTGTGGAGGTTCAGCGCGCGTGAAAAAAGTGACTACACACGTCTGCAGTGTCACATGTTTGAGGGACCGGGGGGGCGGCACAGAAAGTTTATCATGTTTGTGCAGCAAGGAGCTGTTGTAGAAAGAGTGAGTCACAGCTGACAGTTAATAGCATTTGTAAACAATTAGCAAGCACTTAACCAGGACTAGTCATGCTTGTTACTGAGCATAAACATGTTGTCTCCTGTCTTTACCCCCCATTGTATCCAGGCTTCAACTGCCACAAGTGTTTTGCTCCCTGTCTTTGCATATAATTTGCATGCCAGGCCTGCAGTGGTAGTACCAGTTTTTACTTTCTCATGGCCCTGCACTGGATTTTACACTGCATAGCTGTGCGCCACATTTTCAGAAACCATCTGTGGAAGGTCACAGGAGGCTTTCTTTGAATACAATAACCAATGATTTTAACAACCGACTACTGATTAACAAACACAGGCCTCATCTGGCTCGGGGAGGACTTTGTGGTAGAAAGGGGTGGACTATTGACAGGGAACATGTTGTTAAGGATTACAACTTCATTGTTGCAAATAATCTCCTAAACGAGGCACAACTGTAGCATTTAACACGTGGGTTACGGCTCTGAAACAATACATTCCTCACACCTCCTCAGCTCATTCCAATATAATGACCTATCAAACTTGCCACCATGTCTCTTGGGAAACACAACACACCTTCAGGCTGGAATGTCTGAGAGTCTGTGAAAGTAGTATCTGAAAATATCCCTCTACATTAGGACGTCAACTATGTCAGATGACAGCAATACTGGTGAGTAAATAGCCCCGATTGTCCATAGCCTGACTTTAAGTGGAAGGAATTTCAGATGGACAGATTATCACATTCACAAGTCTGCCTGTTCTGGACACTCCATCTCATGACACTGTTTTCTGGCTCAAACTGTGTGTGTGTGTGTGCAGTTGTTTATAGGTTACTGCTCAGGGTGAGAAGCAGGGTGAGAAGGGCTGAGAGGCTGCTCCCTGCTCTTTTGCCTGAGGAAGGCCATTATTTTAGCTCCATTTTGCCTTGTGAGAGTTTTTTTTTCCTCGTTGTTTATACAGCACTGCTATGAACCAAGCAAGTTTTTTCCTCTGTGCCACTGCAGCTGCTGTTCCATACAGACCACGGTGGTCTCTGTGTAAACATCAGCCAGCTTTAAGTGGAAGACAATGAGGAAATGACAGGACAATGGGGGGGGCTGCATTTGAAGACATTCAAGGATGGATTTCCAGATGAAACAGAGAGATGACATCATGGCAAAGTCAGCTAGTAGGAACATGGAGAGGCCTGGTAACGCAACACCATACATAAACAGTGGACAGCTGTATTTATAGGAGATTGTCTCATGGTTCTATCTGCCACCATAAATCCTATTATCTGATTTGTAGCCAGTCCCCTGCACAGCACCCAGCGAGAGACTAGCAGCTTTGGCTTGTAAAGCCTTATCAAGGCTCTCATGTGCTGTACAGTTGTCACTATTGTTGTGACATCAGTCGGCTTGGCCAAGATGAAAACTGGTCACATCAATGCCTGATTAGACATTACCTCACCATGATCGGATAAAGCCAAATGGCAGTTGTGTCTGAGAGCTGTTTAGTCAAAATTATAGACAGCTGTCGGGTATTACACAGGCTTACCTCCATGTTGTCACAGGACCCCACAGTGGGTTGCCTCCTTTGTGAAACCTGGCAAGTGCATTTTCATATAAAACAGTGTATTTCAGGGTCATAACATGTGGTGCCTCCTGTGGGTCATTGTAAAGAGAAGACAGGTCCAGATGGTGGTGGGATGCACCTGCTACAACTGGACTTTAAATATCTGACACTTCTCTGAGATGCAGATGAACAGAAAGAAAGACAGCAATTTGGCAGAGAGGTAAACTCGATTACTCCTGCACCCAACTCATAAACACACAGAAACTGAGCCAAAGTGGAATTCACTCACATATCTCCTCAGTTTTTTCTCCGGTGGTGACTTCCTCAGCCAGCCCTGGAAGATGATTTCACCGCCGCTCATGTTTGTCAGTGTCTGCTGTTTCTTCTCGCTTACAACTGCCGTCTGTCACTAGTACATGACGGCTCCTCAAGGCTTGCCTGTTCAAAGTGCCGTCGGCGTTTGGCTCTCACTGGTGCAGTCTGCTCCCCCCATTTGATAAAAATCAAAGTAGTGCTGGTCGGAGATGTTGCCAGACGCTCCTGATGGTACTGTGCGCAACAACCAGCGCGCAAAAGCACAGTTGGGGAGTAAAAGAAAAAGGCGCAACTCGACTCTTGGGGAATTACGCGCAGCCAGCTGACGAGGAGCCGCGGGGAAACTCAACTGATGCAGGGTGAGGAAGTATCGTAGAGTGTCTGCAGTTTGTTTTCCCAACTCACACCACGCCCACCGAGCCAAGAGAGGGATGGGCTGCGCTGGGATGAACAGGATGGGATAACTGCTTCCCACAAAGTAGCTTCAGGATCCCAGAAGCAGTTTAAATAATGGAAGAACCGATTGATTCCTAACACACTATTTATCTACGTTCACATTAAACAGACGTTAAGGTATTTGTTTTATTTTAAATACGGAAACGCATCCGATCTTACATTATTATAACAAACGTGTTATATACCTCGACAACTGTAATTGCGCATCAGTCACAGCCAGAAGATGGAGGTTTCTTATAAAAACAAAATTGCCTAATAAAGGTCAAGTTAAGAGTCAATGGCTGCTGTTATGACTGAGTAAAGAGTCGCATTTTGCGAATGAGGTGGGGAAAAAGCACCATCTTGTGGAAAGTTGGAATATTTTCTACAACAGATCCTCTGAAAACCAACATTGATTTTATATATGAAAGTTGGTAAAAGTGGAAGAGACATAATTTGATGAATGTGATGAAAATTTTACTGTTGGCAAATGAAATTACTTATTATATTTGTTGTATATCATGCACAACTGATAAGTCAAATTCCATTTTCAATGAGCCATCTCAAATACCCATGATCACTGTTTTTATATTTCAGGTGCATATACATTTTCCAAATAATGCTATTTAAAATAAACCAATAAACACTAAAACAAGGTTGAAAATCATGTTTATTTGATGTTTGCCAGACAGCAAAACCACACATCACTGACTTAAAAAACTCTACTAGGCAGGAACTGTGTTTTATAGAAGACAAGAATGGGAAAATCTAGGGAAAGGAATCACATCTTTAATGTTGTCCACGCCGAGAATGCATTGCAAATATCGCTCAAATCCCAGTCCAAAGCCACCATGAGGGACGGAGCCAAAACGCCTCAAATCCAGATACCTGCAAATAAATAAAAGTGTCATTACTACTCTGTTGGTATGTAAAGATGTTTCTTTTAAAATGTTGTGAATGTAAATATGTCTTTTACCAGCTGTAGGTGTCTTTTAATCCAGCCCTGGAAAAGTAGGATAATTAATGTAAGAACCTTTGGCCAAAACACAAACTCTTGACTTAGAATAAATCATCTCTGACATAAGTTTCATACATCAATCCATGTGCACACAACTAAACTGTCTTTGCAGGCTTTCTTCTCTTCACCTAACTGAGGGTTACACACTCAGAACAGGGGCTGCACATATGAGGGTTAGACTTGGAGCAAAGCATAAACTCACCAGTACATGGCTGCCTTTTTTTTTTTTTTTTTAAACAGCAGACAGTCAGTGTCAGATAAAATAAAGTTTGTTCTTGTCCACAGCTACCTGAAACTGTCAGTAAAACCTGCAATCACATCTTGATTACTTTGTACAATATGTTTTTTATGCTAATTGTTCAGTTACGTTCCTCTACACAAATGATTAAAATAAATAAATGTTAAAGGGTAACTTTGGTGTTGTTCAACCTGGACCCTATTTCCCCATGTTTCTGTGTCAAAGTGAGTAATGGACAACTATTTTTTAAACTGGTCCAGTATTGAGTGAGAGGGCTGCAGAAATATCCCCAAAATTGCCATCGCCAAACCCACCAGACTCCATTTAAATAAACAGTAATTTTAGCACGTTAATAGCCGGCACATTTTCACATCGAACTGGATGATTTAAGGGTTTATTTCAACCAAACCAGAGTTGGTGATTGTTGGGGCAGTAGAAAGATGAACCAAAACAGTTTTTGTGAGTTTAATTTCATTTCTGTCGACTTTAAATTAAGTGTGTTTTACGATGATAGAATTACTATTTTTTTAAAGAGACCTACTTCACAGCAGACATGTTGACATCACATGGGAAAGTACGGACGTATTTAAAAACGTTAATGATAGCTGCAGTCCACTAAGGCGCGGCCCTGGTATTGTGTATGCAGACTTACTTGTATGACTTACTGGAACACTTAATGGAACTGAGCCATTGTTAATGTTACCAATTCACCTGTGCTTTTCCTACTATGACAGGTCAAAATGTCTGCTGTGAAAAAGCTCTACTGAGTGGTGAGTGTGGCGATAGCAATTTCAGGTCTGTTTCGGTTAAAGAAAAAGGATCTTACTCTTTAAGAAAAGGGTCTATCTCTGTAGGGATTCTTTCCATAATGTTGTGAGACACTTAAAACAACAAATCAAGCCTGTCAGCGGCAAAAACACTTTTAGTGGACGTACACTGATTGTGTGTGATTGCCCCTCGTGGTTACATTGCAGCCTTTTTCGCTGCCAGCACTCTCGCTCAATACTGGACCAGTTTCAAAAATTGTTGTTCCCATTAGTCACTTAGATACAAAAACATGTAAAAACAGGGTACAGGTTAAAAAATACTAAAGTTATCCTTTAATGTATAGTCAATATAACTGTTGAATGTTTCATTTAGTTTTCCTAACACTGTATGTGTGTGGTGAGTCAGGGGCTTAAAGACCTGTGACGTGGCAAGCGTACAGAAGGATGTGCGAGTTGTTTGCGAAGGTTGTACAGAAAACGGCTTTTTATTTTAAAGTGCAACTACAGACTTTCTGAAACGCCCCAGCTAGCGCAGAGCGACCCTGCTGGGGTTATGTTCTCAATTAATTAAAATACAAACAAATCTAAAGCAACTAAGCAGATATCAACAACTGAAGCCTAAATATATTAGCACGGGCCTTCCAATACCCCTGGAGAACGTGTTCTTACTCTTCCAGCCGAGCACTCAGCAGATCCAGCCTCTCTTCTCTCAGCGAGCCCCCACAGAGCTCTCCAACTCCTGGCACAAGAAGGTCCACTGCAGCTGCCTGCACACAAATGACAGTCGGGAGTCAGCGGAGATATGCAAATTGCTGCGATAACCCAACTGACATTACAAGAAGAGAAATGAGTGGTTAAATCATTGATGCAGTCGGCATGTTTAACAGTGTAACTACGTCTTACTGTATGCTCGGGGTGATCCTGGTTGTCTCTTGCATAAAAAGGCTTGAGATCATAAGGATAATCAGTGACAAAGACTGGAATGTTGCCGCAATGTTTCACCAGGTACTTCTCATGTTCTGTCTGAAGGTCACAACCCCACTGTAGAAAAGAAGAGCTACAGTCAATGTGGAGCTCTGTGAAATGATTGTGTTAATATCAAACATGCAGTATCAGTAGGTATGTAGTCAAGGAGAAAATAAAACACTTACGTCTGTTGGGAAGGCAAATTTCTGAGAGCTGCGTTTGAGAATGTCGATAGCCTCACTGTAGGTAATCCTGAAAGCAGATTGAGATAGTATCACTTATCCAAGACCTTCAATACTTGACTTTACTCTTTAGCTGATATCATTTTTATGCTCTGTTTAGAAAAACAGACTTACACAGGGAAGCTCTTCTTCAGCATAGCCTCTACAGTGTCCTTGAGGTGTAAGGATGCAACAGATAAAAAGTGTAAGTTGAGATAATAATGCAGTCAGGTGCAGCTGTGCCTGGTTGGTATAAGGAGTCAGGTTATGTACCAAAGTTAAATAAGCTTCCTTCAGGACTCACCCTGTGCCCAGGAGTCACATGCTTGTGAAACAAATTCACATCCTTCGCACAGTGAGCCAAGACATGCTCCGTGGCAGATCTGAACATGTCCTCCATGACCTACGGAACGGGGCCCAGATTAATAATTAAAGCCTTGCTGGGCAACTGTGGGTAAGGGCGACTTTAAAAGTCACACAAGGCGAGAGAAAAATTTTAACTTCAGTACACAGAAATTGATGTGATGTGACATCCGTTCATTTCATCCAAGATCCTCATATTTACAGATTTAGCCAGTGTGTGATGACTGTGTTTTATCAAAGGTTACCAGACAACTTTAAAGCTACTTAGTCTCTCGTTCCCTGGACAAAGAGATCCCCCAACAAGTATGTAAAGAAACTTTGAGAGAAAATAAAGATGACAAATCTTCAGCAGCACATAGTACAGCACATATAAATACACTTCAAACCTTTAATACAGACGTTCCGGTACAACTTTTTCCTTCCAGATACTGATTCAGATACCTGACTAGCAAATCAGTCAATAACAGGTAAAAAGAATGAACTGTTACCAATGATTGCTATCATTGTTGTATGTGATGGCTCAAGTTAAACCCAACAAATACATACAGAGAATGAACACCATGAAACTTAGAAACTTAGATTCCTTTGTAATTTAAATTGACATTTTGCTCACGGCTAATGTTGATAGAAATGGTCTTCTTCGCAGCTCTAAAACATTAGTTGCCAGCAGATGCACGATGCAACTTGCTAGGTAGGTTACCATCTCAAAACGGCACAGAAAAATTGATATCTGGGAAAACTGCCATTTTATCCAGGTGTGAGCCTACTTAAAACATTTTTTAATGAATTACTAGTATCGGATCGGCGCATAGACTTACGTACTTGCCGATAACCGATCCAGCATTTCAGGCAGTATCGAAGAAATTTCAAAGACTCTACATAACTCTACATTTCAAATCCTGGAATTTTATTTTAATAGCAAGCTAAATTCAACATAAACTAATGGCTTTTATAAAGGTAAGAATCTATTGTATTGAGTTAAAATTGGTAAACAGGCTTTATCATGTTAACCAATGTGCTACTTTGACTGAAATAATGGAACAATACTGTATTTGAGGACTATGACATAAAGTACCTTGGTGAGATCCTCTAAGGACTGTGTGAAGGACACCTCGGCCTCCACCATGTAAAACTCAGCCAGGTGGCGTCTGCTTTGGGAGTTCTCTGCTCGGAAAGTTGGCCCAAATGTGTAGACTCTAGAAAAAGCCCTGGAAGAGCATGAGTGACATGGTGTAATTAGAAATGCTCTTCAGTGCATGTGCACGTGTTTGTCACTTTGTTTCTGGGGCAGAGCATACAAGTGCAATATGTGAGTTTTGAAAATGACAGATGATCATCAGAGGATAGTTTATCTCACCCCGACATCACTTCCAGATGAAGCTGACCAGACACAGTCAGGAAGGCTGGGACAGAGAAAAAGTTCTCATCTTCATCATTCTTTGGGCCTGATGGCTGCGGTAAAAGCAGAGGTTTTGATGTTTCAAGCAATGTCATTAATCCCTCTGTTCACATTAGAGATCTGAGTGACAATTACACCACGGAGGTGACACCACGTGTAAACCAGCGACATGCAGGATTTAGTGATGGGCCACTATGAACCAACTACTCTTTCTGAATGACTCTTTTTAGTGTCCTGTATGCACTAGGTCAGCCTGTCAAACAAATTGGTGCTCATGAATCCCTAACTTTTCCCACTCGCCCATGCACTGTTATCGTAGGGTACTGCTCACACTGCCTGCTACAGTCAGTGAACGAGAAGCAGCTGAATTGGACTAAAACTCAATTGCTCAGAGCGTTTAAGCAACATCTGGTTAACAAAGAGCAAAAGAGTCATGAAATTTCATCACAAACTCATTTTTCAAATTATTCCAACACCTCATGAATGTACATGTAATTATGTAAACTTAAATATAATGACTAGTAATGCGTTGATGAGGAGTCTTGTGGCGCAGCCAGCATTGACTGTCGAACATGCATGTGCTGTAACTGACTGTCACGGAAAAAAGCATCACAAGTCGAAAGGTTCCACACATTTACAGGTCTCAACTTAAAGCCCCTACAAGGAACTTTCATTTTGAGTTGATTTTGGCGACCCTGTGGACAAAAGCGGTAGTGTTTTGCCAGAATGAAGCCTACATTTCCCATGAGCTCTAGCACGTATTGTCGTAAAGACGCTTACCTGGCTCGCGCATGTGTTTGTTTTGGGGATGAATGAAACAACAAGACGGGAAAACTTTGCCCCCGCTCCTATCAGGGATCCCAGCTCACCTCTGCTGCACCCCAGCTCCACCTCTCCGGCATAAGCGCCACCGCCGCCGGGGTAAACGCAACGGTCGGCTGGTAAGGCTGAAGGCCTGTTTGGCGAGCACTTCCATGGCTTCTTGGACTGAGTATGGAGCGGTGCCTCGCCTCTTTATTTCTCGGCACTCGCTGGACCCTGTCGACACCTGGCTGGTACCTGTCGTCGGCCCGGATGAGGTGTTCCAGCCCAGCGGCCCCTGCTCTCCTCGTCCCCGCTGGCACGGGGTGAATCTGCGCAACATGCGGCCTCTGTGTGTGGCTCCCCGGACAGCTAACTCCGTGGACCCGCCGGCTCCTGCCAGGATTGGGCTGGTAAATGCTAGATCACTAGCGAACAAAGCGTTTATCCTGAAGGATTTCCTGACTTCCCGAGGATTGGATTTTCTCTGTGTGACTGAGACGTGGCTGACTGTAGGTGAGTCCAGTGCTTTCACAGAACTTTTACCCGATGATTGCTGCTATTTTAACTCCCTGTGGACATCGGGTCGAGGAGGAGGAATAGCGACTATTTATAAGAGTCACTAAATGTAAGCAGCTAGGTAAGATGAAGTGTGCTGTCTGAGTGCCGTAAATCGCTTCGTCCTGGAAGCGGACCCGGACACAGTTTCCTAAAGGTATGGATATACACTATATAGAAATAGCTTATCTTCACACCGATGGTCTCATNTCGGGTCGAGGAGGAGGAATAGCGACTATTTATAAGAGTCACTAAATGTAAGCCGCTGGGTAAGATGCAGTGTGCCTCTGAGTGCCGTAAATCGCTTCGTCCTGGAAGCGACCTGGGGCGGACCCGGACACAGTTTCCTAAAGGTATGCATATACACTATATAGAAATAGCTTATCTTCACACCGATGGTCTCATTTGCTGTTGTAGGTCACGCCAGACATCAGCAGAAACGAGAGACTTTTGCATATCCAGTTAAAAGTTCCTTGTAGTGGCTTTAAAGGAACCGACACCATGAATTGATTCAGATTCACAAAAAGCTTTACTGTTACACTGTTTATACTGTTATGTTTAAAGTATAGGACCTTAACTTAAAGAAGATTTGTAAAGCGATCTGTACATACTCACCTCGACCTGAAAGAGCTCCCC
The DNA here is from genome assembly GCF_006386435.1 of Epinephelus moara. Taxonomy (NCBI): domain Eukaryota; kingdom Metazoa; phylum Chordata; class Actinopteri; order Perciformes; family Serranidae; genus Epinephelus; species Epinephelus moara. Next base: position 31,580,931 of record NC_065507.1, on the reverse strand, counting down.
TGCCCCTTCACAGTCATTTGAGGTGATGACTGGAGTGTGAATCTGCACAAAGCCATTTTCCTGGAATAAATAAAGTGATAAACATAAAAAGTCTTGCTCTGAATTTGATTAAAGACTCTCCTATCGATGTTCTCACCTTGAAATATGAGTGAATAGCTGTAGTGGCCTCACTTCGTATTCTCAACAGGGAGCTAAAGTTGTTTGTCCTACACCTAAGATGAGGAAACTGCCGAATATACTCAAGGCTGTGCCTCTCTTTGATTTTGAAGGGGAAATCCTGAAAGAACAGGACAAAGCAACAAAATTAATTATATTTCCTATTCAATGACCACATCCAAAGTTAACACTTAGATGAGGCATTATTTGAAGCCAGCAACATGTGTGTGGGATGTTTGTGGAGACTATTTTTCTTACCACAGGGTTACACTTGCCAACGACATGGATTTGGTCTGCTTCCAGTTCAACAGGCTGTTTTTGGTGTGGACTTTTCCTAAGAACACCTGTGACTTCAACAGCAGTACCAAATGTGAGCAACCTTAATTTAAGGAGAGAAAAAGAGGGGAAGATGGTAAGTGTATTTTGAGTGTTTGCTTCCTTACCTAAAAGTGTTTTGTCAAGGATTATCAACAGGAAATAAAACTGGAGTGCTCACCGATCATTTATCTCGGAGCTGGCGACAATCTGCAGTGACTGCAGAGAGCTTCCATCATTCACGTGGAGAAAGAGATTTGCCTTCTGTTGTCTAACAGAGCGAACCCATCCCTGCAACAGAGACACAAACTACACTTGGCTGTTCCTTCTGGTGGCACAGATAAATCTCCTTTTTGTTTCTTCAGTTTAGTTTCATTTATACAGCCCAGTATCACATATCATAACATACAACACCCTCTGCCCTTACATGTAATGTGTATAAACCTGTATGATGTTAATTCAAGAATTTCACTCCTTATTCTTCCTCAATAAAATGTCAATTAAATCTATAAACACTGGTATCAATGTGCAGTTATATTTGGAAAGCAAATGTGAAAATGTACATATAGCATTGTCATAGATCAGGGTGCATAGGCACTATTTAAGAGTCAGTTAAATGACCTTTTTGATAACAGACCTTTTGGGGACATTTGTTTGGCATATCCCCATGTGAAGCATAAATGTGCAAGGTTAAGTACATGTATAGTTATCTGTATCCCTGGATTAGTGGCAGATGCTACAGCAGGAAGAATCCAGGCATTTAGATTAAGTTTGCAGGAACTATCTTATGCTATTTTTCTAAAAAAGCATGGTTAAATGTAACTTAAGATGACAAGAAGTATTAATGTTTAATACAAGGTAGCATTTATTTATTAATTACAATGAAAATACATGACAATACAGTCAGGTTAGTAAGTCTGGGTGTAGCTAAAATAAGCAGCATGTTACTGAAGGATAGCTATTAGCACAAATTAGCTGACATTCTCCACAGCTATAAGTAGGCGTTAACGTTACCTGTACTTTGATTTTTGCTCCCAATTCAGCACCTGAAAACGCCTCGGACACTCTCAGCTTCACTGGTGTCCTCTCACAATAATGTCGAATACTTAACAACAGCCCCCGAGTCACTGAGGTGGCTGTTGATACAGAAAGCGTTTTAGCTGCAGCCTGAAACATCGCGACAGACGCTGCACTTTGAGACAATAAGCCCGCTACAAGCACAACATGTTGCGACACCTCAAAAATATAATTAATAAAGCATTTAAAGGTATTTTTGCGATGTATGGTGCAGTCGTTTAGGCTCAACTTGACTTTCACGTTGTGCTGCTTGGATGACAAAAGCACTTCCTGTTTGGGTCTTTCGTCATTCGTCTAATTTAGTCACGCGGGTTAGGATAACCCAATCAGATGTCGGTATCTCACAGCAGTCATTTTATTGCTCTAGGGAGTTGTAGTTTTATTTGTAAGACCCTAAATACCACTTGAAAGCGAAGTTTTAAATTCAGGATTATAATTTCACCATTTTCTGTTGCAATTATGTTCTGTATGTTTTACGAGATTTTATTTAAATAAACAGAGTGTAGATAAATATGTAATAAAAAAGCTACAATGAGAATTATCAACAGAAGAGTATGCAGGTGATGCCCTGACTGATATCAGACTGTCAAAGGTCTGGACCCAGGCAAGATGATGCCATCACCTTTATAAACTAGAGACTATAAATCATTTTAATCAGTTTGAAAGAATGAGAAAAACATGCAGTATTTTAAGTAGATTACTAACTTCTAATTTTACCTGTTGACTGAATACTGCTGTTGGAGAAATACAGGGGAAAAACACTAAAATGAAAATACTAGAAATTCCTGTTCTCTTCTCTGTAAGGGACATTTATATTTTATTGTCCCAGCCACTGTCTATCAGCAGTAAGTAAAAAAGTGATGAACTTGTTGTGAGGCAGGCAGTGTTTCTTGGTGTGGAATTTTCACAAAGTTCCTGAAGCATGCTGAATCCTGTCTTCAGACCCAAAGTCACTTCTACATACAAGGAGATATGTAAAGTATATTTTCAACACTTAAGTGTAACACACGTGGATTGATCCAATAATGTAACAAAGCAAAAAGAACAGCTATCATAACCACATAGAAACCCTCTTTAATCTTACATGATTTATCTGCCGTCAGTGTGAGGTCCATTTATGCGTAAACCTCGTTAATCCAATACCCACAACGACACTGGGTCTATTCCCACCATTTGCTGCTGGAGTAAATCAGATCATGCCAGCAATGTAATAAGATGCCATAGACAATTACTCACCTGGTCTCGCCTGTCAGCTCTGGAGCCCCTGGTCTGGGTCTGCCAGCAAACACAGAGCTGGGTGTCTCCACCTCCGGCTGCTTATGACACATCATCATTAAACCCAACATGATGCATTTGAAAAGTCAGCAGGGTCATTGATATTAATTATCTCCAGCATGGACGGAGCAATTATGCACATGGTCTCATCTTAATGGGGAGCAGAACAATTCTATTTTCCGATTCATTGGCAGAGAGTGCAAAATCTAATGGGGAATTTGTTGAGGTCATGACGTCTGTGTCATATGTTTCTGTGTCTTTAGAGCAAAGTTGAGACGTGGGGAGCATCAGACCTATTGAAACCAACAATCAGAGGGTTATCTTTAATTTGTTACCAGGAAACAACACAGATTTGGCAACTAAGAATGAATCAATAAACAAAAAATGATTAATCGTATGTTTTATTAGAGGAATATACTGCTGTAATCTGCTACTGCTCTCTCCCTTATCATAATGTGCAGTATCTTACTATGCCACAAGGTAGTGCTCTAGCTCTATGACACTTCCCACTCCTCCTTCCAAATCCCCACCTACTGCAGATTTATTCATTTACCCCTGAGTTGCCTCCAATATATTATTCATTTGCAGCTCCAAGGTCTACTGAAATGGAAACAAGCTGGCATTGTTATGTTCTCTCTGCAGTTCTATCAAGAATAATGCAAAGGACCTGCTGGCTTTCATCGGCAGCAGATAGCCCAGTGCAACAGTGAATTCAGGTTGCATCCAGGAACTGTTTTCTACGCACCAGTAGGAACAGCAAGCTGAGATGCCCCCAGTGTTTATCTATAGTCTAACTTCATTTGTAATTTCCCTTTTTTTGCAGGCTTGACATATTCTGTGACAACTTGCACGTGGGAGTGATGCTTGATGGCGTGTCGCATGTATTTATATATTTCCACAGACATCCTCCCCCACAAACCACAAGGCAATGTATGCATGAAACGAGGTGAAAACAGTATGCTGTGCTATCGCTATAAAACTGTTGCACAACTAAGAAAAACAGCCCAAAGTAAAGTGTTATCCTGTTTACACTCTCCATATAATAAATCAAGAAGAGGAGTCAAATGGTGCTTCCAGTGGGAGATACAGCTCTCTGTTCTTGGAGCCTCTACAGGTAGAGGAGTTGTTTGGCAGTGGCCTGACAACCTTATTTGGGCTTAACAACTTGTTAAAATCAATACACGATTAGTCAGCAAAACAAAGGATTTTGCTGTAAAAGCTTGGGTCTCAGGAGGATCACTGAACTTAAAGGGCAAGTGCATCTTCTGCTCTCGGCAGGCCCGCCTGTCCACATCGACAGCATCACCTGCCCCTTCCCCGAGCCTTCATCAGCCCCTCCAAATATTCTGCATTCTCAAATGGAAGGGGGCATTGATTTTATGTAACATGGCTCGTTAAGTGCTGATTAGACCATTATAGTGATGTGATTTCAGGGAATGGGTCTGGGTGACAGGCGGCCAAACACAAATCAAAAAGAACTAACAACCCTTTACTGAAAGAGATTTGGGCTGCTGCACTGCTTCACCTACGACTCTCCAGTTACTGCCAGAATGCTGTGTTTGTGTCGGCTGATATCTAATGGACCAGCTTCAGAAGTCTGCAGTTTAGAGAAAATATCCATTAATGGTGCTCAAAACATTCAGCATTTGGAAATGATGATGTGCAGCCATCACAGGGTAATCACTCTCATACTGTGCATTTGTAAAAAATCAAATGAGTTAGTGATATAGTGATGAAATGATAAATCGATTAGGTAATCAGTCAATCACACAAAATTAGAATTCAATCATTTTAATTGACCATGAGTGTTGGAGTGTTTTCACACAGATGTCTGGGAAGTTTTCACCAATTTATCCCATTTTAAAGGCTCAATTCATTGATTCATTTTAAAATTTATCACCGTATAAATGATAATGAGAGTAGTCAGGAATTGCAAGTCTAATTTGTGCGGTGGAACTTGCAGAGCAATCCGCCAAACTCTGTAATCAAAATGCAAAATAAGGTCTGCTCGACATCACGTTCGACAATGTCTCTTTTAGACAAACAGGAAGAAATGAAACATCTATGTGTGCTGAATTAGTTGAAGGTGTTTTGTTGTTCACAATTTCACCTTGTGATGGACAATAGCTTTTAGAGACCTGATCTGAAATAGAATTTCTGGCTTACAGCTTAAGTTCATCAAAGTGTGCGTGCTGTTCTAAGTCTTCTGTAAAGTTATTTAAATCGTAAAAAACTGCACTTCTGAAATTGCTGCTGCTAATTCTGAGTCAACCTTGACAAGTTACTGCAGAGCTGAGTCAGAAATTTGATCTGCACTCAAACCTCCGTATAATTCCCTCTCTGGCTGAAGGTTGGAACGATTGAGTTATATCTCTGATTATACTATTGTTCTCACGCTGCAGTGTGTTACATAACTGTTTCTTTTTGTGTGAATTACAGAAATGCTTTCTATGATATGAATGTTGACCGTACGCAACATTCATATCAAGTAGGCTGTGTTTTGGGAAGCAACAATCCTGCAGCATAGTGAGGGGGGTGATTACTGCACATCAGGTTAACACAGACTTTGATTTTACCGATCACACCTTCAGATCCAAACATAGACCACTGACAGATTTGGGGTATTTTTTTCCATGCTTCAGTTTTGCAATGAAAGGAAATTCCCCTCATGTGCGGAGGAGATTGACTCGTGCCATTAGGAGCATTAACAATATCACAGCTTCAAACTTAACAATGTCACAACAGTTTGCCACTTGAACTTTTTCTTCTCTTCCACTGGAGGTAGTCAAAGACAGGCCTCTCCTGAGATGGCTAAGAATAGATGATGAAAAATAGGCGAGCAGAGAGGCAATATCAAAATATTGTACCTCATCACACAGTATTATTCTCATCCGATCACACGCAGTCAAATGAAACGACTCACTCTCGTCCTCACTTTGCTCTTTGCTGCAGCGTCACTTGTCAGTGCTGGCTATAAGAGGATACAGTGTGGGCTCTGGTTCATTTCCCCTGGTTCTTTAATTTAGCTCCCAATGAGGATAGAGCTCCCTTATCCTCATTTACAGAATAATTTGCACAAATGATCCTAAATGCTAACTCTTAATTGTGATGCAGGAATTCTACTTATATCTAGGTCAACCCAGATAAGTCTGGAATATATCTCCTTACCTTGTGAGGGGTACAGTATGAGTGGGGATACTAGTACATCTGCCAAATGTTGCATAATTGTCTGAGTACATGCTGAAATATTAAAAGCGTACTAATTATCTGTATAGAAAACACCTTAAAGCCTAAGAAATGGTATTTCTTTCATCATGCTTTCTCAGTTTGGGTCTAGACTCGCTGAGATGACTTCCAAAACATCCAGCGCACATAATAATTTCTCATCAAAATGTGTATGTCATATATTTTCAGTCAGGTTTTGCAAAGGAAAACGCCTGCCATGGGATTTTTATGATCTGTAGCTCCACCTGAAGATTTTACAACTCTGTCAGGACATTTTTAACTGCCTAACATCGCTGCAAACTGCTGTGAAGTCACAGAGTTTACCTCATCTGCACCGTATGCATAGGTTATGTATTTGTATATATACCATCCATCTGTTTATGTGTTTGCTCGTCTGTCTATCTCTTTGTATGTGGAACTATTGGCCAAATAATCAGCCTTTTACTCTGGTAATTGACAGCTAACTCGGAACACTATTAAGCCTTTTAGCCAGATTCTGCTCTCTATTAAGTGCCTTCTTGTTCAACAAGCACTTTTTTTTTTTTTTACAGGGCAGACACAATGTCCTTTTTCAAGAATGCCAGTAAAATGATCAACAATTCGCTAACTGCAAACTATAAACCAGCAGCCAGATCTGTGCTTTTCTATTTGTGTGGGAGCATTCCTCCACAGCCCTATCATTAATGTGTCCTTCCCCCGCTGATTTATTTCATTTACCTCCCCTGTTCAAGCAGGAACAATCTGATGATAAGTGAATGATGACTGGTTTCATCCCTGTTAAAAACACAACTGCAGTAGAACAAAAAATAACTTATTAGCCTCAGCACACTGTGTAATTAAAATGGGGGAAGTTCAGCAAGTCCAGTTTGACACTGACTCCTCTGTGCGCAAGAATATCTGGGACGTGTACATTTAATCACAAAGGTCAGAGTGCTGGAGTAAAGTGGTGTGATGTACCTGGGGCTGTTCAGTGTCTTCGTCGAGGGCAATTTAAAAGTAAGATAAAGTTCTACTGTGTTATAAGACTGCAACACATCCATCTGTCCTTCTTGTGTCCTACTGTCCTGCTCTGGAGATATATGAAATTAAATATTATATTAAATCACATTAGAGAACACTCTTCTCTTCTTTTGCTTCCTTACAAAGGCAATAATCCCTTTCAGTAGATGTTAGCAACTGCTGTCTCAGCAGACGTCCAACCATAAATCTATGACTAATTACTTCAGTTTATCCAGACACACCAACTACCCTCTAATTAGCCAAACAATGAATGGTAATGTCTTGGGTTTCCATGTGGGCTTTTGAGTTACACTCGCTCACTGCATCAAACTGAAGATGTGGGTATTCAACCAAAGTATTTTCTATTTTTCAGTGTATTTAGGAAAACAAAGGCCTGCGCCCATATGCTTGCATGTTAATTATAGAACAATTAAGACCTGCCTGAACTATCCCTCACAATTAAGGGAGCGTCTTTACATATCTACAGGACAAAGGAGCGGCAAATTTTGTGAAAATAACGACAAAAGATCACGCCGAAGTACACCGAGACCCGAGAATCTTTTTAAAAACAAAATTATTTTGAAACTCTTTCCATTGTTACAGCATGATGCTGTCTTCCAGCTGCATCTGATTTGTGCATCTGATTTATTCATGCAGTCAATTCCCATTCAAGCACTATTGTTGTACAGCAACAGAGAGACTGAAATATCACCTTTTTTATTTGATATAACAAAACGCATGCAGTGTAACCTGGGAGTTGGTACTATGGCTGCGCTCCTCCCGAAACATTATGTCTTGATGAAAAGAGCTGATGTCTTGTGTGTTCAGCAAACACTGTTTTCTGGTCAGTCTCTTACCAGGGCATACTATATTTTTTCCATAATTTTCTAGTGATTAATTTACTTCACAATATTACTTTTTTCAGTCAGGGTAAGCAAAACTAAAAGCTATTACTGATTTTCTATCCCATGGCTTAACTGGTGCCAAAAATCTGAGGTATGTACCGCAGATTCTTGGAAAAATAAATATTGTTTTTCATGTTTGCAAGTGCAGAACAGTAGTCACATCGAGGGAAGCAGCGCGAGCTGAGGAGTGTGCATTACAATTATAATCTTGCTTCTGCTCCACTGCATGCACATGTACTGGTCTGAGGCTTCTTGCCAATAAACAATGAATTTGCACATGTAGAACAACAGTGTATAAAAACTCCACATAAGCCAGGAGGGATCATAGAAATCTGAGTCATCCAATAAAAGGCTTTTTGTGTGTGTCTGTCTTCCTGTTTCAAATCTAAATAATGCTCAGTGTGTCACACAACAGCAGCATTCAAGCTCTTCCAGGAAGATCTTTCAAATAGGAAGTGACTATGAAAACGTAAGGTTAATTTTTTTCCTCCCTAACAGCAATAGTCATTGTGTTTTCATGCTTTGCCAGGGGTTTGGTGGTGTGTGTCAGTGAGCGGCTGCCTGTGGAAGCTGGGTGTTGGGGGGAGGGTTCAGCAATTTTATCAGTTCGACATTTAAAGAGAACTGGGTTGTAAAAAAAAAAAATGTGAAAGAAAACAAGTCTGTCTGTGAAATGTGCTAAAAATTTCTGCACAACTTTAAAGCGTTTGGACTGGCAGGCTTATTTGTATGGGTAAATTAAATGAGAGGCCAGCTGTGTCACAATCCAAATGCACGACGTGGAAATACATTCCCCAAGGCTGATCTACATAATAGTATTCGTAATGGGCCCAAAGGTTCTGTAACCAAAATAATTCTGTCAGACTGTCTTTAGGCTTTGTATATCAAACTAAAAACACACACTGCAGAATCAGTCAAAGGAGGACAAAGGAAACAAAGTCTCTGCTGTATTTCTGTTGTCCTGAAGGCATCATTCCTACTGAAATACAGATTTCTATTGTCTGAGTCGAAGTGTAAAACAATATAAATCACATAGAATTGGTCAAATAACCTCTCATATATACACATTTATTTTGCCTGAAAAACTCAAAAGTTTCTCTGAAAGTATACAAGTGATTTTTTTTTAACCTTATAGTTGGCTGAATTCTATTTTGAGTTGGTACAGTGTGTCCTTGGGTGGTTGCACTACAGGCCACGTGGCTCTCAGGTTGGCAAGACAGTTGTTATACAGCTGTTCTACAGCGGATAGATATTGTCTATAAGTAGTGCCGATGGCGATAAGAATATGCCTGTGGCAATGAGCACTTCGGGGATTTTGCCCCACACCAGGAGGAGGAGGGGGGGGGGCAGGGTACCCTTGTCCCTTTTTGTCTTTGGTGTAAAAGTTCTTTTTACAGATACCATATTTTCCTTCACATTGCCTGCATCACCTGGCCAAAGAAGGCATGTCATGAATAATAGAATTTTAGTCATAAAAACTATTATGGAACGGGCCTAGGGGCATAGGCCCAGGGGCCCGAAGTGTCAGGGGCCCCCTGCCCTTCATCTGCAAAATGTCACTCAAATCACCTACCAGGAAGAGACTCTATCACAAAGAGACACAAAAAAGACCACATAGAGATGCAAAGGAGCTGCAAAGAGACACAGAATAACAACAACGATGTGTAACAACTAAAGAAAGATGCAAATAACAACTTTTGCATATCTCATAATCCACCCATGACAAAGACAGGTAACGTGACAGATTTGGGCAGTTTCACCCTCAGTTAAGGTTTGATTTTGTGTTTTGTCTGTGCACACATCCAACACTCCCATCAGTGTAAAGTTGCAGTTGAGTCAAGCGAGCACGAACTGATCTTAACTAATCCTACACCAAAAGTACGAGGAAGGCTCAAATATTTCACACAAAGGAGGGGTTTGAACTTCTTCACATAAAATTAACCTTTTGACCTGAGGAAACCTGACTAATTTAAAGTATACACAACCTCCTCTACTGCTTTATATATTTTTAATATGTCCTGCTGTTAAATACTTTGCAGCAGCTCAAGCCTATTAAATATACATGTGCCTTGTTTCAACCCTGACAACAGAGAATCTCCACTGAGGACACACCTTACCTTTATGGCTCTTCTTTGCTTCTGTCTATGATTAACGTCTCCTCTCTGTCATCACACTCTCACATGATGGAGAGAGGTGCTTCTGTAGATGTTTTAAAGCGTGTTGTTGTGTATCATAAAGAGTGCCGGGGAAACTTGGCTTCGTACATTTGATGAAACCATTTCCAAAACACATCTTTCTGTATCTTTACTATTCATCAAAGCTGTCGTGCGACACAGTGAAGACAGCCCCTCACTGATCATCACCGGTGCTCGTGTCATACACAGAAATCAATAACACCTATTTTTTCATGGACATAAAGTGCAACATGATAAGCTGTCCTAAGACATTAGGCATTAGCTAACCTCTGAGTCGACCAAAACACTTCCAGACACTTAGTTTGTGTGGGTACTGATCCTTTAGCTGTGAACAGATTTGACCTTAGGCATAATTAGCCTAATAAAAGCATTAGATATGCTGTCAATATGATTTGCATAATGTGCAAAGGCAGTTTCATTCCTGAATGCAAGCGGTGTCCGAGTGACTTAAAAATGCTGCAGTGACATTTCTCTGGGTCCTTTGTTCACACCTGTCAGGGGAAATGTGATGGGAGACGGCAGCTGCAGCTGCGGCTTCCGCCTCCAGTGAGTCCATCAAGACCACCAAGACCCTGCTGGAGTCCGGCACACATCAGCCACACACATACACACACTCACAGTGTGTATCTCTGTAAAAGCAAAAAAAGAAATTCCACCTTGTGCCGAGAGGATTAATTTCTTACAGCGTCAATTCAAACATAATCCAGGGAGATCAGAGTGAGAATAGAAACTGAACTGTCGTATTTCTCAGTCGCACAAGCTCAGGAAAAAACATGAAAAACACGCAGTTGAGTTACATTAATTTATATTTCACAAAAGTAGTTTTTCCACGTAAAAAGGCTTTTCAAAAACATGCAAATCAGTTTCCTCACAATATGTATTTGTGTCTTGAAAGAGGTGGAAAAACAACACAGATTGGGACCCTATGGTAGTTACAGTCTGCTGCTGCAGAAAGTCTTTCTTTCAGTGAGAAACTACAGACTGTGAATTTGTGAGGCCGGCTTTGATGTGGCTCAACTTCAGGGATTATTGATTGTCTTGGCAATGTTTATCTCGCTGAAAATGACAAAAAAAACACTGAAAGCACAGAGGTCAAAACTGTCAGGTTGTGTTGCTCGACAATGGGCGAGTACAGGCTCTCTCTCAGGGCTTTTAAGTCCCATTTTTGGAAAATAATGCCTCTCATATTACAAGCATGCAGCACTGTACTGCTTAAGGTGCTAGTAATGCACATTTCCCATTTTGCTTTTGCAGGTCAGTTGTATGAGAGGCGACGCTGGCCTCTGTATGACCCATAGAAATATGACACTTTGGAAACCATCACCTCAGTTTCATTTCCGAAGCTTGCACTTTACTGAGTGCTTCTGTTGCTGCTGTGTTTTGTCATCATGGTGGGCATCCAAATGAGACCTAAACCTTGAGGAGAATTCAGCCTCGCTTCTCTATGGCCAGTTGGTTTACCATTCCTTGCCCCATTAGCTTTTATGATTGGTCCACCATTTGCATAACTGGTAGAGAGGGGAATGTGGACCTGAATGATTAAAGACAGAATCCGAGGCTGTCCTGTCCATTCAGGCATATGGTGTTATCAGGCTACACAGCAGATGTGCACCATCATACCAACCAGTTTACAGCTTTTGGGAAAACTTGCACAAGTGTAGCCGTCTGGGATGCTGCTTGGAAAGTGGAAAATAGTGTGACAATGGGGCGATTTTTCAGGAAAATAAATGCAGCTGACACTCGTGTAATGACAGAACCTGAGAGTGACAGACAGGAAAATCACAGACAACAGGTGTTTGATTTAAGCGGCTAATTTTGGACTACATACAGGATTCATTGAGGGGATGTATGGTTGGGCCTCAGCAGGAATCAACCTTTTGCTGATTTTAATAGCAAATAACTTTGCCAGTGTTTATCCAACACTCGGGCTCAGAGTGTTCAAATTATCAGTGAGAGGAAACAGATGGAGCGTGAAAGCAATGTGAAGATATCTCTTCGCATCAGACTCAGCACAGGTAATGGGAAATAGTTCATGCATGGTTTTTTAGAGAAAAGTTTCGCCTTCCCTCCCTGTCGCAGATGTGAAATCATGCTAAAACCAGGATTTTCCTCTCTCCTCTCACATAAATATCTAGAAGGGGTAAGTCAGATTTGAATGTAGTGGTAGGTGTTAAGTGAATATGGGATCACTTTCAAAGTTCGTCTGCGTGCGCCAGAAATGGTGTAGCTGTCAAACTCTGACTGAACTCTGAAACCAATTCCTGCCGACGCAGCTGTCTGAAAAAAAAAGAAAAGAAAAATAAAGACAAGAGCAACACGAAAACAACAAGATCTGAAAAAAGATTTCCTTTAACATCGTCTGATTTATGTGACATGAATGTCTTTCCTGCACCCGTTTTAAAACAGACACTGGTCTGTCTGGTGTGTTATATGAATTGCATTAGGATGAAAAGATCATTAGTCATTTGTAGCCATCACCATGTGTTGCTTTAATCGATTTTAGGTGCAATTAGAAAGATTTTCACAACCCCACAGCACAAACGACAAAGGCAAATTTGTGAGGTTTTAATAAGCTCGTTCATCAATACTGGTGATTCAGTCATTACTTTCAACACTTTGTGGCAGATACTGTTTGCCTCACCGTCTCAGTGATGGAGCACAGTGCTGTGTGCAAACTATCAGCATCGCGGGACACTTTGCTCTCAAGGCAAAAACAGAAAATAAATGCAGCATTCTACTTTTTGTATGTATGCATAAATTACATGCCATTTGGACCCAATTAATTTGGCAACCTAATTGCATCTTGCAAACATTTGGCTTTTTAGGTTATAAGAAAGCCTGTTGTTGATTCATTGTTCCCAAAATTGATGAAATGTTATACCAAATCCTTGTAATTAATTAGACCTGATCCTAATCAGCAGTCACATCTAAAACCCTCATCAGAGTGCACTGCGGCAACTTTCCACTCTGCACCAGGGGCTGAGGTGAAGTTATTGTTATTATGATTCTACCAAAAGACTACAGTCCTCCAGGCTAAAGGACATTTTGCCTCTCTGCAGCAGAATTCATTCTGCACAGGCTCCCTCTGCTAGCAGGACGTTCTGTTCCCTGTAAAGAAATCCTCTTTACAGGAGTCATGTGGGGCTAGAGGCTCAGGCTTTCTCATGGAAGACGAGAGGCACCTATTTGAAATTTACTTTGCAAAAAAACTTGTGTAGTCAAACTAACTAAAGCAAATATCAGGGTGTGAGCCTTTCCTATGATGCATATCTGTCACGCAGAGAGATCAGCGGTACATTCCTCTCGCATTAATGCAAAGTGTGTGAGAACAAATGAGAGCACTGTCTGCTTAGGTAAAACAGGCCATCACGCTTTCTTCTGGGCACGGAGCTCAGCTCTGCCTGCAGTGAGTGTAAATGTTCCAGGCTCCCTCGCTGCCACCACATACTGGCAGCTAACTCCCGAGCCACCCCGCCTGCTAACAGGATTAGGCCCTGAGCTCCACTTGTTTCAACAAAGTTATCAAGTTTAAAAACACACAGTCTCCTGGTGGCTTTTGTAACATCAAAGGATTGGTCCTCAACTTTGACAGGTTAATTAATAGTCAAGCAGCATCCCTCGAGGCTTCCCTGCCTTATGACAGTGAAATACATTTACTGTAGAGATGTTTTTATTAACAGCCTGTATTTTATGTGCTGGAGATCCAGCCACATGTTCACTCCATGTGAGAATTTAGTGAATGGAGTTCTTCACAGGTGTTACTGCATGTTTAACTAAATAATGGCACATGGTGCAATATAACATTATCATATTGCATCCAATTAGCCTCATTAAAGTTTTTTTAAATGCGCTGTAGGGTGAGAATTAATGTATGTATATTATACTGGAGATGAAGATGAAAAATAAAACCTGTCTGTAATTTATATGCTGAGTAATTTTGCTATTTAATTTCACAAAAAAAACAAGTGCGGTAGTAAATCTATCTGACGATATATCAATTTGAGAAGATTAAAAATAGATATTTTCTGCACAGTATATACATATATAACAAAACACCAAAAATAAACACAAAATATTCCCTTTATTTTTTTTCTACCTTAAGACTACACAGGGTCACTGATGTAGCTCTAAGAGGTATCTACATTTGCATTTTATTTACAGCTTAACTTGGATGTCTTCATATTTACATGGTCAAAGAGAAGCGCTAAAAACACAGTGTTGAGAACAAACCAAAACTCAAAATGAGTCCAAAACTTTAGAAAAAGATACAGTCTTAAGACGCAACAGTTCTCAGTGCAATATTCCACAATGCAAATATCCTTCATTCATATAATGTTGAACATACATATTTTTTTTGGAAAACAAAAACTTCACTGAATCGACCAGCAGCAGAAAAAAATAATAACCGTGTACTGTTTGCTTTAACATTTGTACAGACTGAGACACTCAATCATGCTCCCACCACCCCTACACACACAAACAATTTCATATTCTGATGGAAAAATGATGAGAGTCAAGAGTGTGTAGTGGCTTGGCATAGTTCAAATAGTAACAGAAGTCAAATCAATGTCACAATTTCCAAAATAGTCTTGATTCCTCTTGAGTTTTCACATAATGACATTTTCGAATGAGCGGAATTGTCCTTTGCAGTCTCCACTGAGGAGGACATGGACATGTGGGAGCTAGAATGTGTCCATGTGGGTTATTTCCAAGGTTGGCCTGTATGGACGACCCTTAGTGTGTAAACAGGAACCAGTACACCTGCAGGTCTAATGCATTTCAGCCAGTCACGGGACCAAGTGGAGCCCTATTCCGGAGAATGAAAGCACTTTCGATGCTGACCTGCGGGCAGCCCTTAGGGCAAAGGCAATTTGTATCTTTCATCTCACCCACAACACCACGCAAAGTCTATCTGTCTTAGCAGCCAATATGTTAATGTTGTATGTATCTCTGATGAGACGGGGCTCCTTAACCAGCTTTGTCTCGCTTTAAACAAACATTTTCATCCCGAGCTTTATTTGTTTGGACATTGTGGTGAGGAATACTGACTTTAGCTCATTGATAAACAAACACTGCCTTTCATATGCAATCAAGATCAGTAAAATGCAGTCGGTCTAATGGAAAAACACAGTAATTGATTTAACTAAACCACCTTTCATAGTTTATTCCATGTGTTGAAACACCCTTAAGTATTGTTCAAGTACAACAATTAACAATAAAAGGGACAATAGTTCACATTTTTTTTTAAATTCACATTTGTTATACTGTTAATTCATATAGCTATTTATAAAACAAAACTAAAATATAATTCAAAACCATTCCTGTAAAATACCTTTTGTTGTTTAATACAGACATTAATTCCACAGTATTTTCTTACAGGATTGGCTCGTCACTATTTTCATAATCGAGTTGTTTGACCACAGTCAAATGAAAAGGAGCAGAGAGCAATTTATTCAATGTTTTCATTTTCTTCCTTGGAAAAAAAAAGAAATCCATTTAAAAAATAAAATACACACAAAATAAAAAAAAAGTGACCTCATATCCCTTTGTTGGCTTCACCATACAATTTAAGCTTGATTAAGCAGTTTTGCTGATTTTGTAGTTTATAAAGAAGGCTGTCAACATGCACAGTCAGGGTGCACCGAAGCCTTCCAAGCTAAGACCACAGATGAGTATCAATCCTCCTCTTAAAAAATTACTTACAAGACATCACACAAATGAAGGTGCTTTGACAAGTTCAGCTGGGGTTTTGACGAAGGACTCTACTGCCAACAGAAATCTCTCTCATTATTTATGGATGACTGGGGCTATGAGGGTTTCAAGTATAAAAAAGAAGTGATTAAAAGAGAAGGAATCTCCTTGGCTGAGGCGCAGAAAAGGCAGAATGGAGCAAGCTTGTGAATAACAATCTGCAAGTCTGGCAGCAGAGTGAGCCAGTGAACATAATGCATTACCAATACTCCTCTTGGATTTCTTTGAACAGAATCACCAACAGGGACGAGGAAATGGAGTCACAAAAATAAGTCACAGACATCGCAAATTTTCATCCTCTAGCAGCCGCACTTGGAGGGCAAAGACTGTTAAAGAATCTTCAAAAGGAGAAGGGCACTCTTCTATTAATACAGTGCAACTGATTGCAACCATGTTTTCTCTTTTTTTCTTTTTTTTTTTTTTTACAGTATATTAAAAACCAAGTTGAGCACAGTCAAAGAAAAAAAAAGTGGTCATGTACACAACTGTCTTTGGCAAGAAGTCCCATGTCCTACATCTGAGTCTGTCACTCCAGAGCCTCGTGTTCATGTCACCTTCGGCCCATTTCGCTCTGTCTCATGAAATGAATGTTGTTGACACTGTCTGCCAGCTCAGGGTACTGGTCAACCGAAACCACGTAGTATCCGTCGTAGCCCTGCACCTTCCCTGAGCCCAGGAGCTGCTGCTTCTCTCCTTCAGTCCAGGTTCGCGAGCCCTCCTCTCCATCCCTCAGTCTCTGGCGCTCCCGGGCCCAAGCCTGAGCGACAGATCTCTGCCGGGCCAGCTCCAACACGCGAGCTTTCTCCTCATCCACACTGCTGCCGTAACGCGTATTCAGACACAGTGCGCCATATTGTAGCTGGATGTCAGTAATGCGCCTAGTCCTGCCGTTGAGAACAGTGTTCACCTGAGACACCGTCACATTGACGCCGGTCTCCAGCGTGCGCCGGCCCACCGTCATGCCAATGAGGGACAGGTCTCCCTCCACTGAGCCCAGTTTGACGAAGTAGTGGGTGTCCATTCCAGCGATGGTGAAATGGAGGTCTTCAAGGTAGAACGCGTCGTTCAGCACTGCAGCCATGCGGCGCCCATCCTCATTGGCCAGGCTGATGATGTCAGTGCTGATGCGACCATCTCGGATAGCAAATTTCACCCCCTTTCCAAAGATGGAGCCACCAGAGGCAAAGATCTTCTTGTCCTCCGTCTGAGGACATCCGGCACTTTTGGCACTGTAGATCTGGCCAAAGCGCTCCAGCTTCACAAAGGCCTTCAGCTGCCTCTGAACTTCACACTGGACGCCCAGCAAAGACTGCAAAACAAAGACATTACTGTTTAGTCACATAGCCAGTGCAGCATCGACATGGACACTAAAATATATTTTGTTTGCTTTCTGAGCAAGAAGTGGATTGACACAATTGCCAGCGTGAATAGCTTCCTCTAGATATGTACCAAGACTTATGATTACCTCACACACTGGCTTGTAACCTTTATCCTAGACTGCATGGGGACTAAGCAGCAACTGTCGGCTTTCACATGCTGCTGTTTTTTCAAGACTGACATTCATACTGCTTCATTAACACTTCAAACATTTTAAATTCAAAGCTATGGCTACAGAGTATAAGCCAGTCTCTTTATGTAAATACATTTGACTGAATGAGGATGATTCAAACCTTTTGTAAAATGTTCAGGTATTAATGTGATGGAAATCAACAAAAAAACATGATCTGGGTCTAAAATATGCTTTAAAAAATAAATGCAACAAAAGTATCCAATACCAAAAACACATTTCCTTAAAGGTCCAGTGTGGAGGATTTAGGAAAATGTATTTGCAGGAATGGAATATAATATAATAAGTATGTTTCTTTAGTGTAGAATCTTACTAAGTATGAGACATTTATATCTACATAGGGAGCAGGTCCTCGTCCACAGAGTCTGCCATGTTCCTATAGTAGCCCAGAGTGGACAAACCAAACACTGGTTCTAGATAGGGCCACACATATTCACATTTTCATGTTGGCCACTGTAGTTAGCAACCCCTCAACGATGAGCAGCTATGGAATAACACAGATTAAGTAAAACGTGAAACTGCTTTTTCTATCGGTTTTTATCACCGAGTCTGTTTGCTTTTGAGTCGAGATAGACCTCTGCAGATAATTGCGCTTTAGTAAAAACCTCCTTAACATCAGAATCAGAAAAAGGTGAGCACACATTAGCAGGTGCTGGGCTGAACAGTGTCAGAGAAAAATTGATTTGTAAAGTGAAATTGTTTTGTTCTATATTTTTACCAGTTTGAATCATCTGGTCCGTTTGCTTTGTAGAGAAAGAGACCTCTGTGGATAAATCGGCTCCTGGTGAAAACCTCCTGAACAATGAACACGAAAGGAATCCGAAGTGGGAGTCTACGCTTAGCACATGGGAGAAGTTTCAGCTGGTTGTAACCTGCAGTACTCACCACTAGATGGCAATAAATCCTATGAATCCCACACACTGTTACTTTAAGAACTAGTTTATACAAACATTAGTTCCTGGTGGTTTGTTGCTGTGGTCTAGAAATAGAACAGCAATGTTGTCATAAAATTCATTCAACAATAAATTTAAAGGTGTAAAAATAAAAGCTCACAGCTGGTATAGAAAATATTCCATTGACCCCACATCCTTGTTTAAATAAACATCTTTAGTACATTATGTATGTAAATAGTGACGTATTGCTTCACAGCTATTATCAATGGCACACAACAAATCTATGATGAAGCTGTGGGTGTATCACACATAGTCAAGGTAGGGACAGAGGTGTTTGTCAGCAAATGCAAATCTCTCTGATCATTTGTGACAGGCATGATATTTTGAAAAAGGGTGAAATTACTGTCTTCTGACAGCCATGCTGTGCCAAATATGAAACAGGGATCGGTTGGTAACTAGTGCATATAAATATATTATTCCTTTAGGGATCAAAGCTTTGTATAGATACCACATTCCCTTGAGCCAAAATTAATACTTTGTCCTAATACTACTTGACAAGAAGATGCTCCTCAGGAAGAAAGAGCGATGTTTAAATGAGGAGAGTGATATGAAATGGAAGCTGGCCAGCACACAGCGAGACAGTTGCCTAAACGCGTCTGAGCAGCAACAAAAAGGCTCTCAAACACTGTGCCTTCTTGCCATCGCCCAAGATAAGGGGCTGTGAGCGTCCTGAGGAGTCAACCAGTCACATCCAAAGTCCTCCTGACAGTTTCTAATTCTGTCTCTCTATGCCTCTGTTAGAGGGTGGCTACAGGCTGGGGGATTGGGTGGGGCTGAGGAGTGTGGAGCAGGCTGCGGTGACCAGCATATCTGCTCACTCTTTGATGTGCCAGTGAATCAGATCCTGCAGAAAAAGAAAACATACAAGAGGGGGTGGGGCAGCTGTGATGTTGGGCCCCTCGGGAGAGATGGCCTGGGGGGACACTTCACACCATGCCACTCCACGTTTGTTTACCGTGCCAACAGTGTGACCCGGTCAGCTGTCCCAGTGGTGGTGGGGGGAAAGGGGGCAATGTCCTCCACTTTAGTGAAACTGCCTCCCGGGACACTCCCAGAGAGGCATCATTCACATAGGATGGGGTGCAATCAGCCTACAGCACAACCCAGAATGAGAGATCAAGCCTTGTGCAGCACAAACCTCATCTGTCTGGCCCCTCACGGCATTTTTCAATCTGTGTGCAGATTCAGCAGCATGGCAAAATAGGGGCTTAAATGAAAAGAGATAGAAAGGCAGGCATGCTCCTGTATAAAATAAAATAAAATGCCAAGTGTACAGCATATACCATGTGTAGTTTTAAAGCTATATTTACGCTTCAAAGAACCCAACATTTAATTAGGCTTGACTGGCCATCTGCAGTGAGATTTATCATGACATTTACCAACTCAGAGCACCATTTTCTTTAAACTAATTGTTGGTTCAAAGACAGTTAGCACAGTAGGCTGACATAGCAGGGTGCCACCAGTTATGTTATGTTGTTTTTTTCCATATTATGAAGTGGAAACAAGAGCTCTACCTATAACTGAAATGACAGGAGAGTGGGTTAAAACCAGTGTACAGTCATTCCTATAATGACTGCCACTAGGAGAAACCAAAGAAGATAGGAATGGCATGTGTTTTCATTTCTTTCGGGGATAACTCCCAGCAAAACAACCAATGGTTCTTGGGGGATTTGTATTTCAAAAATAGAATCGAGAGCTATATAATCTCATCCGAGTATCACTTCAGTTTGTTACGTGACCAGAAAGTACTGACAAAATTGGAATCTGTTTTCCCGCAATACCTCCAGCAGTTGCTGGAAACTGATGACCAAAAATCTTCCCTGTTATGTATGGTGTTCTGAAATGTCTCACTATCAGTTTTTATTTTAATTCTTTCCAGCTATTAGAGCAAGTTACCAGTTGTGATTCAGAACAGATGTCCTACCAAGTCTCTGCAGAAATTTCTTACAGTAATTCATAACATAAAACAAGTCACTGGATTCAATTGATTTGAGAATCTGATAATGATTGGAAATCAACTTTCCACAAGAGGTAACAAGTTGTGCATCAAAAAAGTACTGTTCTATTGCTTACGGTGATTTGCTTTCATTAGTTTTTAGTTAGTCATATTTGTTAGAAAAATTGTCTAATTTGTAGATACTTAGAATAGAATAAAGCATTGTCAGAGAGGCCAAACTTATTTAATTTTATTTGAGTCCATTAGGTGGTGTATACAGAAAAGACCATATGTTGCCCAATTTGTGAAGCCTGAGTCTAGTTGTAGAGGTGCAAAATTGGATGTGGATTTCATTGTTATTAAGGCTGACAAGGAGATGAGTGAAATGTGTTTTCTGTATTTCTCTCCACATATGAGCAGTGTTTTTTGACCTCTCAGTGTCCTACATTCCAGCTATTTTAATCATTGGTAATCCAAGCCATCATAAGTTTTAATTGTGCTGCCCAAAAATATAGTTTTATGTTTGGTAGAGCGAGCCCCCTATTTGACTTGGACAGTTCAAAGCTGTATTCTGGGCCTTCTACCTTGCCAAATAAAGCAGGATATCAAGTGATGCAACATATAGAATAATGATTTCAATATTGCAACAAGGAGCATGTCAAATAAGTAGAGCAATCTTAGGAGGACATGCATATGAATGGATTATATTCAGTGCCATAGGGACATGGGCCGAGACAACCACTGGGTCCAATCGTCCTTAATATTAACTACAATTTTGTCATATTTTTAATTGTATAATTTGTCTAGCAGTTGGGTTATACAAATGCCAAGGTATGTATTACCTTTGGATGGCCACCTTAATTTACTGTTAGCTTTTGTTTGACTTAGGATAAGACTGTTAATATCCATTGCCTCAGTTTTGCTAATATTTACTTCATAGCTGGAATAGTAACCACATTGTTTTATACTTGCTTTTAAGGCAGGTAAGGTACGGCACAGGTACAGGAATACATCATCTGCGTACAGTAATACTTTGTGGTCAGCCTCTCTTGCTATTTTCTCAGAGATATTCATGTCGTCTTTATTCATTTGTGCCAGTGATTCAATACAGATGGCAAAAAAGGGTGGATGATATTGAGCAGCCTTGGCGTGTTCCTCACTCCAAAGTAGAGGGCTGGGAGGTGTGGCCAATAACTCCAATTGCACCTCCAGGATCTGAGTATAGAATGTGGATCCATGAAATGAAGTTGTCTCTCAAGGCAAACCATGTTAGGATTTGAAGTAAATATTTCAAAGACACATGGTCAAACACTTTTTCAGCACTGACTGACAATACCATCGCCTCTCTTCCTATAGAAGTGGCACAGGTCATGATATTTAGAAGTCTGTAGATATTTCTGTTTGGTCTGGATGAATTATTTGGGGAATATAGTACTAGTTCAATCTGTCAGCAAGAATTGATAGCAGTTGCTGGACTCCATTGAGGAGGGAAATGGGCCTATGAACTAGATTCAGTGGGATTTTTGCCTTCTTTATGGATGACAGCTACAGAGGCATCTCTCCATGATGGAGCAAGCATGTCTGTTTTTGGAACACAGTTATGTGCTTGTAGCAAAAGAGGAGATATTAGATCTTTAAATGTTTTACAAAATTCATTAACAAAACCATCAGGGCCAGGGGGTTTTATTTTTCAGATTTGAGATTACTTACTGAAGGTCCTTGTCAGTTATAGGCAAACCAAGCTCCTCCTATACTTTTTTTCCAGGTATTTTCTTAAATTAATCTTGTCTAAAAAGTGTTTGATTCCTTCTTCACTGGTGCAACTTCCTGGATATATGTTTGTGTTAAGAGATCTGTAAAATGCAGCAAAGGCCTCAGAAATTAGTTTTGGCTCTTTTAAATTTATTTATTTTTTTGGTTTATCTGATATGATCCTCAATACCACATGAGAGCTGAAATGCGAGCAGACTGCTTGTTTTTGCTCCATGCTCGTAATATCTTTGTCTGGCATAGTGTAAGCATCCCTCTGCTTTTCCTGAGAGTAAGGTATCTAGAGCTCTGAGCGTCTGTTTGAGTAAGTTTAACACTTCACCAGAGTGTTAAGATTTATGTTGCTGTTTGAGAGCCTTTATTTTTGCTTTTTAATTCTCTTTGTTCGGCCTCTTTTTCTTTTTCAGCACAAGATAAGACAATGATACAGCCCTGTAAGTAAGCCTTAGCACAGTCCCAGAGTATTAGTGAAGATGCCTCCGGATTAGTATTGAGTTCCAAATAGATGTTCAGTTCTTTTTCTACAAATTCTACAAACGTGGAATCATTAATGAGAGATGTTTTTTGGCCTCCAGCTTTTATTGCCCACTTTTAGACCAAAATCCCAAGTTAACCAGCACTGCAGAGTGGTCTGAGAGACTCATTGGGAGTATTTTGCAGTCTACTATTCTTTGTGCTTCTACTTTAGGTGCAAATAAAAGGTCAATACATGGGTAAGATGAATGTCTGTTTGAGTAGAATGTGGAGTCTTAGCCTTTTTGGTATTTATATCGCCATATGTCAACTAGTCCCATTTCTTGACAATGGTGATTCAAAGCTCTGCTTGTTCTGACCATGATGTAGATGTTGTTGTTGGGGCCTTGTCTGCTATCCGAGACATCAAACACTTCATAGTGCCTTGGGCTACATATCTTTTGTACTGTAGATGCTAATGTATCCTGATGCGTCTCCAACAAGGATGTAACAGGAAAATGTGACAACAATGAAGGACATGGTGGTTGTTTTGGTGACAATGCACTAACGCTCTAACTTTCCCATTTTACGAGTTAGATGAAGGGTTGCATGACCATCCATCATTTCACCCTATGGGAGGAGAATGGTCCTGACAGTGATACCTCCAGCTGTACCGACACAACTACTAGCATTATGGCAAGAGTGTGGAAGTAATAACTGTGTGCAAGGCCAATTGACCTTCTAGTGCAGTGACTAAATCTGAACACAAGTGGTCAGCTGTACCCCTCGGAGATGCATAATTGACACAGGTGGGTTTCAGCGTGCACGCATGATCTGCAGCCTCAGAGATTTGGCCTGTTGAATTACCTGTAAGAGATTTGCCTGCTGAATTCCTGACAACTTTTAAAATTTAACCAGCACACTGTTAAATTTGTAGTGAAATATTCTCATTTCTGTGATGATAACAGTGCTCATGTGTTTGCATCAACCTCAGAAGCTAGCTCCACAGATGCAGTGCTGCAGTGTCTCCCTCGAAATCCTTCGACTTGTCATCTGCTGCTTTTGGCAGTTTGTTCTTGTGCAGATTGTGATCATTGGTGATATCATTGCTCAGTTTAATGACATTTGGGGGCTAAAAAATTTAAATGATAGACGTGGATTTAGTTTGGAACTGAAGAGCTCCTCTTTAAAGTGGCCATTAGGTTGATGACTTCAACGGGTCTCCAGAGGACCATTTTTTAAGCAGGAATTCTAAATAAGAATATCATGCCTTGGCTCATACACAGTATACTAATTATCTCAATATTTCCTCACATGTCATGCACAGTTTATACTCCAGAGTTGTGCTGAAAGAAGAGCTCCCTCACAAACATGAGTAAAACCTTTAAATCTAGGATAGCATTGCTATTTAAAGCCTCAGTTTTGTTAACCTTATACATATTACAGTCTATCAGGGGTATTCTTGAATATATACTTGAAAGGCTGGGTGTGTAGATGAAAAAACTGAGCTTTCAATGTTATTATTACTCAAATGGACCTACTTCTATGTAGTGTTTCTGAGTGAAGTGAACATAAGACTCATTTAATTTTAGCATAATAGAAGTCCTGTCAAGAGTGCTTCCAAGAAACCGATGGTAAAAAATGTAAGCAATCTGTTATCTTGGCTTGCTGCGGTGGAGTTATCCTCTCTGAAATTATGGATAAGGACTTTTACTTTAAAAACATAATCCAACGCATCATACAGAGAGTAATTTCCCAAGCAATTTTACTTATTAAGTCATTTTGAAAAATGCTAAAATTGCCTTCATGAGTGGACTACACCAGACCTGGCATTTTAAAATGTTAATTCAATTGTGAGCTCTGAGGTTAGTCAAAACTGAAGCAGTATGTCTGAATAAAGTGTTGCATTTATTCTTTTTAACTTATGGCACGATCCCATCATATTTACTTTCGAATATTTAAAATGGAAACAGCTGGGGTATCTTTGGATCCAATTATATATTTCTTCTGTTGCAAGTGAGTTCAGAGATTCTCAGTAAAGTGTCAGGCACAAGCCACAAGCATGAGTCAGTCACAGGGGGCTTGGACAGAAACCCTTCATGCTACATGTACACATAACTGGGACTCATACTATTATGGCTTTACACTTCTTATATTACCTGTAAAATAACAGTGTTCATGTGTTATTGACCATGCTGTTCTGAAATGCTTCAAGTAACACTGGAAATTCCTTTCATGATTTTGAATGCACAGAAAGCACATTAAAGCATGCAATAAAGGAGAGAGAAAGGGTTATATTGAGAGTAAAATTTGATATACCGACGGATATATATAGTATTATAGCATACTGTCACATCACTGCTTTCTTTGTTCATTATGCTCAGTTTGGTGTGCTTATTGTGGTTGGTTGGTCAGATCATAGGTCCCAGATTTCGATAAACCTGTATTGTATCATCCTAGCAGCTTTTAGGCTTACAAATGTTTATAACAAATACCCACTGTGTTGAGGTAGCAGCCAGAGTGTCATTCAACATGAATCTAGCCTCCTGATGGGTGGCATTCACCCACCCCGTCTCGCTGTAACCAAACCCAAGACAACAGTGGCCTCTTCAATAATTCAGGTGAGTTGGAGGCAACTTAAAAGGGCTGATAAACGCGGGAATCAGAGCATGTCTACTACTTCTCAGACCTTGGCTAACGGTGTAAGGCTGAGATGAAATCAATGGCCAGTGGTGGAGGGAATGGAGAGTGAATTTCCCTAATGGCAGGACAATTACAAGAGCTGTTTAGCCTGACCCCATTCCCCAAGATGAGGACTAGGGGCAGGGACCTGGCTCACTGGGCTGTGTTTTGGCCTGATAGCTGGCAGTTCCTCTGGGAGTGTGGCTATGCAGAGCATGTCATCTTGCTAATGATGTTGGAAATGGGGAGCAGAGTTATAGAAGGTGATCCGTGGTAAGGTGAAAAGTGGAACCAGGTGAGAATGGCTGTTTTACCTTAGTGCTATCCCACTCCTGTGTCTTGATCTGGGTGCCGACTAACTCGTAGGATGGCTCCATGGCTTCTGTGCTCGGTTTGCGATAGCCAGGAATGACGTTGTACAGTTGGAAGCCGAAGGTCACCAACCAGCTGTTCACATCTGCAGAGGAGGGATTGGCACAGTGAAGCAGTAATTTACATATACTGTCATCTCAATAGACACAATCATTTCTGGCTCCAAAGAAACCATAAAAAACACTAGAAATTGATTTGTTGAATTTTAACAGTTGACATTCTGCAGTCGAGTGGCTGTCTCCTTGAAATACTCATCACTCGGTCTGAGCACTTGATTTGTTTGTGAAAGTGGACAAGCTATAATAAACACTCGAGATGGCGGCAATGATTCATGTCCACTCCTGCAGGTGCCACGCTAATGACACACAGCTGGGTCCCAGGAAAAGCCAAGTGACATCTGAGAGTGTCTGCTGTGCTGATAATTATATACTTTAATTTCATGTCAATTCAGAGCAGCCCAGACTTTAACATGAGATATTTTGAAGACTCAGCGGGTTCTTCTGCAATCTTTTTTTTTTCTAATGAGATACTGAGGAAAGTGACGTGTCTGGGATTCAAATCTACGTGATAATGATAATGTGGGTCGTCTAATAGCAGCCACCAGCGCTGTGGTTATAGGTGCTGCTGCCATCCCCTGTGATAAGTTGTCATTAATTCTGAACATCACAGAGAAGGCTACAGACATGACTGGAAGCAACGGCTGTAAAATCTCAGCCATTTGTTTCTCGCCTCTTTCAGTGTGTTTGTTATGGACAGCAGAATCATTGCTGTGACACTTGGGGGGCAAGTTTGTCGCAGATTGGCACTGCCACATTGTGGCACCTGACAAAGCTTTTTAAATAAGAATTTGTTTGAGGACAATGAAAAGACCCTGATAATTTAGTGAAAGGAATGGAAATGTCAGTGCCATCAATCACAATTGAGGCAGACCTACTACAGTATATCTAACAGTCTGCTTAGCATTCAAATGCCAGTCAGCCCCTAATGGTGGACTGCGAAGCTGAACGCCTTTCTGTTTGGCAGGCGGCTAAATGGCTTTGTTGAACAGAAAGAAGTAGAAGCCTAGACTCCATCTGGACAAAAAGTGACTATTTTTCCTCTCAGTATTGTCCATAGGTAAATGAGTAAAGGATAAAAGGCATAAAATGTATTATTTGATAGCCAACATTTGCATTACTGAGTTAATATAAAGCAGAATCAACACAGAGAATTAAATCTCCCATTTGTGGATGAGATCTGGCTGAAGCCGATTGGTTTAACCGCAGAGTATTCACCGAGTATCCTTAACAATGTTGTTTTCCTTCCAGCCAAAGAGGTTGATACAACCGGCCCTGGCTAAGGTTTCTATGGATCCATTGTGCTCTCCTTCTCCACTGGGGTGCTTTCACTGCCATTTACCTCCTCCCTACCACAAAGCAACACAAAATGATGTGATATTTCTGGGAAGGGACCTGAGTGTTGAACAACAGAGGGGGCTTTGCCGTACAGCATGGTTCCCTTTGAGCGCTTTCAAAACGATAGCCACCAGGCACACGCACAAGCACATACGTACATAGGCATGCACGCACACACACACACACAAGCATGTGCACGCCGGAGCAGAAAAACGACCTCAGTGTCCCTGTGAGGAAGCTCTTAAAAGCCTCTCTAGCACACTGCTTTTCAATTTAATTTTGGCAGGGTCTGTTCTTCCATTTGCTGCTCGTTATTTAGAATAAAAACACCAAATCTCAAAAAAAGAAAAAAAAAACACACCCTGAAATGAGTATTGTTTGCTGAACTGAAAGCAATAGCAGTTTCACACGGGAATGAGGACATGAGGCCCTCACCTTCTCATGCACTCATGAAATTTTAACACTGTAAAAAGTTCTATGCATCGATTGCTCCAGCAGGACACACTTAACATCTGTCAGGTGCTATTTATACACAGTTATTTACCTGTAAACAATTCAAATAGTTGTTTTTATTATTTTGAGGATTCTTCCTTCTTACTTTCATGTACAGCTGTTAATGGAATACAATCTTGCTTTTGAGTATCAAATGCATGCTGCTTACAGCAGGAGTACTCAACTTGCTCTGCCAGGGGCCATTTTGGCAAAATGACATAGGAGCCAGATAATAAAAAAATATATAATTAATATACAAATAATTAGCCAGACCTCTGTAGGGGTGTCTGAGGGATCCTCCCTGGCACTTTGTTTTGATAATCAAGCTCTATTTTGATTCTTTTTATGCACTCTGGCACTTAATTTACAATAAAAGAAAGAAAAAAAAAAATCAATTTTATGTTTCAATTTTTTTAAAAAAAGGTTTGCGTGCCACCTGGCACCCTGTCACTGGCCAGATTTTGCCCACCGTGCGCAAGTTGAGTATCCCTGGCTTCAGATAAGGCCTTGACAAGTCTGCAGCTTGTTACTTTGCAGGGTGGCAGCTGTGGTTTAAGAAGTTTTTATGGATGTCTGATACTTTGCAAAACATTTTTTTTTGCCATGACTCTGGGTTACCACTGGAATCCAATATAACTGCTCTGAGGCTAAGCTGCCATCCACTGCAGAGGGTTGTTGGGGGGATTTTTGTGGAGTTTTCTTTAAAAAAAAAAATCCTCTCAACTCTGTTTAACTAAGATATTCAACTTGCCTTGCTCTGGGCCACTTTTGCAAAATGACAGGAGGCTGGGGACCAGTTAATAACCAAACATTTATCTGTATATATAATAAATGGATTCCCTGTTTTCAACCTTTCAACATTTGCTGTATGCAGAGGTGTTTCTAGGATTTGAGGACATTTGGGGCTTAGACCAGACCTCTGTCAGGTTGTCCCCTGGCACTGTTTTTTATAAACAGCTCTGCTTGTTTGCTTTTTTTTATACACCCTGGTGCCTTAATAACAACAAATAAATTCCCAATGTGAATCCATTTATTATCATTGTGAATTTAAAAATAGTTGGCAGGCCACCTGGCACCCTATCCTAGGCCAGATTTGGGCCATGAATTAAGTACCACTGCTTTAAACATAGGTCTGTTGAGTAAACTTACCAGTCATGTAGCACTTTATCTCCTCATTGTTGCTGAGAGGATTGTTACTTTTGAACATGTACAAGTTGAATGGCACAATGTGGTTGCTGTTGAGACGTTTCCAGACGTCATGGTTAGGCGTTGTCCAACGGCCAGCAAGGACATCATAGTCCCGTTTGCCCATGTGGACCAGTCTGCTGAGAGGCTCATACAGGCCTCCTTGGTAGCCGATGATGAGCTGGAAGCTGGGGTTGGTGTCGAGGTAAACCTCTCCAAAAGCTGTATGGAGGATCTGCTTGATCATGAGGCCAGCGCCACTGAACACAGCCAGAGGAGTGCCTATGTTATCACAGGCCACATAAAACTCATCCCCGCTGCTTAGCTCCATGGCGAACAGGTGTCCTTGTAAGTCATAGTACAGCGAAGTGATCTCGGAGCTGGAGTGATTGTACATATGGGTGACCCGAGTTGGGCTGGATAAGTCAGCATAAAAGAACTGCAGGTGGTGGCCCGTGCTGCTTCTGCTGGACACCCTCCTGCCCAGGCCATCGTAACGGTATTTGATGCTCCACCCGCTCACTTTGTTGTACACCTTGACCAGCAGGCCTGCTGAGTTGTACTCAAAGTAGTCATTCCCTCGCTGCTTTAGGAAACCATCCTCATCCATTCTGTACTGGACATCTCCCAAGCGAGTAATGCGGTCTCGGATATCATAGCGTAATGGTGTGAGGCGCGCGCTGTTTCCAGGGCTGAGGAGGTGCAGGTTGCCGTTAAGGTCATAGCTGTATCGCCAAAGAGGCTTGTCGTTGATGGAGACCACCTGGAGTTGACCATCTGCATCATACTCATATGTGTAGCGTGTGGTGTTGGCGTAAGGCCCAACCTTTAGCTCCTTGGCCACCACTCGTCCCATATTATCATACTGCACCATCATCCAGTACATGAGCGAGCGAAAGATTTCATATTGGACCTCCTTCACCCGGCCATAAGCGTCAAAGTGTTTGGTGTGGGTCATCACTGCTGTGGTGATAATTTGATTTATGTCGTAATAGATTACTCCAAATTTGCCAAACTGCTCTGTTTTTCCAGACACATCATCATAGCGATACAAGTCAATTGGCAGTGGCGTTTCATTGATGACAGCCTGCATGCTAGTGACACGGAAACTGTTGTCATAGACATAGTCAAATCTGGCGTTGACCATGCCCTCTTCACTGAATCTGAAAATCTGTCTGTCAATCAGTGGGCCAATCTGACGGTAGCGGATGGTGCAGGTAAAGCCCTCACTCTGCAGGTTGACTGTCTTTAGCATGCCTGCCACCTCGTCATAAGAGAAACCGATGCGTGTGGTGTCATAGAGAATCTCCAGCAGCTTGGAAAGCTTGCCGTATTTGTAGATGACCCTGCGGCCAGTGCCCAGGTAGGTGGTCTGCAGCAACTGGCCATCCTCGCTGTAGTCCTGGAGCACTGAAGCGTTACCTTCAGGGGGCCGGTAGGTGTTCCTGTAGTAGCCAATGGAGCGGGAGGTCTCTAGAGTCTGCCGTGCCACGTTGGGCATGGTCACAGAGGACAGACGGTCATTTTTATCAAATTCAAAGATATACTGCCTCTGGCTGTAGAGCAGCAGAACCATAGACTGTAAAGAGAGGGGGAAACAATCAAGAGTATTCTTAGAGTGATTTAAATACAGTGAAAGACTGTTGAATTCAACACATTTGATCTGACATTATTTTCTCTGGATAAACTTTCACAGAATAAGATGAGATTGAAATTAAAATAGATTATTATTTAAAAAAATGTCTATTACTTTATATCTAGCACAAGTAATTACAATTACATAAACATTTTATAATACATAATCTGTCTGAAACAATAAACAAAAACAATACATTAAACCTACTCCGTACATTACCTACATACTGCGTATTCACTTAGTGTCGAATGAGACTGTATAAGACACTGGGCTGGTATACCATGAAAGGACTGGCAAAATGTCAAAAGCAATAACACTTTATGCATGCCAGTCTGACTGAGAACAAATCTGATTCCCATCTTGAAAGCTGAGTTGTTCATATTCCTCTGACATTAAGATTTCCTCAAGAGATGATTTCACAAACAAGCTGCTGCAGCAAATCAAAAACTACCTTTCGCGCCTTTCTTGGACCGGTAAATAATTTCTTTAAATCAGCTCTAAGGCTGTCACAAATGGCTGGCAGCATCTCAGCATTAAGAGGTTGCTGCAAAACTGACTATAAACTATTAACAAGTTGATTGGCTGCCATTTTCACATTACATGTCTGAGCTGGAGAACTACAGCTCTTCACCTTCTCCCCAACAATTTTTCCTTCAATTAGGGAGTAGAAAGTGACATTTCACTCTGTTCTTCTCATTGGAGCTATTTCAGGTTGAGCTTTGCTGTCAGACTAACAAAGTATAACGTCTGCAGTGCACCAGACAGGTTTTAATTACATTTCTGCTGATATCTGTGCTCGAGCCTGATAATGCAGCGCAAACACTGCTGGAGTATTACAAGTTAACTTTTAACTCCAGTCTAAAATCTCCCCGTTAAGGTTCTCACACAAACAGACTTCCAAAATGTATCTGTACAGCATGTTCCTACTGCCTTATATTATTTTTTATTTTTTTATTTTTTTATCTTCAAACCATTTAATCAACATTTCAGCACCAACAACTCATACCTTTTCAAGGTAAGTGTAGCTCCACGATTTACCATCAGCAAATATCTGGGAGGTGATTCTGCCGTTCTGGTCATACTCCATGCGTACAGACATGGTACCTCTTTGGATCCCTGCCACATGCCCTCCAGAAGAATAAGTGACATTGACTCCATTCAGACGACTACTTGGCGCCCACAGCGTGGGCCTGCCTGCATGGTCGTAGTGGATACGTAATGTAAACTTCCTGTGGTCATCGTAGACCTTTTCAGTCCTTGTGATTCGATCAAAATCCAATGACAGCAAGTTCCTGTTGTGAACCTATAAGAGAGGAAACAGGGAGTTTGACACATTTAATTTGACCATAGCAGCTCCACCAGGAGGGAATAAACATGTTTGGGAGTTTGAAATGATTGAGAGGAATTGGTGCACTGCTCTTCTGAGGTGGAACCTTATGAGAAGAGCTTTAATCACAAAGTGATTATTTTATATTCTTCTTTTCACAGCTTTTAATTACAACAGAGGAGCTGTATCTCAGGACTGCAGGAACTATTGAAGTGATGAAATTATAAGAATTACCATATTTCTTTGTTTGTGCAAAAATTCAGTGGAGTCTTAGTGGGAGTATGCCTATTCATGCAAGAAACATTAGAGCCACATTGATCATTAAATTCATTTTCACTGCTTACTGAAAAGAATTACCAGGCGCAGATGACTCTCATTTTATTTAGCCATTTCCGTAAATTGGAAAAGAGGAGAAAAAAATCAATTCTTCTCCTGTGTGACTCAGAACGTTGTTTAAATGACACTTCACTTTTTTCTTAGCCTCTTTTGAATGTATGAGGCTGCACACAGTGACCCTTGGCTTCACTGTGATCAAAGCAGACAGTGCTCTGAAGAGTGTAATCCTTATGACCATGTCCAGGTCAGCACAGAGATGAGTCCACTGCCAGGCTTTATCTCGGAGGCAGTGCCTGTGCTGCAGCCAAAAAGATCACCAAAAAGCCCTCCCACAACGTTTCTCAGTCAGCAGCCTCTGTAAGCAGAAGCTACAGCATACAAAACGCTATTTTAAACGCCATCTGGAAGATTTGGGAAAATGTGGTCAGAGAGATCTCGGTGTTAATTAAAACTACCCTGACCGCCCCCTGATTCTGTATTATCTATCACTTGTTTTTCTTAATGCACATAGCTCCTCTTTAGATGTGCTACTGTTTGGCTGTAAAATACTTGACAAAAATTAAAATCATCGTCCAGACAAACACCACAGAGCAGATCGCAGGGGGCTTGCTGAAAAGCCTAACTTCTCCAATCTCATGTTGAGAAAAGCATGCTTAGGTCTCTCATCTGTGAAGGGACAATTACACCAGAGGCAATTAATGTCACTGATACCTAATTGAGAGGATTACTTTACACTAAAAGCACGAGATTCATGAGGAGCATGATTCCGTGAAGGTTTGGAGCAGCACAAGCAATTTGAGCCCCAAGACACTGATCGTGAGCAGGGTGGCTCCTCCACTAGGTCTAGAATAAAACCACGGGGGTCCACATATATTATCTTCTCTTTTACTTTAACTTACTGTTGTAACGTGGCTTTTGGGGAAGCCCGATTTGTTGGAGGTAGGGGGAGGGAGGGTGCTGTACACAAGCACAAGCACTGAAAGCGCCCACCTACATGCAAAAATACACTACCGATACCTTTCAGTTCATACAGTAAATATTTAAACTGTGACAACAAAGCATTGCAATTATGATTTTTTTTATCATCTTCTGCCATAAAATAATAAAATGCCAACACAGTCTACAGGCACTGCTCGTTAACTTAACTATCCCAGTCCAAGGTTGCATCCTGTCACAATTACGACCATGCCTACAGCCTCAGGTGCTAGTCTTAGGTAAAGCATAGCAAGAAAACTTTTCCACCAGCTTCTCTGCACACAGCAGCCAACTCTCAATGCAGATTCAGGCAACATAGCAATGCAAATACACCATTAAACACAAACACACAATGTGTTAACCATTTCTGCTCCAGCCTCCAGAATATGGTCAGGAAGCTCAGGGGAGATTCTGCTGTGCCTCCAGGGCTCAAGTTGATGTTTACTTCAGGGCTAAGCCCCTTCACTTTACCCAGCAGTGGGGACGCAAGACACAAGCCCCTTTTACACTGCGCGTTCTAGGTGGGGATTTTGCGCTGTTATTCTGCCTCACCATTCTTTAAAAAAGTTGTGATCGTGACATGGGGTGACAGAGTTGTCTCGCCTTGAAGGCAGTGGAGGAAGTAGCAACAGCGCCACATCGATGTCCGTGAAAAAGGGACAGCCAGAAGGACGGGACTATGAATGAGATGTTGAGATGTTTTGATGACGTGTTATGTGTGTGACCCACTACCTAGAGATAAAAAAAAGCACCTAGCAGCAGTTAGCAGCTAACTCAAAGAAGAGCAGCAGCCAATTGGGAAAAAAATGAGGTCTGGGAGCTACCATAAATACAGGGACGGTAAATAATCGTTACTGCCATATTATGCCATTGTTTTGTTTAGAACGCGCTGCTGACACATATGTTATATGTGACACTGGAGGTGGACCATCATGGCCATTCTATCTCAAATCATACACTGGGACGGCATGATGCCACCGTTGTTTGGTTCTGTTTAAAAAGACAGAGGCAGCATATAAAGGCACTAGTGGCCCTATTGCATGATTCATTATATCATTTTCCGACTCTCCTGCTACTGTCTTCTTTGCTCCAATCGCCGACACCTACCTGATCCAAGTGCATCCAGCGCCACTCTGTCGTTCTTACCACACACTCGCTACACTCATACTATGCACTTAGCTATTCCTGAGAAGAGTTACACAACTCTTGTAACAGATGCATCAAACTGTTTCAAGGCCCTACAAACATAGAATACATACACAAGATAGGATCTCCTAAATGAGGCTATGGACTGAGCCCCCCATAGCTCCCATGTATTTCAAACCATGGACTACCCTGACAAAAGTTAAAACACTATAGCATTTAGAAAGTCATCTGTTGAAATATCTACACTCCTAAAGATAAGTGACAGGATATCAAAGACTGCCCCAGCGTTTCCTAAAACACTGGACACAGTGTTTCAAACCCTTTCATAGGTAGCAGAGTCCTGCTGTCTGTTCAAAAAAGATTGTACTGAGATTGCTTCCAACAGGAAATAAGGTAAAAGAAAGAGAGAAAGTTCTTCGTGCCAGGATCTGTTTCACCAAAGACTTAACAGGGTGGAAAAAACCTCTTACAGCAGAGATCCCACGATCCCATGAGAATGGAAACCCACTCAAGAGGAATTATTTTAAATTGGACATTGC
This sequence comes from Epinephelus moara, assembly GCF_006386435.1. NCBI lineage: Eukaryota > Metazoa > Chordata > Actinopteri > Perciformes > Serranidae > Epinephelus > Epinephelus moara. Next base: position 31,546,270 of record NC_065507.1, on the reverse strand, counting down.
CTCTAAAGGGAAATTCTCAAAGAAAGCAGATGTGTAGAAACAGAAGAGAGACTATTACAGTACACTAGACCTACAATGGTACAATTTAAACTGTCTTCAACATAAAACATTACAGCAACATCTGATCTCTCAATCAATATCAATGACTTTTGTGTCAAATGACAATATCAATCTGTGAAGTGAAAACGCCTTTCATCGCTTCTCATGATTAATTCAACAATTGTTTTCTTCAATAAGAAAAGTTATGTTTATTCTCTCACACTGCAATCAAAGAAAACTAATTCTAGCTTTTTATTTCATTCCAACTCATATCTCTTTTGAACAAACAGCCCTGAATTGCAAGACACTACAATGACACTAAAATACTAATACAGAGATATGAGCTTTGTCTCTCTTTTTATTTCCATCCTGAAGTAGTTGACAATTCTTGCCATGGCGGAGTGGCAGCCACAAGGGTTCTCTCATTACTGTGCATTTACAAACTACTCAGTCTGAGAGGAGGGTTTGTTTCTATGTAAAGAAACAGAGCTGCCGTGCCTTGGCAACATAAATCATGAACGCTGTTCGTGGCTGGGAGTGGCGAGCCCAAGTGGCACGTGTCGCTGTGGAAGGGGTAAACTGAGGACCATCAATGACCCATTTAGTCTTAAGACATGACAAGCACAATAGGACAAACACATGCACGTGTAGCTCCACAGCGTAACAATTACAGTCGGACAAAAACTGGAACGCAGATGGCCACAACCCAAACGCTTATGCTTTTCTCCGTCATGTCTGCTTATTCCTAGCACAACAAAGATCTGTGAAGTCAGAGCTGCACAGTTGCTTCTCTTACTCCTTTTCTCGTGCATCCCTGTGTTCTGTATTCAAGGACCCCCCCTCCCTTTGCACTGCCACACACTCATCCAGCCACCCACGTAATATCACTTGACATGCCACTCAAGGTCGCTCAATGATTCCAGCTCTGTTCATCCCCTCTGTTCTTGCCATTAGGCTGCTCCCATTTCCTATCTCACCCCTGGGGCCATTGTCTGTAACATACATTAGAGCTTTCACTTCCAAAGGGACGACGAGGCCATTAAATGAACAGCCAATGACAGACAAAGTGGCACCTCCCCATTAGTGGTGTCGCCTCCCGGAGAATGTGGAAGACAACTTAACCAAAGTTTTTATTTGCCGTACGGAGCTAAGAAAAACAATACGAGCCAATCAATCAGGATAAATTTTTCATAGGCGCTCCCTGTGTTAATAGTAATTTCCAGTTGGTCATTCTAGATGCTTTATGGTCAAACACTGGGTGTTTATCTCATTATAAAAAGGGACTTGTTGATATTCTGTGTGTGTGACTGTGCCAGTTTTGCAAGGTTAGCTTGCTGAGGCCATTTACTCACTCGGTTACCACAGGTACTTTACACACTCAGACGCATTTATTCAGAGTATTCAGAGTCACATTCAGAAAAACGTATTCAAAAATGATATATTATTTTAATGCAAATAGTTTTGTACTTTGTGTCAATGAATTCAACAAGAACGAAGGGTTGAGTCGTATTCAATTTTTTTCCCAAACAATCCTGTGTTTTGGACCTCACTATGCCAGTGGAGTGGTTCAGCCTATTGGGTTATTTTAACACAGTGCCTATGTTTGCCTGAACAAAGCCCAGTTTTGCTGTTAGCAGGGCCTCACACTGACAAACGCAGGGGTCTTTCAGTCATGGCTAAATTGCATTGTGAGTGCAGTTTGGCAGCTGAAATTCAATGCCATTTTAAGCGTGATAGTAATTTTCCTCACTCCCATCCTGAAACAGTCACCTCCTGCTCCTTTTTAAGTGTGTGAGAGCACGAGTCTCTCTTTTCAAGGCGGCATACTTACTCTTAATCTGCGCCCATACACAGTGATCTGGCCACGAGCCTGCTCCTTTCTCTGCCTCCACTCCACCAGGTTAAGGCCATTGTCGATGGCCAGGGTTACGTTCCTCTTACTGACTGTGGGATTGACTGTGCCGGCCAGTGAGTGGGGCTCAGTGTGCAGGGACACCTCCATACCATTGGCCAACACTAGCCGCAGCGAGCCATCCAGACCGATGAAATAGCTGTTCCGAACTTGATCTGAGGGTGTAGAGGAGGAAAACAATTATGATTAGGAATAGAAGAAGAGAAACAATCGCGCTTCTTGTGGCTGATGTAAGAGGACTAAATCTAATATTCATCTCAGTGAGACACAAACATAATGACCTAAAATGGCTGCTCAGCAAAAAGAAAGCCTTTAGCAGCAGTATTTAACTGAACCCCAGCGATAATGTTGGGTCTGTGACAACAAAGATCAATAGTGAGAGGTTTCACAGCGCCAGTAAAGTAAAGTTTTACAGCTGTTGCAGCAGCCTCGAGGATATGGGGGAATGAAAACTATCAAAGCTGCTAGCTTGCCTGTGGCCACAGAGAAGGCAGGTTGAACGAACACACACACACACACAGACACACACAGTAACGCACACATTCACAAGGGATAAATCTAGGCCTGTCTGTTACTGTCCCTAGGTGACGACAGCCTGTGTTCCAGCTCCAGACCAGTGACTAATGTTTCCACTGAGCATCTCATGTACATTCATCAGAGAATGTCTCCTTCTTGCCTCCTGTCAGTATGCTGACAGGGACCAGGATGAATATTATTCTCATTAAGAACAGTGGAAAATTAATGGCTTGTCAAACACTACATTAATTAGTTGACTTCATTTAAAAAGGAAAAAAAAATCAAAACATACACTGTAATTTCCTCATGTTGACATGTCAGGTTAAAGTGACTGTGACGATTTCTTTATTTTCCACAACAAACAATATAATAAACATCCACTGAGGAGATTGAGTTTTGCATCCTTTCCCTTTGCACAGAGCGCCACAGGATGTGTTGTGCTGCTGAGGCAAGAGAAATGGGCAGAGGAGGCAGGGCTGACCTTGCACTGGCCCTTACCTCTCTCCATCATAGAGACACTTCGGGGGTTGACCAAAGGCCTCTGGGGCTGACCCTAAAGCTGGAAATACTGCTGATTTGGGCAGTTCACGCAAATGCATGCATACAGTTCAGTTCAGCAGGGGATGGATCTGCCTTGCATTGACATTTAAGGGGGCTGTAGCCTTCATAAAATAAAACACATAACGAGACAATAAACCTGACCATCATGCTAAAGCTCACCATTGTCAGGTATCAATTACAAATAAGGATGTCTTTGTTTAAGAAGAAAAACATAACGAGCTTAGTTAGTTAACACAAATAAATAATACAGCTTCAGTTAGTTATAATGTCAGAAGGTGTTTTAGTTTTTGTGAAAGTTAGCAACCACACAGTAGCTAATATGTACAAAGAAACTACAGACACTTATTTCACACTTGGATCTTTTTTTTCATGATTTAATTCTTATTTCAAATCACTACTACATACAATTTGCCTGGGTCCAGACCTTTCAATTTGCCCACCTCAAAGTGTTTGTGTCCTCAAGTTTTTTCTGGCATCATGACATGAAACTGCAGTTTCTCGGTTAAAATGAAAAACGACCAATGAGCGCCATGGGGGGACTCAATTAGCCAATCAGCACCATGTGCAGGACTAACTCCATTGTTCAGCCGTTGTCAAGCCATGAACCAGAACCACTAGGTGTAATAACAACAATGGGAAGTGCTGTAGACATGATGGATGCTGCTATCAAAACTGTTCTAAATCAACATGTCTTCTCAGCATTGCCCAACATTCTAGTTTGTTTTACTTCCCTCCTTTCCACTCTTCAAACCCCAAAACAGGTATGTTGGCATGGCTACGCATAAGTGTGGACTTCAAAATTCTGTTAGATTAAGGGGAAATATGCTGGTCTCTAGTGTCAATTCTCAATTCTGTCTGATATCAGTCAAATGAACAGCATATCTACATTTAAAAGTGCATATTTGGTGCTTTCATATTTGATATATTTATTATAGCTTGATGACTTTACACCTGATTAGAGTTGCAGCTAATTACAGCAGAGCTTCCTTGAATCTCAAGTGTTGCATGTATCAGCGCCACATAATGACAACATGATTAACAACCTTGAGGTGAGTTGCAGCTCACACAGAGGAGGACAAAAACGCAACCAGATGACCAGAAAGGAATCTTGAAGGCAGTGCATTCATGTGTTATGTGATCGCCCAGTTGCAAGCTTACAAAGCAGACAATAGTGAATTAATTAACAGCAGAGTTCCTGGCGCCACTCTTCTCACTAGCAGATGTCTAAGACAAGGTCACAAAGCGGAGGTGACCAGTCCATTGAGCTACAGTGAGAAACCAGAGATTGTCATCTTCTGTTTCAGACACAGCTTTGCAGCGAGTCAGTAGGGCCAGAGGATGGAGAACACAGTCACTTGAATCAAATGTTAGTGGAGGAGAGGGTGTGTGTGGGGCAGTATTTTAAAAATTGGGGTACTAAAGTTCAAAGCTATCAGCGTGTAATCAATGAAGCAACTGGTCAGGTACAAAACAAGATGTCAGAGTGCCTGAATGTGTAAGACAAATCAGGCAGACAAAGCCACAACATCAGTCCGCCCTCTGCCTGCATCTCTCTCACTAAATATCCTAAACTTGGAGGATCTCGTATAGGCCACCAGCATTCTGCTTTATGAATTGTGTTTTATGACAGAAAGTCAATAGATGGTCCATCCTGGTGAATGGGAGCTGCATTACACATTTTATTAAAACAGCATAGGAGCAGTTAACGCTACTGTGGGTAAGCTCTATAACTGACAAGTTGTGAGACATTACTTTATTCATTTAAAAGGTCAGCTCACCCACATCACAACACACAGAACTTTAAATAAACCCTTAGATAAGGCTGTGTAAATAGTTTTGGTTTTATTAGCACAGATTTTCAGATATCTCTAACTGAAATGTCGGCCTCTACCTTAGTACATTAAGATGGAGGTAAATGGATTTTTTTGTGCTACTCACTGCACTGAAAAATGAAATCTGCGAAGGTCAACATATTTGTATCCGTCCAGACACAATGTCCCAGTTACTCTAGGTAACCCACAGACTTCACTATCAACAGTTTTCATTGGAACTACCTTCTGAGTAATCCCAGGTAAAACTGTTGGTTATATATCACACAGGCCTTGCCCTCAACTGGACTTGATGAGTAATACTTCCCTCTAGTAATGAGCACACTTTCGCCCATGGAAATTTGCATAGATGTAGCCGGTCAATCAGGACATGCCTACCTGAATACACCCGATCCCAAAGTATATAAGGGAGTCTGCTATCCATTTCTCTTAAGTAAACAGTGATTTTGCCCAGTGGGGTAGTGAAAAGGTTTGGGTGTGTGTCTGTTGTGTTGCACCTTACTCCCCTCTAGACATGATACACCTAAATGTTCCCATACACCTTGATGACCCAAGGAATGTGGTGTGCAGGATGCCTTTCGCTTGTCTTTCAAACCCTGCAAGGTTAGGCCATGCCTCTGCCCAGTTCAGTTGCATGCTACCTGGGAGGGCTGGAGCCCCCTATTTCATCAGGCTCCACCCTCTGTACCCACAGAGTCCAGGAGAGGGAGGTGCCTGTGTGAGATAGATTGAGGGTTACCCTTGTTCTATTAGCACAGGCGAAGCCCTTCACCTGCAGACCCTATTGCGCCTACGCCATTTGCTGAAGTGGGTGTAAGATAGCATACAGCTGAGGGTGCTGCCTTATACACTGTGGGGTCCATACCTTTTCAGGTAGGCACGTCCTGATTAGCTGGCTACGTAATGCAAATTGCAGTGAGCATATGCATGCTCTTGATTGGAGGAGAGTATTGAGAGTGTTACCCATAGAGTCCAATAGAGGGCTCCACCTGTGCTAATAGAACAAGGGTTACATTATCATAACCTTCATCAGCTCACATTACTCCTTCAGGCTGAACCCAACCAGGTTTGTAAAAAGCATATACCAACAAGCTCCCATACCAGGCATCCCTTGCTTGAAAAGGGTTCAGTCCCACAGTGACAGTCCTCAGAGATCTCTTAATCACTTATTGTCTAGTTCCTTACCTGACACTCGTTTGTCTTGGGATATCCTACAAGGAGCTACTGCCCCATACAGCACAGCTCCCAAAATCAGAAAGATACACAAACTTCTTTTCCATGGTAAAGTGGGGATTCTGATTTTGTTGAACTTTCACAATTGTGATTGCCCCATGTACACTGTACAGGCAGTTATATTGTGTTTTGAGAATGAACTGTGAGCATTTGTCAATCCCTGAGACAAAGTCTTATCAAACAGGGCCCATGAAAACATTTGAGAAGCCCTTCTACAAGAAACAAATCTAAACATATAAAAAGAAGTGTGCAAGATGCAGTGCGAAATCCTCCTTATGATATTTTCAGCACCTGATTACAATACCTGCTTTTTTATTGATTGTTTTTAAAGCCCTAAATGGGCTGGCACCCCCTTATTTAACCGAACTCCTGCACTTTCATGCTCCCTCCGAGCCTTGAGGATCAGCCAGTNTTATGGGTAAGTACCAGATAAAAGGGTTTTGTTGTTGAAGCAGAGTTAAAGCTTTTGGCTCTCCCATCGACACAAAATTCCTGCTCCACTTGTGAGCTACAGTAAAAGACACTAACCCTGCATGAGTGTGTAGAAGGTGCCAGAGGCTGACAGGTTGGTGGTGATGGTGATATCCTCTTTGTTGGAGCCCTCTGCCTGGATGCGGACTGAGCTGTCGGCGTCTGTGCGGTAGCTGCTCACTCGGCCCGTGGGGTAAGTGACGTTAGTCAGACGCCCATAACTGTCATACCTACAAAGAAACACAGTGATGTGAGCCAAAGAAGGCAAAGAGGGGCATGTCATCTGAAACTGTGAATAAACAGAAACTACAGCAGAATCATAAACAGTGCTGCGGCATGAAAAAATGTACTGAGCCTTGTTGAGATTTGTTAAATCAGAAAGCAATCATAGGCATAAATGCAGGTCAGGTATGCATAAATGCATGTTGGTACATAAATGTGACTAATGAGTTGCTCTGTCATCTCAGATTTACTGTAATTATGAGGTGCTATCTAGGATATACTGTGCTAGTGGTAATTACAAGTAGAGAGTTTTTTGTAGTCCGATATTTCCCTCTTGGTGTCACAAATTGTGAAAATGTGTCAACACAGGCAGTAAACACAGCAGCAAAACCATCAATGTTGGCAGTCTGTGGTAATAAAACTCAAAACTATCAGCTTTAATCACTGAAGCACAGCCAACACATCTTCTAAAAAGTGTGCAATGTCCACAGCACTTCGCTATTCATGAATAGAAAGTGGGTGCACAGAGTTAAACAACTTTGGACTTTTCTAGCTTTTGCAACAGGATGTGAATGTGACATTAATACAAATGCTTCTCAGTTTGTAAGTAACTTTCAAAGGATATAAGCAACAGAATAGAAAAAAACAGAACTACTGACAAGGAAAAACTGTCATGGCCAAGACGTCAAAGCACCGTCCTTTTCACATTCGAAAAACTGCTTATTAGCTTAAAAGATTAGTGATATCACCTAATCTCATTATACAGTCTATGAAATAGGAGCACTGAGGTGCGACTCCTTGGAGGGATGCAGCATCTCCCTAGCCTACAAATCAGTCAGTTCATCACATACAAGAACATGAGTGGCCAGATTGTTTCATTTCGCTCAGAGAGCACATCAGCATAGAACAATTTGAAATCTTTCAGATTGCCAGTGTTCCAGAATGGGAGTGAGTGAACGGTACATTACTTAGAATGAAGACTTTTATCTGCGCACTGAATACAGATTGGGAAGCCCTCTTCAATGTTGCTGCCTGCCATAATAAAGCCTCTAATAAATGAGATGGCGGGTGCTGGTTTACGGATATTTCCTCAGCGCTGCCATCTCAAATATCCAATATGGAAAGGAGGAGTGGGAGAGGAATCATCTCCCAGAGATAAATGTTATCTGATCTGAACAGCACTAGGGACTGGGATTCATAGATGCATTTCAACCCAAGTCTTCCACTTCAGGAAATACTAAATAGCAGAGTAATTTATATCTAAAGCATTTGATTTCTTTTGATACTGCTCACATTTTATCAGCAAGATGTTCTCCCTGTGTTCTTCGCACAATCAAAGTTTTTGCAGTGAAAGCACTACAAGTTAAGCGTTATCTGCACTGTACCACTTTTAACTGTTCAATTCACTGAACAAAGACAGTGTTCCTGTTTGCCCTCACCTCTGCACAAAAGACGGAGTTCACAAGACTGAAATCTCATTCTAGAGCGACGCTGCATGCCCCAGCTTGATCACTGACCCAAACTCTCTCCGTCTCAATTAGGGCCTTGAGCCAGAGCCATTCCTCGGGCTTCACCGCTGAGCTCTAATGGCTCTGGCCTGCTTCAACTCAGCTGCCTATTAGCTTGCTTTCTCTGGACAAGAGAAGCATGCGGGGGCAGGGTGCTCAGCAGAAGGAGAGGACTGCTTTCCCCCTGGATGGCCACAAGTCTATTCAGATTGCATCACCTCTGTGTCACATGCTAGCTCTATGACCTTTCACGCTGGGGCCCAACAATAGGCCGGACACTTCATATCAGCATCCCCTCCAGCATACCTAACCTCAGTCTTATGCAGAGTTATTCTCATATTTTCCCTTCGTCTTGCTGCTTGAGAACTTCAGAGCACATGTGACTGATGACTATGGATATGATATAAATACGACAGCCGTGGGATTGCCTCACTTTCATTAACACTTGCGTTACATGATTTCGCTGTTTTACATATCTATTATATCAACCCAAGAACATTTGCTTGAACCCAGTGTCTGAAAGCATTACTGCCCTGTTAATTAGGGGGCCAAGAGAACAATTACGCTTTCCTTCAAAATGCTACATGATTTAATGGATTTACAGTAACCCTTAAGCATAAGCACTTATCATTACAACAAAAACATTAGGAGGTCAGCGGAGCATCTGCATATACAGTAAATGTCAGAGCAGATGAGGTTGCCAAGGGTTACAACAGAAAGACAGTGTAGCAGATGTCTTTTGTTCTCAAATCAGTCCTTTGTGGTTTGTTTATGCTTTCAGATCAGTTTGAATGTATAGGACACAGAAGGTAAATACACATTAATTAATATAGGTAAAATGTTTAATGGTGCACTTTGTCAAGCAGAGATAAATGGAGGTTCTTTTTCATTTCACTCTGATGATAGCAACTTACGGCTTCGCCCCTCAGGTGGTGGAGTGACCTTCACAGCTAATTATTCAAGAAAAACAAACCCTCTTTATTGGGTCTAAATGAAACATGGATGGTTGTGTGTAGGTACAGTAAGATGTCATTGTTTAATCTGAATGAGAAAAACATGAAATTAAATAATTTGTTTTCTTCATTTGAAGTAATATTTCGAAATAAAAAAGCACGTTTCCGATGGAGCATATGTTGTACTCTCTAATGAGTCGTACAAAATGCATGTTGCAAAAAGGAAAACAACAGGTGTAGGCTGCACAACCTAGTTTGACATTTCTTTGTTGTTGTTGTTGTTGTATTGTCGGTAAGTATATTTATTATTTCCATTTCAATGTAAATGGGGGGGAAACTGGCCTCCGGCAATAGGTACAGGCTTAAACACTATTCTCACACATTTTTTTTTGTCATTTTCTTACACATACAGTAGGTCTCTAATTACTGACGCTATGGCACTACAATTCTAAAATGATGTCAAGTGCATGCCACAATATCTCTCTTTCTTCAAGATGAACTCTGTGATTTTATTTAATAAAACGTATAATTCAAACTATGTTCAAACTACGTTCTTCAGAATCAGAATCCTCTTTACTGCCAAGTAGGTTTTCAAATACAAGGAATTTGCTTTGGTGTATTGGTGCATCACATAAACATAGTGAGAGGGAATGAAACCAAAAATAAAAGCAAATGTTGCAAAAATCAAAACATATAAATATAGAATAAAGTTATAATAAAAACATAAAATATAACATTAAAGAAAAAGAAAAAGAAAATGTGAGACTTGTGAGAGAAACTCAGGATATCCTGAACACCCACTGTTTGTATTCCATCTTACAAGCCCTTTGTGTCACCAGTGCTATAATATCTCTGCCTTTTCTTTACATAATAGGGAAGAGTGCTCTCAAGCCTGATATTAACAGCAGCCATTTTACAGGAAGTCAGAGAGAAATAATTCAGAATTCCAACCACCCACTGGATTTGTCAAAGCCGTAGGCAATTCCCCAGCACCATGAGAAATGCCTATGCAACCGTCTCAGGTGACGACCAAATCAAACACAGGTGATAAATGTCTGCTCAGATTAAACAGAGCGTCTGATTATGTGTCAGAGTGTTATATTCCTCCAGCGAGGTGTAACAGATGTCTGACCAGCTTAATCACACTTTTTGGAATGACATCCAGTTAGCACAGTATCCCCTGGTACAGTATATTAAGCTAAGGGACAGATTGCTCCATAGAAGTCACAAGAACGTGAAATCCTAAGCTCGTATGCTGCAGCGTATGGGAGTGTTTTCGATTGTTCCCTCACATTTTGTGGTGTGCCTCAATCAATTACTACTGCTGGCTATTCTATTATGCTTACATTGGCTGGCCTCGTCATAGTCCTATGGGTAAAATGTGCCTGCCAGCGGATATATGTTGTTCCTGTACATAACAACTCCAAACAAGCGATGGTCTGCAGTCTGTCACTGCAAGCAAGGGTGCAGATGAGTAACATATCATCCAGTAATCCTATTTGGTATGATAACAGCAAATAGGATTACACCCATACTTCCACAGGTCTTGTATTGTGAGCGACATAGACATCAACGCATAAAGAGGTAGCTCATGTGCCAAAGTACCTAACTCAAATGTCAAAGAGCTCTTCAACTTTGAACATTAACTCACTAAAGCATCTTAGCATTTAGTGCAATCACGAACATGGAGCTACCAGTTCAGATATTCCAGAGGTGACTTTATGCAAACTGTATAATGGCTTTAAACAATCTATTTACTTGCTTTCTGGGGCAAAGCAGTAATCTATAATGAGCTCAACAGACACCCAGACCCTGGTGTAAGGATTATAAAGGTGTTTTGCAAATGTTTCTTAAAGTTACTTACTCAAAGAAGGTTGTCCATCCATTTTCATTTGTCTTAGTCGCAAGAAGTCCTGAGCTTCCATGGTAGGTCATTACAGCTAGTTCTTGACCCTGGGCAGCGACGCTTTTAAGGGCATTATTGGTGCCGATGGTGAACCAGAATGTCTGCCCATCGGGGACCATCAGCCACAGAGGCATTCCTGTCGTGTCTCGTCGGATGTTCACTGTGTTTTTGTTCTTATCAGTAATGCTGCTCAGATCTCCTGCTCCCGTGTATGTCAGATTGTAGAGGTGGTCTCCTGTAGTCAGACTTTGGGTGAAAATGTGGCTGCCATTGGAGTCGAACAGATAGAGTTCATCATGGATGGGAGAGGACACTTCGTACATGCTGAGGGGATTCAGGTAGGGCTTGTTTTTGCGTACGTAGCGGATACGGATGTTGCCCAGGTCTGCAATATAAAGCTCTCCATCTGGACACACCGCAAGAGATGAGGGTGCGTTCAGCTTAGCATCCTTGGCATAGCCTTCATCTCCAAAGTAACAATCACAGTTGGCATCATTCTTGCAGTCACAGCCACTTGGTGCCCCTGCGACCAGGGAGATCTCTCCATTGGTGGACACCTGTCGTACTCTGTTTATTTTCTTTTCATCTGACTCAGCGATGTACAAAACACCAGTGTGAGACACAGCAAGGGCGTTAGCGGACTCCAGGGTGGCATGGATGGCCACTTTGCTCATGAGGAAATGGTCGATTCCAGGCACTTGGCAGTGCATGGGCCGGCCTGCTACGATACGGACTTGATGGTTTTCTGAGATCTGGAGTACTACATTGTTGTCCAGGACGTACAGGGAGTTGTCCATGGGACTCACTGCCAGGTCTGTGGGCCACTCAAGACGCACCTAAGAGGGAAAAAAACACACCAAGAATATCAGCTCTGGGTCACAAAAAACAGACCATACTCTTATTGATCCACACATTTTTCACTTTATCAGAGGGAAACAGTTCCTCAAGGGAAGAATCATTGAAAAGTGCTTACAAAAAAGATAGGCTGCTGTGAAAAAGGTGGGCTATCTTATAGCTTACGCTGGAAGCAAAAACATTTTTTGAAACGATTTATTATCTGATAAGGAGAAGAATAGCAGCCAGTGTACTGTTTAAAGGGAAACACAAAAACATGATTTTTAAGATCAAAGATGATAAGAATCGTGGTGAGGAAGGGCAGAACAAGGAGAGATCATTCAAATGATCAGATTAACTGAAAAAAGCACACTGCAACTGATCATGAGAACTCTGGACATCTACGGTCTGGGCGTCTGCATCTTTCACCTCTACTGAGTCACTGTTTTTCCTTGCTTTGGGTTATTAATTTTGTAATGACAAGAGATTGCATGAGTCCTTGAAAAGAAACTGGAGCACACTTACTAAATGAAAGCCTAGCCTGCCCCTGGCCTCCTAAATTATGACTTATTGTTCTGCTAACAATATATCAGGCTTTTAACAAATTGGAATGATTGGATTCATCCAATTTACCGGTCTCCCTCTCACTTATGATCCCAAGGGGATCTCTTAGGAACATAATATGAAGTGCCATATTTCAATAGAAGCCTTGGAGCACCAACAAAAGAGACTGATTAAAACCTGGACCAAAATACAAAGACAGGGTCAGATTTTAGGCAACCTATTAAATGAAAGCAGCCGTAGTGTTGTTTTGGATACTTTGTCCTACAACAGGGAAATGGGAAGGTGAATGGTATTATGTGGCTGCTACTATGGTTGACTAATTTTTCATAATGACCTGGAAATGCAAATTGCAGTAACATTTATCACTAGAATTGACAAGGGAGAAACATCCTGAACATCAGGTCCTATATACTTAAACAGAAACACATTAAGACGTCGACCATCGTATAATACAGTTGGTAACATTTTTAACATATTTGCTCGAACTGTCACAACATCCACACTGAGGTGCATGATAGTCTGTGAAAAAAATCATGTCTGTCCTCCTCCTCCAATTGCCTCTAATGGCATTTTCTAGAATCTACCGTGGCCAACAGAAAACAACCGATCAGAGCTGAGGTGTCTCTAACACAGCTGTCAGTCATGTCAATCACTGCTCGTGAACTGTGGTAAATCTGTCAAACTCATCAAATATGAATTCTGTTACTGCACTGCCTGTGTCTCACCTCAAATGTTTTCAGAAATACATTTTAGTGTACTCTTCAGCTGTAAAATGAGAGTGTTTGTGACCTGGCCACCATGTTGGAAAGAGTCGGGCAAAGCACTGGCCACCAGTCAGTCCAACTGTCTCATTTTCAGCTAAACAGTACACTAAAATGTGTTTCTGAAAGCATTTGAGGTGAGAGATAGGTAATACAGTAACAGAATCCTGTAGGCCATCAGAAGCAATTCGAGAGGGCAGAGGAACATGATTTTTTTCACAGATCATCTGTCTCATGTACTACTGTGGTGATGTAGTGACAGTACCAGCAAATATGGCAAAAAATATTTTTATGAAAGTTACTAACTACAGCTTTCACTATGTGTTTTAGGGAAAAAAAACCTAACTAAATTGTATGCTTTAGGGGGTAGACAGCTGAAAGCAATGCAACGTGCTGAGTTCAGTGAGTGAGTGTTAAGCACAGCAAAAAACACCTTTTCAATAAAAAAATGAACGTTTTTGACTTGTAAATTCAAAAACTTGAGGGTTAAAATGCCTCATGGGAAATGGTTTCCACTGATAAAATGTGGGAGAAAAAGTCAAGGCTGACACATTAAAGTCAACTTCTTTTGATATGCTACTCAGCACAAAACACAGGGGTCCTGAAACACAAAACATAACATTCAATAGAGCGCAGAGTAGCAGGTTGTTAAAAGCCAACAGCTTTCTGGTTAAAGCCTGACAGCCACATTGTGCATTTTATTTACCTGCTATCAGCACATATTGCTAATTTTCTAATTCAAAGGGCATTGCTGTGAAATTATCAATCTAAAACTGACAAGGGGCTCTATGGAGTTTGAATCAGTGCGACTCTTTAAAAGCAGTGCACTCAGCTGCCTTTGATTGAAAAACAGATTTGAGCATCACACACAGCTCACATCCCATAAACTTCCCATTATCCCCCATGAAACAGAGGTGGTTTATATAATAAGACATATCTTGGGCAACATACAAACAGGGGACAGGCAGTGGATACATGTCGTCTTTCAGTGAGCAGAGAATGCATTTACTTGGGAAATGAAGGGAGAGACTTTCAATTTCTTAAAACCTATTTCTTGTCAACACTGGTGGTTAAATATTTCATGAGCCAGAGTGTGGAGTGGCTCGGGGGAGCTGCCTGTAAGGAGGTTTTCACGCCACTCTGACTGATGAGGGGATATTTCCCGAGCTGCTGTCCCATATGCTGTAACCCGATCATACCCCCCCTTCATACAGTGGGGCAGCTGTCAGTAGTCCCTGTCTGACACAGACGCCACTAGCAAAAAACGCAGAATGTGCTCATCACCCGGGGAAACGAGCCACGGATTTGCACCAACACAACACAAAACTATTTTTAAATGTATTTGAACTTGTATTAGATCTATAATGTCATTTTCCATTAGCAATCTCTTCACTCTTTGCTTGTACCAGCATGATGCCTGTCTGAAGAAGAGTAATATGTCATTATTTGAAGTCCCTCTCAGATTTGAATTGAATGTCACAGTCAGAGCCTTGATAAAGCTTTCTGAAGCTGCTAAAACCCTTGAAATATGTTCAAGTGATCTTGTTTTAACACATGGTTTCCCTCTATTTAAGTCTGAACACAGCAGGGGATACGTACAAGATCGTCAGGAGAAACATTGAATGGAGCAGATTTTTTTGAAACAGCAAGGACCTACAGCCTTGGTATAAACAAATTTAAAGGTTCATGAAAGAGGTCAAACTCTTGTCCTTTTGCATGATAATAAAACGTTAAAAGAAAGAAAGCTTACAGAGCTGCACATTAAATTAAGGGTGGATCTTGCTGCAGTGTGCTCACTGCACAGATGACATGTCAAGATAACAATGACCTCATCAGAGGAGAGAGAGAAATCTGACATGTTTTGGCTAGAGCAGGTGAGGTACAGCAAAAGTAATGACCACTGTGATGAACCTCCTCCAGAGAAACTCTAGTCCTAAGTGAGGGATTGGGGAGTGTTTGAAGTAGGAAGCTATGTGCCCTGGATGAATTTTTAATGGATGCTTTTTACTGTCTGAGTGTCTCTGGCAGAGCTGGTGCGATTTGTCATCGTTGTGGAGCTGCAGTCAGTTTGCCCGTGTCCTCGCTGCCGTGGAGCTTGGATGGTGAGCATCTATAGGGGCTTGTGTCTGTGTGCAGGGGGGTAAGGGAGCAGTGAGCACGGGTCATATGGGGGATGAAGTTCCCCCGGGGCTGGAAATGGGCAGCTGGAGGCTTTGCTCCCTCCACTGAATACATCATTTCAAAGACACAGAGAAAGCTTCTCTCCACTGGCATCTGAGGCCCCCTCAGGACCTGTTTGCTAGTCGTGCTCAATAACATACACGATGGGGCAAAAAGGCAAACTAGTGCATGCACATGGAGCAGGGTTTAGACATCAATCAAATCTTATCATTAATGTACAGGAATGCTCGTCTAATGGGAGTAAAACTAAAACAATAAAGATACTGTAGACAACACACAGCACGCAAATATATAATTGCATTTTTGGGAGTATTACGTACTACTAGCCCTGACTGCTAAATTAAATTATGATGTCAGGAAAAAGCAGCTATGCAGAGGCTGCTAGATGATGCAAAAAGTCGGTCTCGTCACCTCTAAAGGGAAGTCACTGAGCTAGAGAGTGATGTGACCTCAGTGCAGTGTCCTTGCCTGGGGAATGTGTTCTGTCTGAGGTAGCGGTCTGGTACATACCATATATGTCTGTGTGTACACGTGTTTGCGTGCATCAGTGAGCATGTGTGCGTAAATCGAGGGCCAGTGAGGTTATAGGTCACCCTCATCATCCCCCTACAGCTATAGGTCAACAGTCCTTTGCATTTGGGGATGTGTGGCCACTTGACACAGACATGGAAGCTCCTGGGACTACAGTGCCACCTCTGATTTCAGCATGGTTTTATACACCGGTGCTACGTTTTTTTTCCAGGTCCTGTGTGTTCCTCCAGCCTGGGCAGAGTCCAATTACATGCTCATTTTCATTTTTTATTTATATTTGCTTATGAACCATAAGATGATTAGCATTTTGTAATTCACCAGGCTGGTACAGCTGTGTTTGGGGTTGTTTTCCTGAATTTATAATCTTCTGGATGAATGGAATTAATCTAAGCAAATCCAGACCATCCTTGGTTTAATAAATTTCATATCCTCCTCTCTGGTCAGAGATGCAGCTTTTGCAGAAATTAGGAAACATGTTAAAATGTTAATTTACTCTACGTGCAATAAACACACAGATTTTGGTTACCTGCACAACCTAGCACTTTATCTGGTTGCTATTCTTATTTCTACATTTTTTATCACACAGATTCCATTGTATTTTGTGTGTTTTCTATTGTCATATTATGTTTTTATATTGTTTTTGCTGCCTTGCTGCATAACAAACTTTCTCTTGTGGCATACTAAAGGTTTGACCTGACCTGAACTATTTCAGTCATCAGCCATCATTCACGACAAATCGCAGATGCAGGAACTTTACTGACACAGGCTTTAGTGAAAATAGGAAAAGAACATTCAGTCTGCAAACTGGCAGTGGAATCCCAGCAGACTGCTAGATGCCTGTAGGCTCTAACTGCCTTCCTGTACCTAAGTAACCTTTGCAAGTCCTGTGGATCTAAAAACTGGCATCATCCAGCCAATAAACAAATGTGGCTCAAAACTAAGCCGAGAGCCACTAAATCCAGGCTAGGAGTTTCCAGCTACAGACACAAGAGCTCACATGGGGATGTCAGCATCCCAAAGCCCAGGGTGAGTCAAGGACACTGGTGCGGGTTAGGAGACAGGGAAACACATGCCGGCTGCCCAGGTCAAAGAGGTCGTACCTGAGAGATGTCCATCACAGCATCGCAGCTAAGAGGTCGGGCAGAGGTCAGGTCATTGAAGCCCAGAAGAGTAGAGATGATACCATTCTGATCAATCCTGCGAATCATGGTCCCATCCACAAAGAAGATTACACCGTACTTATCCACCGTAATGCCTGCAGATAAAAAGTCACCCAATGGACAGAAGAGGAAAATAACCATCGGTTATTTTGTTTATCTGTGACTTTATGTGAGGACAGAGCACCACTGAATGACAATTAAGCACTATTCACTGCAATAAAAATTAAAGACTAATCATGGCAATGAAAGCTAATGCGAGGATTGATTTTTTTAAATCAATAATTGAGAACAATAGACACATCAACTAGATGAAGAGTACTGTATGTATTGATTCAATTACAACTAAAATTTCATCAGTGCAGTCTCTTTCTCTCATGTTCTCTCAGCCTCAAAACAACAATGAAGCTGAGAGTATGAACCTTAGCTATGCACATATCTGTATTTTCTATTACTTCAGGGTCTGTCAAACAATATTCAAGCAGCTATGAGCATCTAGACTGTAGTGGTAACCGCAACATGTTCTATTTTCAATGCAAACCTGGACTATACAGTACATGCTGCACATTTCAGTGGGACTTGAGTGTTATTTCAGTACATATGAATCACAATGTCATCCCAATGGAGGACAACAAGCAAGCATGCGATGTAGTGACTAATGCATCATCCAAATATGGAAGCAAAAAGACAAAGAAGACCCCAGGAAACACAAAGAAAGGAATGCCATAAAAAAACAAAACAAAGGGTAGTGAGCTACATGTATGGAGTTAGTGAGGGAGGTAAGATAAGAGAATTTAATGCATGAAAACTGAAGAATATTGATCTAGCTTTTGGAACGACTGCATTCAACGATCAAGAATCTAGTCAATCTAGCCTACTTTAAAATGAAAAGAGAAAACAAGACCCCCAGCTGACTTAGACTGCACACTACATTGATTCTAATGAAATCCATACAATACCTCTGGGGTTGGTGAGAGTGGCCTCGATGGCCTTTCCTCCATCCCCGCAGCGAGTGTCATCGTATGGGAGACACTGGTCACCGGTGCCCGCCACCAGCTCCAGATTCTTGGCCACATCTTTAACAACATTCAAAGATTTCACCTTGAACACCTTCCTGCTGCTGGTGTCCGAAAGGTACACAGCACCATTCACTGGACTGGTGGCCAGGTAGTACTTGTGAGCGGGGCTGTTGCTGAGAGATGGGAGAAAGAGAGGAAGAAGCCTGAGTCAATAAAGCTGGAAGGGCTACAGTGCTTTCAATAAGAAACATTGTTTAATACAATTAAAATGGATTCAAAAGCCATTTAGAGAGTCAATTGGGCACAATTACAGTTTAAACCACGGACATGGAAAAAGAAAAATAGAATGAGATTAAACATGGCAAAATAGAATGAGATTAAACATGACATAATGGTGGAGCTTAGAACTCGTTGACAATACAGTCAGCTTAGTTAGAAATCCCTGTTGTCAAAAGGGAGTGGAAACTCCACTTGTATGAATATCTGTGTATAGATACAGTAGACATATGTGGATATACTGTATATGTATACAGATAAAGATACAGACATCTAGTTTCTTTCAAATGATTGAAACAATGGCAATGCTGAAGGGTTTCAGAGTTGGGAAGACAAACATAAACAAGCGTCTAGCGGGACTCGTCACTAGTCATTGGGGTGCATTGGATCCTCTGACAGAAATCCTAATTACTCCCCCATCCCTGACCCAAGAAATCTTTACAATATTATCTGTCTATACAGTAGCCTGATTACTGCTAGAAGATGTACAAACAAGTATGTTTCTATTTCTCTTGGGACATTTTTTTTTTCTTTTAGACAAACACAAATGCATAGCTGAAGCAGCAATCCAAACACACTGTGCATCCATCAGGCAGAGATTCCGGCACAGAAAAAAATATCCTATTAAACTTCCAACCAAGTCAGCAAAGTAATCCTTCATATCCACAGGAGGTTGCCCAACCTGACAGACACACAATAGAACCAAATATAACCAATCCTGCTGTGGCGGGAAGCATGCAATCTATTGGCACACTCCAGTCAGAATAGGTGTCAGAGTAGACAGAAAACAATGATGACTGGAGATGAATCCATAGTAGAACAAATGAAGTGACAGAGAGGACTCTCTATGAAAAACATTTGCCTGTATATAATTAATACATAATCTTCTGATGAGACACATTTTCATGGACAAAAATTCTTAACTTTTCCATGACTTTTCAAGGACCTATAATTAAAATTTCCACTACCATTCACAACATGTAACAAATGTTTATTATATTATCATAGGTGGTCCACAGATACGGAGCGGTAGAGCTCACTAGTAGGGGGGGGACGGCTGACAGTTTGTTTGGCCCGCTGGTTATTTGTTTATAAAGAAGAACGCTTCGTAACTTCAAACTATCGTGCTCTACTTTAGGAGCAGTTACAATAAAACTAAAGTGCACATTGGCGTTCTGTGTGACAACTGAACAGCCTGGGCTGCCCATGTTCATCGCTCAATCTCAAAAATTAGGCACAATTTAAAAGTATTACTGGGGCATAGGTATGGAAACTTTGGAATTCACCATCCTACATGTCTTACCACACGGTCAAAATATTATTTTTTTCTTACCTCATTATTTAAACCTATCAGAATCAAACTTCAATCAAACATAATTCCAGCTAGCTGGCATACATGGAGGAAGAAATGAACGTGATAGGACATAAAACATTGACACATATTAAGCTATGTTTCGCCAACAGCCACAGAAAATACATTTGCTGTTATGTTACATTATGTGTAAGGTTATCCCCGGAAGATCACTGTAACAATTAATTTCATTACACACAACAAAATTCCATGACTTTCCCACATCTTTAAAGGATTTCACTAATTCCATGACTTTTCCATGGCCGGGAAACAAGATTGTGGTATTCTATTGGTGTGTCTCAAATCACATACTTCTGTTAGTATACTTCTATGTAGTATACTGTGTGCACTATGTACTCATTGGCGTAGTGCGCAAATTTCGACAGGGTAGTGTTGTCTCAAACCAAACACGGCCGTTGTGCACTCACCGGAAATGACGACCACAAATTAGCTAGTTAGCAAACTAGCATTATCATTCGTGTTATCGTTCGCAGTACCAAATCATTACAGACTGCTAAATTAACCCAACAAACATACTGCTGGCTTATACCCAACAACAGTATAGTGCTGCTTAGTGCAAAAAACACATGTATTTGTACAATGGAGTGACATTCACGGTCGGACAGTTCTCGGCCGCTATTTTCAGTTTGAAAAGTGGTCCCTCCCCTTCCGCTACATAGCCAAGATGGCGACCATTGAGGGCGAGAGGTGTCCATAGTTTCACACTCAACTTCTTGACCGTTTTGAATACACCATCTGGGTACTCATAGTGCACTGCATTTTTCCATACTTCTCAGTGTGAATGCACTTATGCACTCAAAATAGTGTAAGTACAGAAGTACGCGATTTGAGAGACAGCATATTTTACATATACGGCTAACTGATTTTACAGGTATTCCATGACTGTGGGAACCCTGTTATGACTGTATGCAGGACTGACCTTGATTTGAAAGTGGCAGATTTGACTGGCAGATTTGACTGACAGATTTGACTTCTGTGCTCCCACAAATATGCCACATAGCACGATTGATTGATTGTCAGAAAATGTATCAAAAACAATTTGGCTAATTTATTACACTGATAAATCTTTTAAACCTTTATCGAGCAAAAATGCAAAACACTTTTTGGTTCCGGCTCTACACATGTGATATTTTGCAGCTTTTCCCTGCTGTTGTTGACTGTTGGTCAGGCAAACCAAGGACTTAGTAACCAGTTTAGCAATGCAGTGTTTAGTACCACCTCTAAGATGACCAGAGTTATCAGGGCAGGATACAGCACAGTTCTGCCAGACCTGATAAGCATTACCGAGAAACCTGTCAGCAGGGTGTCATTCAAAGTGGATTAAGACAGAATTTCAACTATAACCTTGAGGGTTCTTTTAGGGCTTATGGTCGACATGACAGTGCCAAAGCTTATATTTTTATAATACAACAACAAGAAAGACCAGTGGGTCTGTGGAATTGTCAACTCGGGTACATAATTTTAAATGACAATTGACCTTCAATGAATCAGTGATGACAGGACACTGCAGCAAACCTCAGGCACACATGTCACAATCAGCCCACTGACCAAGTTGACTGATATGTTTGTCTGCAGTACATTCCAGGTACAACTGGCTGGCTTCGAGAAAAACGACTGCTGTCTTAGAGTGGGTCAGTAGCAAACCTCAATAACTGGAATCTACTTTGCATTCTATCTGCCATGTGCAATCAGCTGATACCTTATCAGCTCCCAGTCGCATGTAGAACAGAGTTGGTCCCCCATAGTGTTTGAAACTATGAGGTGTTATTCCCTGACCTTGAGCTATGGCCATATACTCCATCTATATTCACTGACAACATCTAGTTTGTAGAAGATAATTGGATTTTGCTGCATGCTGGCGCGGCAATGGAGGGAGAGTGGTTGGAGTGGATGGGGACATCCTTAGTAGGGGGTCAATGAACATTGCAGTGAGATCACCCACCTCCCAGTCCTATCGCTCTAGCTCACACATGAACAGGAGGCAGCCACCCATTTTATACAGACACATGCTGTGTTTTCCTACATAAATCTTCTCTGTAATATGTAAATGTGTTTGGAGTACTGAGAGCAAAGGGACACAGCTCTGACATTTCTTTAGTTTTTCTCTCGGAAACACGACACGAGTGCATACATAACGTGTAAGTTAGCGTAAGCAGGCACATCTGAGATACAGAGACTGACAAAAGATATTAGAGAGACAGAGCAAGCAACAGGGAGCCTCTGATTGTTTTGTTAGCGTGGTCATTCTTGAAAATAGAGGCCAGTGACCAGCATCACTTGGCTTTTCATCCTCAGTTCGACTACATGTTCCCCAGCTGAAGTCATGACCCTCTGATAGAAAATCAATCAATAGCCTTTTGCCTGAGACATGGTATCTACAGACGGCACACAGAGATTTCTCTCACAGCCATCTGACAAGGAAAATAAGGTCTTTGTATCTTAAGGTACTGATAACATCTACATTGAGTTACCATTTTATTAGTCTTACCTAGCTATATAGATAAAACTGTTTTAAAACATATCGTATTCAGTCCTTCTTTTAAACAGTCAGAAAGGTATCGATGTAATTTTGTGATCATTTTTGAACCTGTAGTATGCAGTGCAATTGTTCTGCATTTAATTATATGGAAATGTGTTGGACAAATAATTACGGCACCTTTTAATTTTCAATATAACTCAGCAACATAAGCCTCACCCTTCTAATGACTGACAGCATCTCAAAAGCACTTTATAAAGGACTGGATTTCTTGCAGTATGGTTGTGTTCAAATGCATGTAGCAAGGCCACCCTCAGAGTCGTTACATTTGTAAGTTATTATTTAGCAGATGCATTGAATCCTTATCTTTCAGCAACGCTGTGCTTAACTTTTGGTTAGGTTTGGGCACAAAACCTGGTTATGATTAGGAAAAGGTCCTTTATTGGCTTAAAACACCCAGTTTTTGTGGCACTATCCTGACAGGAAATGCAGCAATGTTTCTTTCAATAGCAATTGCTTTTCCTAAAAAAATAAATAAATAAAAAATGATGGGTTGCTAAAAAACACCCACATTTGGTGCCTAAAAAGCCACTTGTCAAGCAGGAACTGGTTGCAAAAAACACAACCAGTTTTGCTGTTTCTTGGTGTCTAACAGTGGTCAGCAGCTTGGCAGGTGTCTCACCTAGGTGTCACGCCATCCACCATCCCCTCCACATACACACATACAATGTAAACAGAACTATGTCACATTAGAAACATATATATGATTTGTATTAAACATACAAACATAATGTATTTGTGGTTTGCAGAAATGTACAATGCCAACATTTTCTTCTGGTGACTGGGCTGAGCGAGCTGTACCTAATAAAATGGCAATGCAATGTATGTTCTGTATCCATACTGAGATTCCTTTTACAGATGGCAATTCCACAACCATTTTAATTAAAGGGATACATTAAAAGCATAGTACATGATTACTTTATGAATAATGTAATTTGACCCCCGGTATCAATCCTGAGGAAAAGTGCAGTCTCTACTGAGCCAACAATCAGCTGCATTCCCTCAGATCGCAAGCACACATGCAGATGCAAAAACACTGCAGAGAACAAAGCATTGAATCTAGGGATTAAGTAAGATCATAAACTATTAATAAACCACTAAATCAACAGCTTTATGAAGATGATCATTATGCAGCCAGTCAGTATTTCAAGATATGATCATTTTGCTGCTCAGAAGTGCATGTCTGAAATAGACTCAAATGGGCACTTCAACACACAATTTGGACCGTACCTTTTTCTATAATAATAGGAGCAAATACTGTAAGGCTTACCTATGCCTGAAGTCTTTATTTCTGTTTGCCAAAGGCAGCGGAAAATGAGAAAGGAAGAGAAAGGAGAGGAAATGTTAGTTGTTAGTGGATAGAAATAAAAAACAGTTGTTAGTGGACAGAATTAAGTAAAAGTGAATCCTGACAAACACCATATTTCTTTTCGACTCAAACCTTTGTCTTTGCTGAAGTTGACAAAGAAATTAATCTTTTCCTGAAGCATCTTCTGTTAAGACCCCATTACATTTTCTTCAGCCCCTTTCAGGGCCAAACTCCAGCTGATACAGGTGAATGAGACAGGCAGGACCATCAATCCTGGGCCTTTAGGGCATTTCTGTCTATCTCAATCGACCTCAGTGGTTTATGACCTGTGTGCAAGCCCATCTGAGCTCATGGTCCTGAGTGAATGTTAGTAGGCTACTCCTCTGTTACCTGAGCTCCAGGACGCTGGTGACATTCCCTGTGGTGAAAATCCTCCTCACATAGTTGAAGTCGCCCACGTACAGACTTCCATCTGAGCCACAGGCCAGAGCCACGGGGGCCAGCAGCTTGTTTCCGTCAGCAAGGCCATTACAGCTGGGGCAGGAGATGCTGCGCCTGCGCCCGTTCCCCATCACGCTGCCGATTACAGGAGGCTGCTGGGAGATGAAGACGTTCTCCCCGTTGCCCATGTGAAGAATACCTGATGAGGGCACAGGAAAGAACAAAGTAACACCTGCAACCTGTTTAGGTTGAGCAGAGTGTGAAGGCTGGGCAACAAAATCAAACAAAAACCCTTCTTTATTTCCTTTTTTTCCATTTATACTGTGGCAAACATATGACGAGACGTGAAATCTACAGAACGTAGATTAGCTAAATGGCACCTAAAACTGAATAAGGTACTATTTGACAAAGGTGCTATATAGAACAGCGCCACCAAACCAGATTCCCCTATGATTACAAGCCAAAAGAACTGCTTTTGGGTACTGTTTAGCGCCATTTTTATTTAGAGTGTAGTGGAGCAAGTGAAAACGAATTTGACCAAGTGGTTATAGCAAATTTCTGCAATTGTGGCAACCAGCGGAGACCTTTAACAACAGGCAGTCAAATCAGCTTCTCTCATCTTCTTTGAAAGCAGCAGATATTTTCCTAACAAGCCAGGGAGTACATCCAGGCTAGGTTTTTTTTGGCAAGAAAAAAAATTCTTCAAGGGGCTTTATCTACAGCACTCCAATAATGAATATATAGCACCAAAATATAATACCAAAGGTAGACGATGTCTCATTTCAAGTTTGATTTACATTATAAAATGCATTTTAGATCCTGTCCATGTCTAATGATGTACACAAACCTAAGACAATTATATGCAGTTAGTAGACAACTACGAAAATATGAAATGTGTTACCAATAGTAATTGTTGACTGTACTTTTTACACCAGCGTTTAAAGAGTTTGCACCCAATTAGTCATATTTAGGTATGTTTACGTGCATATATCAATTCCACTTTTGCAAATTGCTGATGCAGTTCACATTATTGCATTAGCTAATTAGTTTCCAATTAATCCTGTTCACACAACAGAAGTTTGATTTGATTATACAGACGAAATACTGTGTGGAATTTTGCTCAAATAAGAAAATGTTGCAACATTTACATGAAGGAGCTCCAGACCCGTCTACACTTGCAGTAATCTGCATATAAACAGTCTGGTGTGTAGAGATGCATGGAGGACTGTATTAATATGTTTGCAAATTCCATGTTAGAAGATTTAATCAATTAATTAAGATACCCATGCTGCTTGATGTGTGTGTAATAATGTGCAGTGCAGTTAACAAGTGGTGAGGAAAAGGATTAAACAGGGTGCTTGTGTCACTGTGTTTCTGCTATGCTTACTCATGGGAACTTGGTAAGCTGAAACTATTCCAGCGCTGTAAGTTGTCTCCCACTAGTTCAAGATCTCTTAATGCTGTTTAAAATGTATATTAGATTAAATATTTAAAAGAGAGTGAAAGTCAACACACAGACAAGAATCTGATGGAATTTGGAATTGGTCTGTGTGCGCACCTTGGCTAACTGAAGCCATGAAAATTGCTCTGTGTGCCCGTGTTTGCAGTAAGAGGTGGTCTTAGCGGATGGAAACACAAGTGCAATTTCACGCCAAAATGTGGACCAAAAAGCCCTTGGCACAAGTGGAATCTCTTGGAGCTCGAAAATTACCACACAGGCACAATCACAAGAAAAGGACTTGCCCCGATTAAAAATGCCATCCTGCCTGCCCTCCTAACTTCACCCGCTTTGCACATGAACAAAGAATACTACGTCTCGTGAATGTCGTTTGTATTTTAAATTGTGAGCCGCAGCCGCCTTGTTGTTCAAGACAAATTTCCTCTCTGAGGACAATAAAGTTATTCTGATTCTGATTCTGATTCTGAATAGAGCTGTGTGAATACAGTTCATGTGCAGGCACTCAGGCATGCATCCACACACACATGCACACTATGTTTCCATTAGTGTTGCCAATCCACTCTTGGAAAATGTTCAAATATGTTAATGTAAAGATGTTCCTGCTGCCCAATCAATATAATCATATTTGAAATTCAGCATCTGCATGTCTGCAGTAGTTTGTCTGCTTCTGATGGTACTTTGTGACCTGAGTTCTTTGAGCAGCACAACATTTGGTCTATCAGAAAAGATCAGCCAAGCATCTCCTTCCTGGGACTTGATTTAATCTTAGGGGCTGCTGCTGCTGGGAGTAGCAGACTGACAGCAATTAAATTAGGAATTATTTTAAAAATGCTGGGCATGAACAAGACATGGAGGTGCCAAAGGAAGGGATGGGGTGGAAGAACTGGCAGTGGAGGTGGTGAAGGGGCAAGTAGCAGCTCTCTCCCTCCTCCGGATAGCACGTTGGGACTCAGCAGGTTTAGTGTGACATGTCAAACTGCCACCCTCCTGAGCACTTTTCATATAAGTATGCCTCATCTCCTCCGATGAGCCCTTCCAGACACACAAACAGACTGTAAAGCCCAGCTAGTGACAGCTGCCCTAAGTTGTTCTCTTTTCATTCCTACTCCTGCCTTTCAGGAGTAATTTGCTGGCAATAGGAAAATTGACCCCCCTCACCTAAAAATGGACAGCGGTAATAAAAAAGTCAGATCTATCTGAGGCTACATGACACTGCTGAATTGAAAAAGCCTCAAAATGCTACAGGCAGGGAGGACAATTCAGTGCTACACTAAA
This sequence comes from Epinephelus moara, assembly GCF_006386435.1. Lineage (NCBI taxonomy): Eukaryota > Metazoa > Chordata > Actinopteri > Perciformes > Serranidae > Epinephelus > Epinephelus moara. Next base: position 31,519,405 of record NC_065507.1, on the reverse strand, counting down.
AGCATCATCTAAGGCATGGCCATGGTGGTGCTTATCTGCAGTCTTGGGCACATGCAGAAATGCGATAAGGAGCAGGGAACAGAAGACTTGCACCACAAAATGTTCACTTTAAAGAATCTATTATTGAGTCCTAATGGGATTTAATTTCATAAAGCCAAACAAAAAATAAACCTAACCCTGATAGTTGAATGTGATGCCTGTTTTCACTGTAAATTAAAGTATTGCTTTAAGTTATGTAATTTTACCAATAATAATGTACAGTAGTGACCTGCAATATGCTAACTTCTTCTTAATGGCTGAAAGACAATCCCAGAAAAATTCCTTAAACTCATACAACTTCCCTGGCACACCAGTATATTTACCTCACTGTGATTTTAAAACTCAAGAAATTATCTGAAGAGTGTCAAAATAAAGATTTCTTTTAGTATAAAAATATTTTCTGAGTGGGTGTTTTAATGAAAGAGTGGTTTAGGATAGGAATTTAAAAAGGGATTACTTGACTCACCACTTTGGATATTTAAAGCATGGTGCTTGTCTATAGTCCATCCTCCCAGTTTGGAGGCAGTGGTTTCATAGCCTTGAAGAACAGCAGTCCTCTTCTCCCATAGAATAAGGTCTGGACATGACTCATACTCAAAACCCACAGATACTAGGGAAAGAAGAAAAGATAAAAGCAGCATTAGTGAACCACACATGTTCTGGATAAAATAAATAAAGAAGCGAACAAATGAATTATATGAAATCTGCAGTATGTACTTGATCACTTACCAAAAGCTTCAGACAGACCATAGACCTTCTGGCTGTAGACATCAGCCTTGTCCCACACAAAGTCGTAAGAGAGGTTTGGTGCTGCAGGAAACCACTTTCTGAACAGCCTGCCTTCCACAGCCACCATGAGGTGCACCTTCATCAAGTTAAAGGGGATTGTGGAGTGGGTGAGGGTCACCCTCAGTATTGACTTGTAACCCGGAGTCCTGCTGCTTAAATAGCCGAGTTTCATATGTGTCCCTGGTATGGGCACTTCCTCCTGCAGAGACTATAGACAAAACAGAAAAACCTTATAAATGACAGAAAGCAAACATAAACCCTGAAGCTAGCTGACAGGAGCTGTAAATAACAAAGGGATCAGAAATCTATTTTCTTCTGTGTTTAAGTTAGGATTGATAACATGCCTCTGCGTGTCCTTTATTTCACGCAGATGATCAGTTTATCATTCCTCTGGTCAGTAACCTTTGTCACATATTTTTCATAGCCTTGCCTCCAACCAAATATATGAACCCATGGGAAGATTAGGGACATCAATTAGAGGACAATTATATTCATGCGTTACAGGGAATCCAATGAAGGATTTCTTCATTACGTACTCCAGTGAGTATTTTCATAATTGAATTAATAATAGTGAATTCTTCATTAGGACAATAGTCTTCCCTGCAGTCTATATGACAATGGCATCGCAAGAGTGCCCTTGAGCTCAGAGCTTGCACAGTCCAATAATATATAGAGTAATAAAAGTGGGTTTAGTAAGAGACAATGCTGTGGCCTTGGGAGTTTCTACTAAGGTCAGACCTGCAACCTCTTAATGACACACAACAGTAGGTCAGCACTCATTGTACATTGTTCATATTTAGGATCAAGGGTCGACAGCACTGGTTTGGTTGACCAACTTCTTTCTGCTCTAATTAAGTGACCTCTTGTCGCCTGTCAACACGGCACGGAACAAGATGTAAAGTAACAATTAAAACAGCTACCCAAAGCGACATTGGTCAGAGGACATGTCACTTATGATGCGTTTCTTTTTAAATGTTCACAGAGTGTGGCAATGCTTGGTTAATTGATCAGAATTTCCTTTTATGAGGACAAGTGTAAATTGGATGATGTCCCAGTATTTTGCTCCTACAGCTCAAGGAACAGCAAAGACAAGGCAACTATAAATAGACAGCACTGCACACTAAATTTACTGATATGCCATAAATCTTAGAGAGCAAAGTCGGAGACAAAGTAATTAGAGAAGGGCACAGATGCCTGCTAGACATACAGTGGCCACACATTCACCTATGCACGCAAGACTATGTACATGTGTGCACCAACAAGATACATGTAGACAAATATCAAAAATATGTACATGAAATATCAAAGCAAATCCTTTCCATGGTGCTTATATGTTTAATCTGGGAGACTAAAACCCAGGAGAAATTAAAAATGGTCCAGGCTGTTTTCTGTGTGCGATGTAATCATCATCACTCTAAACTGATACAGTACAATGCACATTGTAAATCGCCCAAGTTCCGCAGACCAATTACACTGGAGAGATAAAATCACAGCACTGCCATGAGCCAGAGTTACTATTACGCTTGTACTTGATGAATAGTCTTCAGGGTCTCTCCCAGATGTGTGGCATGAATCATTTGGAGGAAAGAGACCCATGTAGATCACAACCTGCAGGGCAGTCAAGAGAGTGGGGTGAGGAGCTGTCACCTGGATTTCGGGAACGACGGTCCGCCTTTCAGTGCAGGAGCCGGCGAACGCGGTGAGCGGAGCCGGAGACACCACGGGACTGGGCCTGGTGAAGCTGCTGAGGTCACAGCTAGGGATGTCATTCTCCTCATGCCGCATGACAATGGTATCCATGACAAAGAAGCGTCCCCATGGCAACCAGAGAGTGTGCTCCTGGGTGATGAATGGAGCTCGCTCAAAGTGCAGGGCTATGGCTATGCCCCCATTGGTCACCAAGTCAAAACTGGAACACAGACGTGCACAATGTCAGGGAGGATGAATGTTCGTTCACAGAGAGTGAAGATGGAGGATTATATATTTTTTATATAAATACTGTGAAAATTCCCATTAGCAATGCATGTAATCTGTTGTGTGTTGGGGATTAAACCATGCGGCAATTTACTGTGAATATAATGACTATTTTCTAATTAAGTGTTGTTATAACAGATCAAACAGTAATAAATTCCGTGTTTTAATAAATGAAGGCTGTTAAGAAATGATGCTGTTTCACTATTTAGCATTATCTTTCAGGCACACACAGACTGAAAATACAATAGGATGATTAATCACAGTGTTAGAAGCACATCTCCTAATTAATGTCATAATCTGTAGATTTTATTTGAAGAATGCAAAGCAGTAGATGCATGCTGTAAGTTCAGGCATGACTGTTTCACCACCATGCGTGTGTAATGCACTGCTCAAATTTATATGTGTGTGTGAGAGAGAGAGAGAGAGAGAGAGAGAGAGAGAGAGAGAGAGAGAGAGAGAGAGATTTGTGCTGCAGGATGGAGGCAGCCGCCACTTCTCTATCGATCCCTTGGATGAAGGCTGTCCACTCTAACATCAGTCTAAAAGCCCTGCAATGCAATCCCATCTACTGTTGCATTTAAGGGCCTCTGCCTCTGGTCTGACCTGAGCGGGTCTCAGTAAACAGGCTGCACTCATCTGTAACTGCTGCATGGTGACAACAGCATGCCGGCACCTGCACTGGATTTCTGCAGCTCTTGTCACTTCTTTCTAAGAGCCAATTAGCACCTGGTCACCTACATGCCCCTGGGACAGGGCTTCATCCTCACACGGGAAGCATCTTTTTCCAAATTACAGGAAAAGAAGCAGGTCCAGATAGTAGCCTCCAAACTAGGTAACCTCCCACTTGGTTTTAACAACTCGATAAATAATCTGCTCAGTCTAACTTCCCTTGAGGTTAAACATCTGATTGGCTGTGGCGATAAACAAAGGTTTGTTCCGCCCTTGGTGTTTTGCCCTTGGCAAGGTGTGTGTGGAGTGAGCTTGTCCACTCGTACGGAGGCTGCAGAGCTGATGGGGGCTGCGATAGTCGTACCATTGTGCTGCCATGATCCATCACTAGCCATATAGCTGCAGCCGGTCGGCCTGCATGACACCTAGCAGGCTTAGGCTATGCACACTCAAAACACTTCTGGACAGATACCCATGGGCAGCGTGGCCAATCGATGAAAGGATTCACTGGCTGTTATCAATCATGACAACAGCCTTAAGCCATGTGACAAAAGTTATTAAGCTACCTACAACAGCCTTTCTTGCTTGCGCCCTCCGGGAATACATCAAGCTCAAAGAGTTAACCCTGCCAATGAACTTGGCGGGGCTCATGCAAATTATATGCAATCATTTCTAAGCCAATGTATCCTTATAATAAACTGCCAGGTATTCACCTAATGTGTGCACTTTGAGTAATATTTTGTTTAACATGGTTTCTCACCTAATAACAAAACCCTGGATTTGGCCTCTGTGGTTAGCTGTTGTTAGTGGTAGAAGTAGCAGAAAGGAGAGATTCAGCCAAACATGTTTGAGCCTAAGTTAGATGCAGACTCAGATGAGGAGTCTGTTGTGCACCAAAATCTGCAACTGGCAGACATACTGTATCGGAATGCTAAGTGTAGTTAGCATCTTTTCTTTATTTATGCCGTTTGTTAGCTTGTAGGCTAACTGGCAGTGGCTGACACAGCGTTAATGGTTGTGAAACATACAATATTATCTGCTATGATGAGGTTTTTGGTAGACAGCGGAAGGAAGCTCCAGGGTCACGTCTACCATGTTTGCTGTCAAAACTTTCACTCTGCTAATGCTAAAAAATCTCATTCTCTGTGCTAACAAGTCCGCTTGGCGCTGCAGGTTTCAGGTTTCTTTGCCATTGTTGTGTCAAAGACTGTTCCCGGTCGAAATGCGCTACCGTTATTAAGAAAAGGATTGGCTTTTGTATTAGTGATGTACCTACCCTAGCTTGCCCAGCCTACATAGAGGGCACAGACAATGTGGAATGTGAAAACACCTCTCTAGTGAAAAACTCTGCATAGATACGAGTCAGTTTAGTCAAGTTCAAACATTTTAAGAAAAACATATTTTTGAGTGGAGGAGGACTTTCATGTGAATTAAGGATACACACGTTTAGAAAGAGAGTAAGGATTGTATGGTAAGGTAGGCACTCTACTGTATGTACCTTTGATGTGGGTCTAAAGCTTTGACCCGATTTTTGAGACGCACGACCTGCCGACGCTCGGGCCGGATTTCCGCTTTGTCATGCGTCTTTTGCCATGCAGTGTACAGGGGGGCAATCATCTGTTCCAGAACCGCGGTCGGACTGTCGGATGGATTTCTGACATGTCAGAAATTCTGGTCGGCCGGCACAGACATTCGCACAGTTGAAGCAGAGCCACGAGCCGATTCGCCAACGTCTGTGCATTTATCCCTCACTGCGCCTGCGCGAAGACATAGATCACCATGGCGACGCGTCGGTGGACTGTAAATATGGAGGCCAGGTTGGTTGAGCTGTGGCAACAGTATGAGTGCCTGTTCGACGTTTCTTCTTCCACCTACCACGACCGCTATCAACGAGAGAAACGCTGGCAGGAGATAGCCAATATTCTTCAGCTGCCTGGTAAGTTTTTTCTGCTCTCATTTTCAAGCAAGCGCAACAAACATACAAGCTAGCGCGCTAGACAAGGTAACACACACACACACACACAGAGGGTGCACCCGGCTGTAGCCGGCTTACCTCCAACTCTCGTTGTAAAATGGACAAACCATACTGTCCACGTCTCTCAAACCATCTGCGAGTCCATATGCGCCGACGCCTCTTCTTTTTGGACGTTTTGGCACACAGTATAGCGCAAATCATCAAAGCAAACCGCTTGTCCTGCACTTCCAGAACAAATCGGAGCTTTCAAATGTATCTTTATTGACAGCTGTCAACGGGCAGGACAGTCAGCAGGGGCCGACGAGCCGTTTTCACCCGTACAGTGTGAGCTCTCTGATCGTGCTTGATGATCGGAACGTACAGTGTGAGCACATACATCGTGAGCTTTGGCCGCACATCGCAGACAATTCACTCGTACAGTGTGAGCTGGTATTAACAACAAGATTTTAAAAATCGTACAGTGTATGCTGGGCTTAAGTAAACTAGAATTTGTTCCTCACCAATTATTCACTAGTTTGGCCCCAACTTGAGTATGTCTGTAGTCCCTTATAAATCTTATTTAAAGTTAATGACTCATTGGTGTTTCCTTTGACAAGCATGCCGTGTTTGAAAATCTACCACATAAATTGCAATAATAATCACAAGTACAGTACATAGTAGATGTGGTGATTAAACAGTGCTATCTTGGGACATTACTGATCTTTTAAGATACTGCAAAGCAATCAGCTCTACATTGGATTTCCTATTTTTATATTGGCTTCTACAGAGATGCTAGCATGTAACAATGTAATGAGCTGGAATCCACATTAGCATTTTACTCATTATTGCAGAAAAGCAAAAAAGGGAACAGGTGTGTCTCAATGCTCAGCCAGTCAGAAAATGGCTACACAGCGGTAAAGAAACTAGGCTAACCTCTTTTGTTTAGGCCGGAAAACTTTTCAAGATAGTGGAAAAGGTAATTTAAAAACTAAGCCCTTGGACAATAAAGAACACATCATAAAAATGAGTTGAGACAGCTTTCCCATTTCTAAGTGGCTGAACAGGTGCATTTCTGATTTCACGCTGCACTGAGCCAGTTTACAGTGATTGCAGGGGAGTTGCAGGAGACTGGGCATGTTTACAGGGGAACCTCGGAGATGGAGTAGTGTTTACACATATGCTGGAAGGGAGAAAAGAGTATCGAGCTTTGCGAAGGAAAAAACGGAGTGATGCATAAGAAAAATGGGACACGCATAAATGGGAAGGATTGAGATGAGGGAAGCCTGTGCAGTGGAAAGGACATGAGACCTGGGCTCAAGCAAAGTACAGGAAATAAGTGAAAGAGCAGTGCACAGAAAGGAAAGGCTTAAGGGCAGTGGGAGATTGGAGGAGGACTAGCGTGAAGGGATGGAGAGCAGATGAAATAAGTGAGGAAGGTGAAGATGATGAGGTGGAGATGAGAGATTTTTGTAAAACTTGGGGAAAGAGGAGACTGACAAGAAGATGGAAGGAATGAAGAGAAGCAAGAATGATCAAGATCAAACCTGCGGCAAAGATGTGGGCCTTTAGAGTGTCAGTGACTGATAAAAGCGTCAGGAGGAAGTGGGGCTCCGAGAGCAAACACCAATTCATGCTGTGCTGCAGTGGTGGTGGTGGTGGTGGTGGGGGGGGCTCGGTTTGCCACAAGGCCTTACTAACACTGACTACTATGAGAGATACAGAGGGATTGGAGGTTGTGAGTGTGTACTGTATGTGTGTGCCATCTGATCTAAAACTATATTCAGAAAAGAACTTTTAAAGACAACGTTTTTCTCTCAGGCCTTTCTCCTTCACTCCAAGAAACACATCGAAAACCAGTCTGAGGTTTTTGTCTGGATTTCTTTGAGAAAATCTACTGGTGCCAAAGCAGCTGGCATAGTGTTGCTCAAAGAAAGCCAAACAGAGAACTCAGACTTTTTCCACTTGTTTCATTAGTACACTTCAACACTTTCTCCAAATGGGTTCCAGTGGTAGCGCAATGAAACAAGAAGCTGTGTTTATTGACAGGGTTTCCTGTATCTTATCGAGGGAGAAGTTATGTGGAATTATCTGAGCAAGATAGTGGTAATGATCTCTGTAAAGCGTTGCATTTATTTGTATTACTTGATGGACACGGATTTGAAACAACCACACAACTATTTTTTTTCACCCATGAAATCTGCAGCGAAACAGGTCATTTTTCAGCTAAACTGAGAGGAGAAAGACACAAAGCAAATTAATTGCAGGTCTGTGGCCTAAACTTAAATTAATTCTCTAAATCTTCCTTTGTCAAATAAATAATGTCCATCTGCACTATGTTTCATAGCCCCAGTGAGCTGCTTTGAATTGGCATATTTTATTCTTTCCCCTCCCTGCTGCTACTGAAGCATAACTTATGAGTGTACCAGAAGGGCTTTGTTTGATTTCTCTGGGAATTGAGCCGAGAACTCCAAAATTGGACCAAATGAAAGCACAAAGCAGATCAATGGCAGCACAGTTTGCAGTGGCAACTGTGTTTTTTCCCTCCCATCATTAGAATTCAGCACAGCTAAACAACACTATTTGACAATAATATAAATATCATTGTCACATCTCTGTACAGCATATTTAAGCAGCGGTTCGTGGCATTTGCATTGCACCCCTTGTTTGCGCGTGTTTTTGTGTGTGTCTGTGTCAGTAAAACGATGAGAGCTCTTACCTTCCATCCTGCCTGGTGACTGTGTAACCATAGGAGGGGTTGTTGATGAAACTGATGTTGACGCCGACCAGTGGTGTTCCATCCGAGGTCAGAACTTGTCCACGAATGACACAAGCATGGCTGCATGGGAATGAGAAAGGCAGGTAAAGGTACCATTACTTTTTGAAATTCAACAAAAACAGTGGAAAAAAAACCCCATAGATTACGTATGGATGTTATCAAAAGGAAATACTGTACACAACAAAAACAAACACCCATAACAGAAACAGAACAACCTAACGCCTCCCAGGATGTCTCTGAGGGTTTCTATCCAGAATGGAAGGATAATGAGATAAGGAAGCTTTACTTTGCTTTTGCTCTAATTAAAAAAAGAGGATTTATCTTTTCCATTACAGAATGCAAGAGAGGGAAATAATAGGACTGCAGATTGCAAGACTTGCTTGGCTGGTTATCAAGACCTTGACAGATTTCCAGACTGACATCAGGTCTCCAGAAGCTGCATAAATTAGATCTGATCATCAGTCCCCACCAATCAATAGTGGGAAGTCATCCAAATTCACCCCCTAATCTTACTGAACTGATGAGTTGAGACCTTGCTGTATCACGTCTCCCTTGTCGAGTTCTGCCCATGTCATTAGCGAGGTCCAACTCATGGTCAGCCATCGTTTCTGTAGTCGTTTGCAAAAAATTGGTCCCCTAACAAATGCCTTGCTGCCACTTCTTCATTAGACCATGGCTATTTTTAATACATTTGGGTCTTAAACACTGCCACGTACTGGAAACAATTAACACTAGTGTGTTAGTAGCTGACCTCAACATGTCCTTACCAGAGGCAAGATCATTCACCCCACACTATCCTGGTCCCCAGAAACCCAGTTTTATGTTAATTAGGCCGGGTCTCCTTCAGAGGACCTTGGCTGTCCACCACTGCACTGTAAACAAGCAAGGAGATACTGCTCTGAATCCACGGGCTCATACCCAAAGATCTATCTGGATGCATTTACATAGAATTACTACTAAAGTTAACCCAGCACTGGCCTGGCTGTCTACGATTAATCATTCATGCCGACAGTTTATTTTAGAGTCTTGTTTGAAGAGGCAATCATCCACATTTTCTTCAGATGGAGCTGTGAAAGTGGAACTATCTCCTTCCTGCTTCTGTGAACCACATGGGGAGATGATTCCTCGCTGTCAAGACAAATGATTTAAATATTGACATCAAATAGAACAGAAAGAAAGAGCAGCAAAGGAAGCGTGAAGCATGCGCCGCAGAAACTTCCCCTCCGTATGAGATTTCACTAGTCCAAGAGGATTCACAAAGTCGAAAGGGACTTCACAATATCTCCAACCTCCGGTTTATCATGCATCATCCGCAGAGGGCAAAGTGAGGACGTGTGGTGAAAAATAAACTCAGCAGGAAATCATCTCTAGTTTATGTTTTTTAAAGAGGGAGTATTATGGATAACACATGCTCTGCAAACCTGAAATTATCTAGACATTACCTGGAGGAGCTGTATGTGAGAGCCGCAATGTTTAAATCAGTAGGATCAGACATAAAATGGACTTTACCCTGCCAGCTCCCTGGTACAAAATCTGTGTAATGTCCGATTGTGCCCATTTGTGAACAGAGCAAGGACTCACAGTGAGCAAGTGGGCATGTTGATGATGTTTTTATCATGCCGCTCACTCTAAAGCTGAAGAAAACAAACATCTGAGGGTGAAGACGAAGGGTCATTTACACAAAGACAGCAACGAATATGCCTAAGTGGAGACATGATTAGATTCAGTAACTTCTGTCGGTGGGGGCTGAAGCTGAAATTGTTGGACAATTTCAAGGAATGACAGGAGACTGTTCAAATTAAAAACTGGCTACATGTCCTGACCTCCTGCTTGCTCTACCCAGGCACCACTCCTCGCTAAAACCAAATGGAGTATCTTCAGTAGGTGAGAAAACCTCTGACAGACAGAATTCCGAGTTCAATTGAGAAAACAACTTCAGTCTATTTGAGAATTAGGGTGGTTTTTGCCATCAGTGTCATTTTAGTGATGTTAACGCATGAAGCTGATACCCACCACCACTTCACCAAATTTTGATGTGATGAAGCCATACTCAACTGACTCTCCATTTGGTGTCACAACAGGGGAAAATGACATATCTTACTCTTCCTACCCTTTGCTTTCAGGGGCTAGTAATACTTAAAGCTAATTACAGCAGTGCTTCATGAACAATTCTGTTATAACAATTTATTGCAAACTGAAACAGAATACTTTTAATGAAACTGAGCAACCTTTGATAAAAACTAAATGTCACAAATAAGTGTCTCAGACATACAGCAGTCACACTGTTAAAGTTTGTCACAAAACTGGAATACACACCCCTTTGTCAGCATGCAATTGTGAGAAAACTACACTGCTCAGTAGAATTTCAGACGGAATAAAAAATGCATGCTGGACATCAGTAGAGAGGATTTAGAATGAGCAAGGCTAATAAAAGGTACCATCACTGCAGAAGCAACAAAAACATCATTACCTACGCAAATGAGTTGATTATAGCCTAACCCTGACGTAAATACAAGCATGTCACTGCAGCCCTCTCCTCCCTGCCTGTATGTTACCCAGCACACTGAGGAGTGTAAAATGAGGAGGCGTCAATGTGAATTTTTAACTCTCCAAATATAAAATGCTGCTGAAAGAGATAGAGCGCACTGCGAAGAAAACAAAAGATTTTCTGACACTAATGGCCTAATGCTAATAAAAGAGTTAGTTATAAATAAAATAATAAAAGCGCAAGCTTGTAAATGAAGCGAATGGCTTCTGCTTTGCTATTATAAGCCAGCTATCAATCTTTGCCTAAATTGTTCCACAGACAAAGTCCCTGTTTACTATTCTAGTCAGCATCCACTGCTGGGCCTTGGCAGGCTCTTGTATTATGTGTCATGGTGGAGAGTCGAGACGTTTTATGCAGTGGCAGATGCTTTATTCAGTGGCACCTTTGCAGCTTTCTGTGGTGGGAAACATCAGAAATAGCACTCCAACATGTCTACTAGCACGAGGAAGCGGTTAATGGATCAATAAAAAGATGATCAGGTGACCAGGGCAGGCATATCAGAAAGATGCTGAGACCGTGCCTGTAAGGCTCATCTAAAGCCCAGAGCCCCCTGTCATAACTGCTCATATCTGTCAGTGGGTGGGGAATGAATACCAAGCATGAATAATAGATTATCACTGATATTTTTAGGTGAGCCGAGGCCTCCAATCTTGCAGCTCATCTCTGGATTCTTGATTTTACTTATTTATGGCTGCATCTTCTTGCGACGGAGACAAGAGTATTACTCAACTCCCTACGCATCCCCCTCTGTCCAGTGAAGAACTGCAAAATGTTGAGTGGTTCTTGAGAGCCAGAAAAATGTCAATGAGGGAAAATGTCACAAAGTGTGTTACAAGTGTTTTTCTCAAGTATCGGCTGACACTACCACAAACAGTTCAAAAACAGGCAGTTTGAGCTTGATGAAAGTTGATGTTAATCATGCAGTTTGTTTGTTTTTTTCTACCTGCAAACTGAGTGACGACTGATGTTTGCTCAAATGTAGATGACTAACTGAGAACTAAAAAGAGCCACATGCTGAGTACGGACCGTGTAGATATAAAAACATGGGGTAATGTGGACAGCATTACGGGTTGCAAACAGCACATTATTCACACATCTCAACGAGCACCCGATACTAAAATGTGTTGTGTTGCAAATTATACTAAAGGAAATGATCCTGCTTGAGCAGGGACAGTTTTGAAATCGATTTTCCCTTCAAGAACAAAGCATCAGCTCTGCTGGACTAAAAATAGTAATTTCTGAAACTACAACCCTCTGCCATCACTTAGAAAAAAAAGTTAAAAAAAAAAAAAAAAAAAGCCTCAAATAAGAACTCCATGCTGTGAAGTTTTTTTTTTTTTATTTGTCTGCTGTTTCTGACATCATTTTATACAATTTTATCACCAGAGACAAAAAAGTGAAATATTCTCAACTTATTTTTTTCTCGATTTATTTTGTTTTGACTGTTTGTTTCACAGGAGTATAATAAGCCAAGATGAGAGGGATCCATAAGCAAGTGTGGGATGCAAATAAGGTGACACAGCCTCACAAGCGATTAAAGATGAAAAGAGACGGAGACAAAGGGAAAGAGAGGCAGGGAAATCTTATGGGACTTTGACAGCCATCCTGCCTGATATGAAAGCGCCTCAGATTCCATGGCTGGGGTGTCGTGAGCTCTGCCTTTGGGAGTGGGCCTCAGATGGATTACAGTAAAAGTAATCACAATACATGAATATAAGATGCCTTTGGTGCAAGGGAATGCTCCTTGCTTTTTGTCACATTCTATGTTTGTCCATCATCGTCTGTCCATCATCCCTCTAGCTCTGCACGCCACCAGTCCTTGCCCATTTTAGCCTCCGTTGCCTATAGCTGCCTCCCCCCTCCCTTGCACAGATATTTTCGTCTGGGTTAAACAAAGCAAATGTTCTACACACGCTCCAATCTGTCAGTGCAATAACCATAGCATTGTAATTGCACTGGCCTACATTAATAATGAAGGCCACTGATTGATTTGTGCTTGCACCTGAAATGTCATTACCTAAATAAAAAGTGATGTCAGCTACAGCATAATGCACATTCAGACTAGATCACTGTTTAATCCAAAAGAAATAATCAGAGCTAAACAACTCTGGATACAATCAAAGACACGCATCCTGAGAGGCTGAATTAAAATGTGAAACACATTAAATCCAGCAATGACTACTGTAACTGACTCAACTGAATGAGTATGATCTCACAAGAAATCAATGCGTGAAAAACAAATGATGATGCAGAGAAAAGAGAATTCAATTTCATATTGATTCCCAGGAGAATAGCAGCTTTCGTCTTGTTACAGAATGTCGCACCGGGTGGCTGTCTGGCAAGAGTAATGCACAAGTCACTCACTTGCCATCGAAGGGGTTGGCTCCAGGGATGATGTGGGTGCTGTCTCTGCCCACCAGGAAGTGCACCCGGTCATAGAAAGTCTGCAGGTTGCTCTGTGTAGAGGACATCTGTGTCTCCTGGATGATGTCCAGGGGGTCCGGGGAACCAACACACAGAGAGGTGGTGTGACAGGTTGCCTGCAGACAGCAGTCTGGATCCATGCAGTCCACTAGGCCATCTGACAAGGTCAAACAAGACACACACTCTCTAATTAAACAACAGCCTGGACACACACCTGGCAGAAGAAACTAGGCATATATATTTGAGTCATTGGGCCATTATTAATTTGGACTGTGGTTTCACTACATGATTTGAGCCATGTTAGGTACACCTCGTTCTGGAGAACATTCAAACACCTCTAGGATTGCTTGTGGTTCTCTATCTGTAATTTGGATGAAATAATACAAGACAGAAAGGGCTGCTGTGCAATGCACTTTACTTTACTAAAGTGGGTCATTGGACTACCCTTTGCTTTCAGGGGCCTATCTGGCCAGATGGGTGATAAAAATAAACCATGCTGTCAGGAGTCAGTCAAATTCCCAGCAGCACCCCTTCTTTGCCAGTGAGAGCCCTGTAGTCCCTGCACAGTGATGGGGGGACAAACAGTCTCTGCATAAATAAGGGATGCTAGCACATAGCTCAAGCCCAGAATGAGGTCTGGAAGAAGGGAAGTCACGTCTTCCACTTGGCCTCAAGAGTGGTGCAGCCCCCTGGCTGGCTCTGTGTGTGTGCCTGGCTCTGCTCGGGGCTAGTTAGAGGGCAGAGCAGGGACTTCCTCCTGGGGCCAGCGCATGCTCAGAGCCTTAGGCCAGCTACTCTGCTTTTTAATAAAAACCTGTTGTCCAGGTGACTGACTGAAAGCCATTCCTCATCCTCACCTGCATAAGAGTACAACTGAGCCTGGAAAGCATAAAGCAGGTACAGTACATTCTCAAGTACAAAGGTGGTTCATTCTATAGTCAAATCATGTCTAGTTAAGAGTCCTTGTTGATGCTTGGCCAGTGTCAGAAGGCACTGCTGTGTGCTGTTTGTGATTTTACCTCCATCGTTGTCCTTGACATCACTGCAGGCAGTTTCCATAGAGGTGTCACAGCCAGTGCCCCTCCAGCCCAGCTGGCACACACAGTACCAGCCATTGTTACCCAGAGTGCACCTACCATTTCCATTGCACAAACCAGGACAGCCCTCTGTGTAACAAAAAAGGACAAAGACAGAGGTCGGCACAGAATATCAAATAAAGCAGGTTTAGCGGGTAACAGATAAATACTACAGTATTGTTTGTGAAGAAACACCAACAATAAAACACAATGGCGATGGTTTGTTGCTGATATTTCTCTGATAACAACAGACTAAAATCATGTTAAGATTTTAAATGCGTCAGGGTGGCTATAATGACTCTCGGCTGAAGTTGATTAATTTGATACACCTTTTGTGAAGCTTCTAATATCCCTTTGCAGTAAAATCAGATAAGAGGGATCTTCTAAATCAATATTCACTCATTACTACAATAGATTGGCCTCCTGTATCTATGCTACTACAGCTGGATAATGAGAGCAGTGGTGTATATGCTGGCATATCTGCACATAATTGGATCTGTTTTTATGTGATTTTTCCAATGTGACCATCATTATGATCATAGCATTACTGCTACTGTCATCTACGAAAAAAGAATGAGCTACAACAAAACTACATTACTTACTGAGAAAAGCTTTATATCATTATTTGCTTTCTTTTTTTGATAAGTTGTCTCCAGACTCTTTTTAGCAATCAATAACATTATCCCTCCAGGGACAGCGTGTGTTCTGTCATTAAGGGAAGGAGAATGCAAAATAAAACAGTAGGAGTGTAAGGATGAGCTCAATAGCATTATGCAGGGGAGGACTTTGCCTGCGCTGTGTTCCCGGGCATGTGACCCCAGGGGATCTAAAAGCTGGCTGGAGCAGACCGACAGGTGAGACATCCCTCTGGTTCTCTCTGGTTAGGTCTTCACAAGGGCATAGATCAGAGGATTATCTTGCCCATTTTTCCAGGGCTGTTTGGCATTTATCTGGTACCTTGTGATTCCTATCCCCTCGCTGAGGATGAGGCAGAGGCAGAGGGTAACATCTCAAGATATCAAACGCATGAGTCTGTCACAGTTTGTGTTGTTAGCAAGCTGCCTTGATAGAGAGAATGCTAAGCTGACCCATTTTATCAACTAAAGAGACTGGGGCGGCTGTCTCAGTGCTCTTACATCACACAGGGAGAATAGGAGAGGGAGAATGAGAGAGCAAGAAAGGAGGAGAGACGGGTGCAGTGAATGGGAGAAATGTATTACAGAGAGAAATATCAGATGAAAGAGGAAACAGTGATGGGAAGGAAACACAGAGATAAGTATTTAGGAAGCTAAAAGGTAGAGGCAGAACCAAGAATAGATGGGTGCTGTAGATCACATAGTTAGCTGAGGAACGCATCGGAGCATGTTGGTTGTTGCAACACACAGAAAGGACGTCAACAGGACATGAGTCATAATACAGCCAATCCACATTTGAACATTCAGTATTATTATTGCACATTTATATAACATAAATGGTGATTTAAAAACTGAAGAACAGAAGTAAATTTCAATTTATAGTAACTCTTAAGAAATATTACCAAAAGGCTTGGGCGATATCATGGTGTTACAGTTTATCCGAGTATTAAGAAATCCAGACGGTATGATTCTCAATGCTGTCATAGTGAGACGGTATATCTCATATGGCAACTCATATCTAGATGCTGTATTGTATGTATTGCACGTCAAGAGCCATGAGAGATCATCTCTACTGGTGGAACAAGCAGCTGAGCTGACAAACATGGTGACTGAAAGTGGCGGGGATAACGTTACAGGACTAGCAACAGCAGAGAGAGACAACAGCTTAATTTGACCTCTAACTGTAAATTAAGGGTTTATTTTGACCAAGCCAGAGCTGGTTATTGTTGGAACAGTGGACTAACTAACTAACTGACTAACAAGACTAACTGAGATGGTTTTGGTGAGTTTTGTTTTGCTTTTTACAGGTTATGAGATGAGTTAACAAGGCAATTAAGCTAAAGTTAGCCTTGGTGCTGTAAAAAAGACACTTGGTTTTAGAAGTTGTGCTGTTGTATTTCTCTGTTTAAGAGAGGTCAGGTAGTGCCACACACAAATACTGTATACACCTGTGAAATTTCAGGGAGGTAGGAAGATACCACCCAAGCTTAGTTGCCAAAATAATACCCCAAGCCTTTCTGTGATTCTTTTCTGTTCTGTCATCTAATAAAGAAAACCACTATAATAATTTATTGTTCTACAGGTTTAATATTAAAACACAATGAAGCTTTTATCCATGTTGACTATCCTTGTCCAAGAATGACTCATGAACCATGGCAACCTGCACTTGTGCTATCTTTAATGCAGCCTTTCAAATATACTTTAAAGTAGAAACATGGGTTTTTGTGAACTCTGATAAAAAAGGCAAACAACAAATGGAGCAACAAAAGTCCTGACTATTGAATAATTGCGGTCAATTCTAGAGCACTAAAAATGTAAGAACAATAAATAATCTTGTCTCAATTTTTTTTATTCTTTCCCTGAAAAAGGGACTCACAGTTGAAAGCTAATGCCATTAGACAGTGTCTTGCCTCTTAGACACATTTGGACATTAGCCGTCCTTTTATTGAGCAAATGGACAAAACAACTTTGGTTAGACCAGTGTAGACAGATGATTAGTAAGCTCCGAATGTTTATTACAAGGATAAATAAAGATCCGCTCTCTGTTGGCATCAGTTCAACTTAATTGGCAGCCCTTTCAGAGAGGAGCCCCTGCTGAGCCCTGCCCGAGCCTGTCTGAAACAGCTCCAAACGTGAGGCTGCAAGTGTTCGAAGGACTCCTCTGGCAGCCGCTCTCATGCCAGGTGGTCCATTACCAAGGACAGAGTGAGGGAGAGAGAGGGTGCTGGAGGCAGAAAGGCAGGGTTGCTGCAGAGCCTCCACCCCCTGCTTGCCCTGCACCAACCAGACCATGAACTCTTTTAATTAGAGAGGATGCGGCCTCAGCACCTATCAGGCCCTGCTCACAGCTGCACACTCATCCATAATGCATGGCACAGGTTATGAAGCCCCTTTCCCAACACCCCCCTATTGAGAAAGCAACGCCGCACACAAACCAAATATTCAACACATATAGAAAGCAGCACAAGTTGACTCACCAGGTGCGAAAGTGCTAAGTGGAGATTACTGTGTGACAATATGGCAAAAAGTTGATGGGAGGTGGGGATCTTTAGAATGAGTTGTTCGGGGCAACAAGAGGTGCATTGTGTTTGCATATGTCAATGTAGGGGAAGAGCATGGTGTGTGTGCATGATTTGTTAATGCTGGCTGGAGTTACAATGGGAGGAGGGCAAAATAGAAGGAAGGAGGAATGCCATACCTTTCACTACCTTATCCAGATAGTGAGCTTGGGAGATAAAAGACAGGACATATAAGGGAGGTTTGAACAGTGCCACTTCCATGACAAGACAGCAAGGCAAGGTGTTAGTTTACATTACAAAAGGTAAATAATAAAAAAAGGAAAAGTGCAGTCATGAAGCAAAATCATGCATTACAAGCAGCACAACAAATACGCTCCAACACAGAGGGAGAGGGGTGGAGACGGGAGGAAAAAAAGACGGGGGGGATTTGTGGAACACAGAGAAAGAGAGAGGAAGAAATAAAAAAAGAAGTGAGAGAGAGGGTAAAAAAAGTGATATCTTGAGAAAGAACATTTCAATCTGTCCCCATTTATCAACTGCCAGGATCGGCAGAATATCTCAGGGGAGTATTTCAAAAGCAACGTGATTGATGCACATATTACCACCCTTAAATCTCTCAAGCAATATCGTACAGGAGGTCAGGATGTTCAACAAAAAGCGCTTTTAATCTTGAAACACCTCCGCAGACGATGAGGTCACCAGAGGGTTCTGCTATGGCGGGGCCAAATTGGACCTCCCGTGCTCCACAGCATGGGGCATGGGGCCAACGCAGAGCTCTCAATAATGAAAATTGATTTAAATTGAGATCTTTGGCTTCTTAATGGATGACACTGAGGAATATTCTTGTCGAGGGAGTGGGGATCTCAATATGGCACTTATAAAAGGCCCATCAATAATGTAAGGCCAGCATATAAAACATTCACAGACTGAGTCAAGGCTCTGTACTCAGGCAGCTCTGCTTCAAGATATGCAAGAGAATACTGTGTGAAAAACAATATTTTCATCTACTTGAATATGGAATAAAGCGTTCACCTATAAGACTGGCATCCTCAACTTTTGTCCCGTCTCCCTTGTGACTTCGATGTGTGGGAGTTGCAAATTTCTGTTCAGTGAAATGCTGTGGCAGAAGGGGAAGAGATGGCCATTGTCTTCCGACTTCCTCTCTGATGCTTGAGTGGTTGGATCATAGAATGATAATGAGTGAGTTACCATGCTAAGTTGCAAGTGTCAACAGAGCAGTGGCTGGGTAGTTAAACCCAGATGAATGCATCATATTTAAATGACTGCTGCATATTTTGTATGTAAAACCACTAACTACAACATTCAAATGAATTATGGAGCAAAAAATATTTTCCTACAAAATGCAGTGTATTGTAAGTATGAAGAAATATATGAATACAAGTAAACAAGCCAAGTTAGTTCTCTGAGGTAATGTGTGCTAACTATGCTAACAACGGATCAGCAATTCGCAACAACATTTTTTGCAGACACTAGATATCAAACAAAAGCCACAGACTATATTGTATTAAGTTGCTGTGATTGTAAATGTCACTACTTTAAGCGGCAGCAGAAGATAGCGTTATGTCGGAGCCTGACCGGGCAAAGCATCTCTTCGTCTGAGGAGTTGCCCCCTCTCACTCAGAGTCCTCCTGGGTCTGGGGCCACAGCTGCCTGTACCCAAGAGCAGCGTGAAAGCAAGGAGCATTCACTCTGCAGCTACATCTACGGACTGAAACATCCCCAGAAGTACACTGCACACTGACTGACAAAAACGAACAAACAAAAAAACGTGACTGCTCGTCTTGAAGAATTTCAGTCGACTGAGTGGTCCCCGGCCGATGATTTGAATCTTCAACTTTCAGGTCGCGGCCCTAATCAATTTCTCAAAATTGTATGTGTGCACTACTTAAGTTAATACCTTCAGTTACTTTCTACCAATACAACAAACAAAAATTAAAATAAAAATAGGAAAAAGGAGAGAAGAGAGGAGGGCTGATGCAACACAGGGGAATAATGGTAAAGTTGCAGTCTTGCAAAGCAGGCATTACATAGCTTGTCCTCTGGATGGTCTCCTCTGATGATTAGAGGAGGTTTGACAATCTTGACATCAAGAAACATGGAGCTAAATACATTAAAACACTCGTCTTAATGAGCTCAAGATACATTTTTACAATGGATCTGTCACACTTGAAAACATCCATCACCATAACTAAAAAATATCTCCATGCCATCCTTTTGGCAGGGGTCACAAACAGAGGTCAACTACTGCTTACTAATGACAACAGCTGGGCTGCATCTGCTGTTGCTAATATTTACATATTACTGCAGTCACTATTTCCTCATGACAAACAAATGCTTACAACGAGGAATGCCACCTCTTCAGAACTACAAAAAGCAAACATATTAAAAGTAAATTTTCAAGTTTGCACTTTGCAAAGTTCAGTCAGCTCCTTCTACCTTTTCACTATTCTCTCAGTGAAGGATTTTAACACAATTAAAATAAGCCAACATTATCAAACCATGAACTTCTGCTGGCGTACTCTGCGAATGGATCACAAAATCCACTCCATAACAGAACACTTAATGACTTTACTCTCTGGCAACACAACGAAAACTCAGTCAAAACTTCTTTTTAGGTTTAAGTCAGCCAAGGTCTTGAAAACTTAACTTCTGCAAGTGTTTACAAAAGAACAATTGTCAGTATACACATAGAGCTAAAAGTGGTGGTTGACCGGCTCACAATGACGCACATGTCAGTATTTGAAATAAATAGTAAATGGAAAGGGAGAAAAGAAAGAGATGAGGAAAAGGATGAGTAAAATGAAAGGACACCTTAGCACATTCCCACATTAAAATGCATGAAGGCAAGCCTCAGATCCTTGAGTAAACCTGTTCATGCTTTACCGAGTTGCACAAATTCAATTAAGCATGCTTTTCCCTCTCTTCTCCAACTGGACCCTTCCCCTCACACCCAGCACTTCATACACACGCAGATAGACAGACAGCCTACGCCTTTGTTGCCCCCCCCCCCACCCCCACCCCAGATACACAGACGTAGACACACAGAGTCCCCCACCCACGCCAAAACTTCTTCCCATCCTACCAATAGTGCAGTGTTCTCCGTTCCAACCGGGACTGCATTCACATTTGCCGTCCTTGCAAGTGCCATGTTCGTTGCAGCGAGGGTGACACGCCCTCTGGTCACACCCAGTGCCCATCCAGCCATCGTCACAGCGGCAGGTGCCCGAGACACAAATGCCATGGCCACCACAGTCCGCTGCACAAATCTCTGTGGGAGACGGGGACATAGAAAAAGACAAAAAAGAGAGTGGGGGAAGACAGACAGAAAGGAAGGAAGGGGGGTGGAAGTAGGATGGAAAGGGAAGACAAGGCGGTGACGGGACAAGGCAACAAGGGTGAAGAAAAGACAAATCCAGGAGTTATTGTCAAGGAAAGGCAGCCACGCTTCACTACCTTGTCTGATGGCAGCTGAAAAGAAATTCCTGCACCTCATAAGGGGCAATCCTTTTTGACAATACAAATCTAATAAGTCCATTATAAAGAAAAGACATGGATTGTAGCGGCCTTAGCAGACTTATTCTTCTCCTTGCCTCTTCTCCTTTTTGTAAATTCACCTCTTTCTTCCACAAAAGGGGTAAAGAGGAAAAAATATACAGCTGGAACTTCTTGCAGTGATGGCAACAATATCAGCGCTACTATTTTGATACAACTGTAAAAGCTACTATATTTCCCTTGTTGTACATGTTGTGTTATTGCCACACTACTATGGGCTACAGGCAGGAAGTTAGACTCCACAAAATTATTCAAGGCATATTCAAGGCATGATTTAAGGCATATGGCGTCAATATGCTGTTTTTATTCTACCTAAGTGCAGTGTAGGAATAAATGCATTCATGGAACGAAGGAGGCTGAGAGACAGAGCCACAGTAAAGCTCTGCTGGCGCTTTTGTGTGGCAGCTGAAAGACCTCCCTGACAGGCTGTGATAGAGCCTGGGACATTACCCACGTCTCATGAACTCGAGGGAGAGTATGACAAGACGAAAGCTCAAAGAAATTAAACACTGACAGATTTATTACGAATCTCATTGAAATGTTAACCTCTTTATTAACTATTATGTTAAGAAAAAAAGAGAGAGAGGCTTAGCGGTATGGGCAACGAGCGAACAGCGAACAATAGCCATGTATTCCTGGCTTATTAGCCAAGCCAATTCAAATATGACCACAGGGGACCAAACTGGAGGTAAAATCTTTTAATAAGTCAATTACTGCTTTTACAGCGCCTATTTTGTCATTGCTACAAATTAGATTTGAGTGGTATTTTCAGCCACAAACCATAACAAGACATTACCAACTTGAAAAGCTTTTAAAAAAATCACTCTCCCCTGCTAATTATAACTAAGCACTTTGTTAAACTATGCAAATGCTAATTTTACATCTGACTTTTGATTTAGAGGTACAGTGTGCTAGCAGCATTTGAGTCAGTGCCCCTTATGACTGCTTAAACACACACACACACACACACACACACACACACAAACACACACACACACACACACAAAACCATTACGCATGCAAACACAAAACACCACACTAGGATTCAGATAACAGAGGTCTGCTCATCAGTAATTTTCTAATAATTATTTATTGTGGAACTACAGTGTGCCCCTAAAGACAATATTAACACAGTAAAACAGGAGGTGCTAATGGACATAATGAACATCTTGAGGGATCAAAACAAAACTGACCCTTGCAGTTCCTTTCTCAGAATTATTAGAAGAGAGAAAGCAGACTCACATGGACTGTGAGACAATTGTTCACTTGGAACAAAGGAGAAACCTTTAACGTGATAAAGATGCAATTACAGCCTGCAGGCAAACCCTCATTATCCGTGGCCAGAGGAGTCCACAGTGAGAAATACCCCCATCCCCCTGATGGCCGTTACCATTTGCACTAAAGGACCGTGTAAACAAACTTTCCTCTGGGTGGGAGAATGGCAAAAATGGCATAAAAACACACATATTAAAGGACATAAAACCTCAGGCATTGTTTTATGGCTTGTAACAACATTACTACCAACTGTGCACACCCAGGTTGTACTGTTCCAAAGCCACATGAGAAAATTAGTTTGTGACTTAAAAGTATTGGGGAGGGGGGGATTAAAGAATCTTGAAAGATATATTGAAAGCTTTCCATCTTTTTCTTCCCCTAGTCTGCAAGGTTATAGGCTGCTAGCTGCACTACCCCACCACCGAGCTTAGTGTTGTATTAGACCACAGAAAGCTCTACAATGAACAGGATAAAGGCGGATAAAGCGCCAACTCATCATCATTTACAGAGCTCTTTCTCTGCGAGGCAAACTCAGACTAACTGCCCATTTCCCTTAAAATCCCTGGGATTACCTAATAGGTCATTGTGTCTGCCTGGAATATAAAGGGATTCATGGATCCAAGTGACTGCAGGACTAAAACTCTAATATTTTTTGGTGAGAATACAAATTATGTTGTCTAAATGAAAGCAGCTGACGGCTACAAGTGTATCAGCCTCTACAAAAACAGAGCCGATGTACCGATTATCAACACATCAGAGGCCTGTTCAAACTGAGCTATCTGAAGCTTTAATCTGCCAGAGAGTAATCATAAAACATGAATACAGTCTCGTATGAGCATTTATGTGTGTGGAAAATTCTTGGCTGGCTACAGTAAAAAGGAAAATACATTTTGGAACTTTTGCATCTGTTAACCCTGCAAGTGAGTGATGTTAGATACCTACATTTGACAGCTCTTTAACAATCTACCACAGAGTTCACTGAGGTTTTTCAGTAAAATACTTCTTTGGTAAATGTGAGCAGGCAGGCAGCTGTCAGAGCTGAACCCTTAAATTTTGTGCAGGACTTTTTTTCATCCTTAGAGCCTCCAGAAGGTATATTCTCGCTGTAAAACTGTATCTTGTGCTCAGCCTATTCTTGACTACCAAGAGAGAACATTCCCCATGGACAAAATGAACACAATGGGAACGATCCTCCGGAGCAGAAAATGCTATCATCAGCTGTGAGCCTTGTGCCAACGTGAAGAAAGCCAGAACTCAAGAAAGAGCATTAACTTGCATTAGATCATGCCTCTGACAATATCCCTGCTATGCGCGTTTCCCTCTTTTCTCTGGCTGCCAGCTCACCATGTGGAGCTGGAGGATGAAACCATTCGTAAAAGAAACAAATTTAGAGCAAAATCAACCAGGGTTTGATTGCTAGCTGTGAACCTCCAACTGCTCATTGATGTGAATAATTGAGGCTTTTATGCGAGCCATTTTCTTTAAACATAATCAGAAATGTTTACTTCTGTGAGGAGCCAAACAATTATAAGTTTTATTGAATCAAGCAGTGAATTAAACTCCGACAAAATTGTGGGGACGTTATCAGAGATGCCAAGGTTAATGCATGTTTTTGCACTTTATTGCCAATTGTGTTTTTATTTAAGGTTAAGACATTATACATGTAAAATACTCACTGATTGTGATGACTACTTGTGATGAGTTGAGGATCATGTGTGAGACATCACATAAATGAGTATTAAATAGCAAAACTACAAATAACAGTGTTGACCTGACAACAGCTGTGATAAAACTGTGAAACATTCAACTCATATTATGTGCTATCTGTTCACTTTCTCACTTCATAATTTAATCATTTATAATGTAATGCTTTATTTAAATGCCTTTCCTTTAACAAATACAATTACCATCACTCTTCCAGAAGCTGCTACATGCATAAGTACACAAGATGCTAGAAAAAGGAAAATAAACTGATTAAAAAAAAAATCACGACTAATTTAATTTAACGTATGCATTACTTTTGTGAATACATTGACATTTTTCTACTTGGTAGTCAAAGCTAAAGCAGCGCTGATCTGTGAAAGGGAATTCTGCCAATGTTTACTCTCATCTGAGGAAAGCACTCACCTGTGGAGCAGTCATGGCCCGTCCAGTTGGGGTCACAGCTGCAGGTTCCGGTGTCTGCCAGGAAAGCTCCGTGTCCAGAGCACTGGTCCATGCAGGAGGCCCTGGGGCTCTCACATCCTGGCCCGCCCCACCCCACAAAGCAGTGGCATTCTCCTTGGACACATACCCCTCGGCCTGAGCATGTTGGGTCCAGGCAGTCCACTAAAAGGGTTCCAAAGAGACAGTGTCAGACACACCAGTCACCTGCTGTTTCCCTCTTTCAGAGACAACCTGGCATCTCTATTTGAACCTGAGTAGAATGACAAATGCAGTGGGCTGCGGCTCAGCGGCAGATGCAACTGGCTTAGCAAAAGTACAAAGAATGTAGAGAGGGAACACGCAGAAAATGACACGAGGAGGCCCGCTTTCTCTAAAACTGGAGACAAGATTTACAGTCAAACTAATTACATGGCACTGGGGCTTATGGTAGCAACCTACAGGTACTGCCCACGCTCCTGCTGGCACCGTCCCATCCACTCATAATGAAAAATTCCTCCGAAAGAGGAAAGGTGCCTTAATAAGAGCATGTTTCTCTAAAATCAAAGCCATGATAATGAGGACTTCAAAGCTGGAAACACCAAAACCTACACTGCCAGAGTGTAAAGGAGAAAACAGGGTGACGTAAGGAAAAGCGTGGGGCAACAGCTAGACTTCCTGAGCATGCTCGACTCTAGTTTACAGACTATTTGAAGATCTGCAACTGAGAAAGCCTTGCAGTGGTTTCCCTCTGCTGCATCTTCTTTTGTGCACTGTATCATCCAGCGTACAGTGCATCAGTTCAATTAGTATGCAAATATCAAATTAATAGCCGTTTCTATAGCATCCCTTCCCTTGACATCTTGTTTAATGAATGCTTACTTTGTAAGGCACAAGAGTTGTGGGAGCGTACAATCAAAATAATAGCATTCTCTCGACCAGACAATATCTGCACGGTACACACAGATGGCAAATGGGCCCCAAGCAGGAGCAATGTCTAGCCAATGAGAGCAGCAGGCCACGCCATGGCAGCTCCCCTTTACCATGACATAAATGGGTATAAAGGCCGTTATAGTAAGACAAACAGGATCTCTCGCCTCTTAGCAGATGGTTTGGGCACAAGGCACAAAGATCAGAGGCTAACTGACAAGAAACTCTCTCCTGGCAATTAATCATCGCGGCTGAAGGTCGCACGGAAGAAAGGTAAAAATGTTAAAGGGCCCTCGTCCACATTCCCGTCCACTCCTTATGGCTAGCACTCCACCCAAAATAGAATGGGGGCCTATGGATGTCACAAACCCCCATTTATCAAACTCCCAGGGTCCATTTTTCATCTTGAAATGAGAGCCTTCAAGAGCTGGCAAACACAATGGCTCCTTCAATCTTATCTGGTCAAGCCTTATCCAGCATCGTGGAGTTCCTAATGGATTAACATCAGACTCTGCTTCTGAATTTCAGGCAATAAATGGACTGTTTCGATTAGCGTAATGCCTTATATCCATGATTTATACAGAAAAAGTCACCCAGGATGCATATTGTTAAGTGTTATGGCCATAATGATCTTCATAAAGGGTGTCCTGTCTTTACTACTACTGTAAGATAAGCCATACCGGCTCAATAGCTGTTCTCATTATGAGTATTCTGCTAAAATATCAAGCACTAACAAACTAACATGATTGTTACAACAGCCATATTATGTAGGATGTTTTAAGTTCAGGATACAATATGATGACTTATCAAAACTATTACCTTCTTCACAGTTTTCTCCTTTGTAGCCTGGGTTGCAGATACAGGTTCCCACGATACAGGTCCCATGGCTGCTGCATGTGATATCAATGCACTGGTTGGTGGGAACGTCACACTCGGATCCCTTCCAGCCGCTGTGACACATGCAGCGACCTTTAAGGTATTGACCATTCCCACTGCATAGCACTGGACAGGCAGCTTTGAAAAGAGCAGACAGCATACATCCATTTGAATGGAGCCCTCCAACCATGGCGTCAAAGAATAGTGAGTGTGTGCTAAAGCCTCGATCTGACAATGAGCTTCTGACTAAAATGTTAAAAAGATTTCCATTCCAGTGTACAATATGCCGCACACATGACCATGACCCAATTTGCACAAAACTAAACAACAAGTATCTAATAATTACACAATGGCTCTTGTGTGGCTGTGGAAAAAAAAATAAAAAAAGAGTTGAATAAAAAGTGTTAAATATGGTGTCGATCAACACATTGATAACAGATGGCAGAATGTGTAAAGATGTAATCAAAACAAACTACGATCATTCTAACACATTGACTAAAGTTGTTTTTTAACTTGGCGGAAAATGAATGCAGCCTGGGTTTCAATAACTGAAAGACTGACTCAATACAAGTCCTATAATCTAAAGCTCTCTTCTCTATACAGTTATTCAAGAGTTCTTTTATGTGTAACACAATACTCCATTAGGAGCGATAGAGGTAAAAATGAATCAACTGGAGTAAAACTGCCTAATTTAATAAGAAAGATCTGAAGTACAATAAAAAGTAATTGTGAGATTAAAATGGCTTTGTTCTGGTCACGCAGCAAATATAATTTGGTCGGCATCCTAAAATGGTATGTATGAATGATGTAGATCAATATAGACATTATGACTGAGGGAGTGACTTACCTCGCCCACAGTCAGGTCCTTTGAATCCTAAAAAGCAGTGGCATGTTCCAGCAACACAGTCACCGTTCCCAAAGCAGTTGCTGGGGCAATCGTCAATAGAATCTGCAAGAGAGCAATCAGGAGCTTTTCTGAGTAATGTGGTCTTTTATTTTCCTCCCACTCATTTTCTTTGGGTTGATTATTTTCCCTTTGTTAATGACAGTGATATGCACAGGCTCCAATCCTGTCAACATTTCTATTTCACTGCAAAACATTTTTGAGTGTTGCTAATGTTTCACCCAAATGGTGGAATTCACTAGAAGAGTAAACAAGTTCTGCGTGTTTGGGCTTCTCCCAAAAACTCACAAAGCAAAATAAATTCTTAGAATTTGAGAATGCACTGGATGTGATGAGTGACGTGCATCATTTGCCAAACTTATTTGACACTTTTATGGCACACTGCAACCAGGCGATATGATGCATCAGCAGCAGTGGAACCTGCATTTCCCCACTGCCACGGGTAATGTTACTGTATCATATTTTCTTCTATGGTCTGATTTTCTATTTATACTTCTATTTATACTTATATATTTAGACTACAAACTGAATAATATGCAGTCTATGTATACAGTGTGTATATATGTTAGGGGTGACCCCGAATAGTCGACGACAGGGCCGGGCAGTAAAACGATCTCGGAACGGGATGGCAATAAAATGTATGCCAATGATGAGATAAACTATACTAATTTTTACTCTATATGGATAGACCTAGATACATCCAAACAGCATGCCATGCAGCAGAAGTTAACAGTCAATCTGCAGTGTTGGGGATATGCTCATTGTCCACGCCCATTTTTCACTGCAAAGTTTGTGCTGAGGTGAGTGAGCCGAGGTGTGGAGGGACTGAAAGTAGCATTGACAGAACGAAAAGGGGAAAATGAGTGGAAGTGAGGAGCAAAGCGGCAGTGAAGCTGAAAAAGAGCTCCCGTTATCCTCAAAAAGGGATGAAATTGTGGATAAAAAAGGTCACACAACGTCAATAATTTGGAAGTTGTTTGGCTACTTCAAAGGTGATGACGCATGGACAAAGACGGTCTGCAAATATGGTGCCGGTTGGTGCCAACCTGGACAGGAAACACAACAAATCTTTTCCATCACCTGAAAAGATGGCATCCTAGCGACTACATGGAGAAAATGAAAATCCGGGCCAAAACTGCAGTAGGTCTACCAACAAGTGTTGCTCAATGGCCCAGCACTTTGAGTACTAGCGGGGCTGCACCGTAAAAGCAATCAATAGTGTCCTCTTTTGCCACCATAACCCTGTATGAGAAACGATCAAAAAGGAGGAGAGATATAACAGACACAGTGTCATACTGTCTGGCCAAAGACATTTTGCCCATTAGCACCGTGGAGAAACAAGGGTTCAAGAAATTAATTTAAGTGCTAGACTGCAGGTATGAGCTCCCAGGCAGGAAATATTTTTCTCAAACTGCTCTGCCCCAGATTTACGATGAGTGCCATGGGAGGCTGGGAAATCATTTGGTTTCTTCAGGTGTCAGACATTATGAGGATACTTTTCAAACTTGCACCATTATCAAATTATATATCGTGATAAATATCGATATCGATCAATACAGAGAAAATTATCGTGATGGTATTTTTTGCTATATCGCCCAGCCATAGTCAACTTATTCGACCATTCAATCTAAGAAGCCTGATCCCACTAGCAATCACACAGCCAAATTGTCGCAGTTGCAGGAAAAAGTGGTTATGAAACGAAGGATTTTTTCCATTTGGGCTATATGGGGGCACTGAATGTCTGATATAACATAAAATCGCTTGGTTTCTCCCAATAAATCATGAAACATAACTTATGTTGGTCTAAATGTATTCATCAGAACACAATGGCACTAAATACTACATAAATACTTATGGTTGTGGCTTATGGCTTGTTTCTCTCTCTTTCTCTCTCTATTTCTCTCTCTGAGAAAGTTGAAATTTCTGTTTACAACCACAGAAAGCAGCAGGAACTGGACTAACTGATGTGTTCTGTCTGTCTATCGATCTCTTTCGCTCCGTTTCAAATGAGAATAGATCACTGAGCACATATGTGTGTGTGTATATATATATATATATATATACATACATATAGTTATATATATGTGTGTGTGTGTGTGTGTGTATGTATAGTGTTAAATGTTCTTATAAGGGACCCAGCTGTGTTTTAATGTGTTCTTTTATCATATTATCAATTATGTCTTTGAGAACATCCTGGCCACCAAAAAAATAAATCAACTAAATGAAACAGTGAAAACTGCACTGGGATATACAAAAGGTATCTTGGCACCTTGTCTAAATATAGTTGGGCTCGAATCAATTGGTGTGTGATTTTATCACAGACCCCCAGTCATTCACTCTGATCCAGAAAGCGCTTTCTACACAGTCACTGGTGGCTCACCATGCGCACAGAAAAGGCATTATAAAAAAATAGTAAGACTGAATGCTGAGTTATCTTTTAGCATGTCATTCGAAAAACAAATAATAAAAACAGTAGCTTATGGGCAACGCAAAAAAAGGTAAAATTAAATTCAATTAAACGAACACAAAAAACAAACAAACAAAACAATTGTAACATTCACTTAACATCTTGAACTCAAGATGAGCTCATGTAGAGATGGTTTTGCTGTAACATTATAACATGATTTGGCTGAAACATTTTTTTTTAATGCTAATGCCTTCAGCCCCCTCTTTATCTTTCAAGTTCTTAGAATATCAGATGCTAATGGGCTTTAAAAAAATAATAAGTCTCTCCCTCTTTTCTATGAACACCTGCAGAGAAATTCATGTGTGCTATAAAGAGAAAGCAACACATTTTCAATGAGAGTTATTTGATTTTAGCACAGTGATTACGTACTGTGTGCACTGCATTTGTTGTAACTGGAGTTACCTTGACTGCAACTGATTGTGTGGCTTTATTACTGTGTCTATCTGTGTCTGAGAATTTTTTGCTTGATGCAAACAATCAGTCCAACACTCTCCATCATTTTCTCTATCGATCCCTCTAACTGAATCAAACAAATTGGCAAAATAATTATTTCTACTACCGCGTTTTGACACTCGGTTTTATTAGAAATGAGAGTGACCACTGAGGCGCTCGACAGCAGCAGAATTCTGAAACACGATGCTCACTGAATTAAGCCTGAAATGGTGCTGAAAAATATTCAATCTTGTCCATTGCCTTCAGGCAGCTGAGGCTCTGAGGCAAAACTTACTGAACAAAGAATCTCTTGTGCTCCACAAAGGGCTAGAAATGTGAGCCATGGATTCAGCTTCCCTTTACTCTGGAGAGTCAATCATCACTGAGGATGCAACGCAAGACAGAGAGAAAAGACAAAAAGAGAGAGAGGGAGACAGAGATAGGGGCAGACCAGAAATACAGAGAAAAGAGAAAGGGCTAGGCAGTGTGCAGAGACATGCTGCTGATGTTTTCTGTGCTGCAGGCTTGCCTTTGCCATGTTGGGTTAGTGAGAGGATGCAGGGGAGACTATCCTCCGGGGTGGTGGAGGCAAATCAGCATTTTGGTGGGGTTTTGATGGATTCCAACAAGAACATCTACCTACATTGGAGGCTGGGGCTTCTTTTGCTCAAAGCTAGAGAACCAGCAGTGTGTGTGTGTGTGTGTCTGTGTGTATGGCCATTAGAAATTCCTCCCAGAAGTGCAATTATGCAGGAGAGATTCCTGCCGTGAATCTTGCAGCTCATGTACACAGGGACAAAAAAAAAAAAAAACCTAAACCTAAACTGGTTGTAATTTAGTGTTCGCCAAGTGAGGGACTGAGAGGTCCAACTGAAACTGCAACCCACTGACACATTAAGATGGCAGGCTTTCCACGTTAATGTGGAATTAAGCTTATTTTTATCTGTCATGGGTATTTCTTTGGTGAACAAGAAAACCATCAGATCGAACATATTTAATTGAGTAATCGTCAACTGCAGTGCTCCCTCTCTGAATGCTGACGCAGTTTGGTGGACTGTGCTCTTCCCATGTCTGTTGGCTGTGTTTCCTCTGAGAGCAGGGAGGGAAGGCCATGAATATCTCTTAGCCACATACTCGACATAGGCCAACGCATAAATCATGGATTCAAGCAGAGCTTCATTGAAATTCATTACCCTTTCACATCAGGGGAGCTAACTATTGTGTGAGTCTCTCCAGTCGGTGAGGACAGAGTAGCGTGCAGTAGGCAGGTTTAATCAGCGCCTTGCCATGCTCTCAGAGGATGCTCAGCACCTTTGAATGATGGGTGGTTGTGTACAGAGAGAGCCTCCGCTATAGAGTGAGACAGGATATAGAGTAAGACGTTGGCGCTGGGTCTTTGCTTCCCTTTTGCTTTGCACCCCTGTATGGGAAGCCACGTCTGGGCTGAAGCATGTCTGGCACCAGGCAGCAGGGACAAATGGCTTCATGCTCCAGAGGGCTGTGATACAAAACATTCAGTGGGACACATTTCACATTGCCATGGAGCCACAGCCAAGTAATGAGGAGCAGCCCAGATTAAAGACAGGGGCGCTCTATCCCCCCAGATGTATTACGGCGTGGCTATGTGCAACAAGCAAACCTTTCATTTAATACACGTGAAGAGCACAAGGCGCCTCACTGATGGTAAAAGAAGACATTTTTTCTTGCCAACACTGACAGAAACACTGAAAT
The DNA here is from genome assembly GCF_006386435.1 of Epinephelus moara. NCBI lineage: Eukaryota > Metazoa > Chordata > Actinopteri > Perciformes > Serranidae > Epinephelus > Epinephelus moara. The sequence continues at coordinate 31,487,672 of NC_065507.1, read as the reverse complement.
AATTTTACTGTTAGTGTCTTATAAACAATGCTGCTTGTGTCTCTCAGAGCGCCTGTTCTAGATATTGTTCACATACATTTCTATGCCTGGGCTGCTCTATTTGAAGGTCAACTCTATCCCTCCACGGCTCAATACAATTCAGGCAGTTGGTGAGATTCAATTTCTGCTGAAGGGCACTTAACCGGTGACCCATTTTAGAAAGGGCCCCTCTGCCTCCCTCTGAGCTCCTGTGGGCAGATCAGCTCTGATACAAATGAACAGAGGCAGAATTCCAGCTCTGACTAACTCTGCCCCACCCCATCCTCTCCCCATTCCCATCTGTTGCACAAAATACCTTATCTAGTTGTGTTTTCTCTGACGCAAACCACAGGAGACCTTCATGCACACCCAGTCAAGAAGAAATAAGCAAAAGTAAACACGCTGCCCCGACTCCCCCTTGTTGTGTCATATCATATATTAAGTATTGAATTACAGCTGTTGTTGGCACAGCAAGGGGGTGGGGGGTGGACGCTGCATCTCTTGCCTGTCTCCACTTGGTGTTACATTGGTGTTGAGGACAGCTTCTCATCGATCTGCTGCCTGGCACAGCCCCTGTCACAGATGGACTCTGGCCCAGGAGCTTTTAATTAAAGAGCATGTGAGAACAGCTCCCAGCTGCCATCCCTGTGAAAGTCGACACCTCGGGCCCTCTCACACCTTGCTTGATACAGCAGTGCCAATCAAAGGTGCTTTAGGGAGAACAAAGAGGAGCGTACAAAACGAAATCACCTCCACAAAGAGGACGTATGTCTGAAACACAGCCGAGTGCCACACACAGTTTAGTCAGAGGAGAGGAATATCTTTCCTACTTTGATATATGGAAAGTAGATGGAAATTGGAGCAAATCATGATCAAAAATGGCACTAGCAGGAGGGTACAATCATACTTTGAATTGTATGCAAATGGTTCCCAGAAGCTGGACCCCTGATTCGCTCGGAAGACACTCAGGCTAATGAGGATATTATGATCCCTCAATGCCCTACTCAGGGGCATGGCAGGATAGCACTGATGTCCTGATTTTTGTAATATTCAACTTCACCTTGATTAACCTGCACTTTCCTTGCCTATTGAAATCTGCCAAAAACTGCCTCTGACTCATGCCCCAAGTCTGGGCTGTTTGCTGCGGATTGCTGCTGGTTGGTATTATAGGGATTATGTGGATTGCTATTACAGGTTTCAGCAGCGGGTCATGCCCAGGGCACTCACCTATGGCGGTGGTGAGGAAGGAGACAGTTTCAGTTTCCTTTCCGTCGTTGTAGATGGCCAAGTGCCAGATGCCCGAGTCCATGTACTGGATAAAGCCTGTGTCGTGTGTAGTGATGGGCACCAGGCTCCGCTGCATAGCCACAGGCCCCTCCAGACCGTGGATGTCCTGGGCCAGGAGCCGCCTCCCATCCAAAAGCTCCACAAAGTCAAACTGCAGACAGACACACAGAAAGTGAGGAAGACTGATAGATGGACCGCAGACACGCCATTAAGAGTGACACATGAGACTTGAGTGCTTTCAGCCCTCTTTATAGCAGAGCATCATTTGGTCTGCATGAATAACTCATCATTCCAGAGGAGCTTGAGTAAGTCCTGGCACATGGTGGCTGGATGGGCTGTGATAATTTCTTAATCCACATATCTTATGTGAAAGCCTTGTTTAAAACTATTAAAGTGAAAAAGGGAAGCTGGTGGGGGAGAAGTGTAAGTAAGTGTGTACCAAATAAAATCTGCAATGATTTGCTTCGTATCAGTCGTGACTCAATGAATACCAATGAGACGGCATTTCATTTTCATCTACATAAGGAAGGGGATCTTGACTCATCTGCCACTCTATGTGCAATCAAACACAGCACGGAAACCCCACTCTAGATTACTTCCTTTGAAGTAAAAATGAGACAAACCTGATCTTTTGACTGAAAAATAAATCACATCGGACACTAATGCAAACAAAAATCCTGCTAGGAACAATTTGTTGAACTATAGTTACATTTACAGCAGAAATCTGAATTCTGCGAGCAAAGCAGTCAGATATGATTAATAACAAGATATATCTGATTCTGCGCTGCACATAGATAGGAAATTAGTGTAAAGAAAAATCTCCCTTCCTTGGCCCCTGAGCCCCGTATCTTTGTGTGATTCATTGATGATATTGAACCTGAAAGAAATTTGCCATAAATCCTTTCTGCAACAAAGAAAGTGATTCATAATACAATAGAGAGATTTATGAATTGGTTTGTATTCATGAAACACTCCTACATGGTTAGATAGGTTTTTTTTTTTTTTTAAACAATATCCCAATTTATATTCTGCGGTAGAGAAAGGATGGAAAATGAAGCTGAATCCTTACACTATGCAGAGATGATTGTAAATTGTTTTGCACAGCCTCACATTTACAATTTACTATTGTCTTTTGCAAAGAAGACATATTGATTTGTTACAGAAAACAGTATAATATGACAACTTAAAGCCACTAAAACATTTAGATTTAAAAACTCCCTATTCATACAATTGATAAGCACAACAGAACACAATAAATTAACATTCAAGTACTCCCCACCTGTGTGTGTGACGGAGGTAGGCCTCTCCTTCCATAGATTCCCACTAAGGCATCTTTGCTCAGGGACACATTAAACTTCAGGTACATGGGATGATCAATGAAGACCTGGGACCTCCAGAAGATACCAGGAGGAATCTGCTGTGCGACCTTGCGCCCCACGTCAATCTCTCCCATATCTATATAGCTGTCATCTGGGAACAAGCTGTCCAATTTGCCTGCATTGCACACAAAGTAAATCGGTCAAAGAGATCACACCATTAATCCAGCATGTGGAAGGCAGAGGGAGTCAGTCTGCTGAAGCATGATAGTCTGACCATATCACAGATATTCAATCACATCCCTGACAGCCAGAGAAGAAAAAATATTATGAATGACCCCTGTGACCATTGCCAGCAATTCCAGTCCCAATTCCAGTGGAGGAGAGTGCTGTGAAGAACTAAGAATAATCTACCTGAACGTCAGTCTGTTCATCAAACATACTTCTTGTTATGTAATAAAGTGTTTTGTGTTGATTCTTGTGAAATGGCAGCTAAAAAAAAATCTGCTTCAATTAAAAATGATTAAAATATGTTTCATTACCTGGTGCTTGGATTACTCAAAGCACCGAACACCTGTCATTAAACTGAGGGACAAACTTTTTGTTAAGGTTGCTGGCTCAAACATGGTAAGTTTGCCATCTTTATGGTCTCTAAACATTTCATAAATCTTGTTCATCACAGTGAACCGTTCTAAAAAATTTGATTTAAAAGGTTGAACATATGGGGTGAAAACGGTATGAAAAATGCTCAAGAAAATACAACTGCCTCGATACTGTGATAAAATACAGATCTAATTGAAGTAAAAGTGATAAAGTGGAAACTGTAATTATAGCAGAGAGGGATCTCTAATGCTGGTAACCGCTCAGGTACTAGGCACATCCACCGCCAAAAATTGTCCATATGCTCCATAATACACCTTATATTGGACTCCGTGGAAATGGCAACATCTGCTTGCCCATGTAGATGAGCTCATTTCAGCACCGATGTCTACTAAAGCAGACGACGTCCATGCAAACTACCCCCAGGACTTGGTGGCAGACACGGCTTTAGGTTACACGTGGTACGGCAGATGGCAGTGTTCTCAAAAGTCCATCAGTGGCAATGGGTTTTAGCAGAGTAGACAGGACACACTCCCTGTCTCCCAGATCTGGGCTTTACATAATGCTACAGCACACAGACTCATTTTCCACATGTTGGGGTGTGTTTGTATTTATGCAGCACATTAATGGTGTACTCATCAGGCTGTTTAAATAAATCATAAGCCGAGAACAGTGATAATGGGCCTCATGGTTAAATAAATGGTTGTTGTTCTGCAAGCTTAACTACAACATAATGCTTTGATGGAAAGACAAGACTCAGAAAGAAAGAAGCTAGCCTGGATTTCGACACAGTACACATCTGCATCACCTAGATAAAACATTAGATAGCTCATCATTGTTCCTGGTGACAGCACTGCAGAATGAGACTTATTTAGAAAACTATGGCTATTGATTTCCTATCAGCAACGGCTGCCATGCAGGGTCTAAGCTCAGCTGTAGTCATGCTTGTTGTTAGCTAAACACACTTTCTGCTGTCTGGTAAATGAAAAAGACAACTCCTGGATTCATCTATATGGTAATGACCCCATCTTCTACCTATTGTAGTCCGCCAGTGGCAAATCACATGGTTAAATCTGTGCCCATTTGTTCGGGAATGGAAGAGAGCAAACTTTCCTCGAGTCGAGCAGTTGGTACCGTGGGGTGAGCACATGCTTTCTTTGGCTGCCAGGAAAGGCAGCCCAGACTAGGAGATGAAAGGATCACATCCGTTCTGAAGAGGACAGAGTGGCTAATCCCCCTCTAGCCCCTGGATACTCGGTCCCTTAAGCTGCCCCATTTTCTCCCTCCAGGAACAAATAACACTTTCGCACTTACAACAACTTTCATAGGATTACAATGCAGATCTCATTGCATACCATGGAGACGAGAGAACACAATGTGAAACTGGATGACAAAATAATGACAAACTTGCTTGAGCTCCAAAATGTCATCTGTAAACTTTAAGATTTGAAAAACTTTTTTTTCCCTTGTGCAATGTTGTTCTATTCAGATGCAGTTACAACAGTGTACCACAGCAAACTGAGAGTCATGCAAATCATCCTGAAAAAAATTTGATGCATTTAGGTGGATTTACTCAAGTATTACATAAAAAAAAGAAAAAACGGATTGTGCATTAAATATGCATTATCCTGATAAAATAAATTGCACTTACTCTCATCTTTTCCCTTGCGGTCAGGTATTTCCAAGCCTGTGTTGCCTAGCGGTGGCAAGCTCAGGTCAGTAGGAAAAGGCAGGCCACTTGTATTGTCCTCGGACAGCTGGTACATCTGTCTCTGCATCGGCTGCAGGTGCCAGTTTAATCCAAAAAGGTGCATGGCTGAAATATATAACAGAAGACAACTTTAGAATTGATTCATGTTGAGATCACTTTTAATGCATTTAACCTAGGGATGTCCCGATCAAGGTCTTTTGCCTCTGATCTCGATCTGAGTCATTTTATAATGAGTATCTGCCGATAACGAGTCCCCATCCAATACTATTATGTTCATCGGTAATACAGCTGCATAGTGCACACTTCAAGTAGGCTGTTTTTTAGTTATTACAATTTATTCTAATGTTTCCTAATGTTTATCTATTTATTCATTTTTTACAAAATAAAGTATATAATAACAAATCCTCTCTCCAATGTTAGTGGCCTTGACTCTGTCTCGAGTGAATTTCTCTGTCCTTCTATGAGAGAACTCTCCAGAGTTTGTTGCTTCAGTGCAGCCTTGACTGAGGTACGTGAATGAACTGCGTTCTATTGAGTGTTTCATTTTAGTCGTCTGTACATCTTTTTTGTGGCTTTTGTTGCACTTGTAGTGGTGTTGTGAGTGCAAGTGGAATCAGTTTGGCACCGCTGTCTGTCTCTTCACCCGCAGTGGAGAGACAGACGGCATAAGGGTTGGAGAGTTGACAACAACTGCACTCAATGCGTTGCTGTACATGAAAGCTTCATGACTAAAACCACCTGTGTGACAGATGACATAAAACAAAGGATCAGATCAGCCAATCCCAATCAGTGAAAAATATCGCCTCGATCAGCACCAATATCGTGAGATCGGATAATTAAAGCCAGATTGGGACATCCCTAGTTTCATTATAGAAATTACACACAAAATAACCCAAAATAATCTTATGGGACATTTTTTTTTTTTTTTGGGGGGGGGTTTTTTTTTTTTTTTGGGGGGGGGGGTGTAATTATCCTAAGGTGACAGCTGTGAGACGAAGGCACAGGAAGTAAACTCCAAAGAACAAAGAACAATACGTGGTTAATGGTTAATGGCATTTTTTCAAAAGTGCTGAGCACTGAGATTAGAAGATGAATGCTACCCTGACCCCATGGGACAACATCTGTCTCACCACACCAACATCGTTATGGACCATCCCCTGTGTCCTGTCATTTTTCTAACCCCATTCCCTTGCAAAACTAGGGGACAAAAGGAAAGAACACATCAGCAGGGAGACACCAGGGTGTTTCAATGTGAACACAGTGGATGAAGCATGCTGATATTTTACAAGGTCGACAAAAGAAATGTCCTCTGGAACAATGGCGGTAGACTGCAGGACAGAGGAGGAGGGGCTGACCATGACAGATCACCAATAAGAAAATGGACAAGATGAGCTTAGCAAGGCAAAAGCCACCTTGGAAGTCAACAGTCAGCAAAAAAGGCCCAGAAACTCAATATAGCTATTTTATTGGTTTGTTGGTTCTCTTAAGCTTCTCAAGTAAATAACCACGCAATCCAATTATAAAGAGTGAAATTATCTGACAGTTTTAGACTGAAGCTGGGAGTAAGACCTCTCCAGTCCTCTCAATGTTGTTTTCTTCAAATGTGTTTCCATTTTTTCCCCTTTTATAAGAGCGTAAACGACTACATGTCCCCAATAAGCCTCAGTGACTCTTCAGACAACACACAGAATGACCGTGCCTGTCATGATTTGGATAAAAAAAAAACTGATTTGTTAGTGGACTTACAGATCTAACATTCTTCTTCTTCTGCCTCTGCGACAAAATCATAAATCATAGCAGCTTATAATAACTGAGGGGTTTATACATAAATTGAGAGGCAGATTACACCTTAAGTTTATTTCCTTTTGTTCAAAAGCAGAGTTGCTGCTTATTTTGCGTTTGATTTATTTAGTGAAATTGTGCCAATTAAGAAGTAAACAAAAACAAAACTGACTCATGTAGAGTTTTTGTTTAAAGCTACAGATGGTAACTTTTAATGAAAAAAACTTTGTGTCATATTTGCTGAAACTGTCACTTTCTTCTGAGAGACGTTCATGAGACAGACAGACTTCCTACTGTCTTCAATGGCCTTTGCTAAAATCGACCGCAGTGCAACGAAATTAACCAGTCAGAGCGGAGGAGTCTCTAACACAGCTGTCAATCATGGCGATCACTGCTCCTGGCATGGCACTGAACTATCCAAGTGGCAGTGCTGATCAAATGTGACTCAAGATTCTGTTACTGCATTGCCTATTTCTCACCTCAGATGTTTCCAGATACATATTCTAGTGTACTGTTTAGCTGTAAAATGAGAAACTTTGTAATTCAGCTGCCATGTTGGAATCAGCTGACCGATGCACCAAGTACCACTCACCGGCCAGAACAACCTTCACATTTTACAGCTACTACACAACTACAGCTGCAGCTTTGACACAATGTTGTTTACCAGTCACCCACCAAGGTTAGAGAAAGTGATGAGAACACAATGACCATGACTGGGGTCCTTAAAATCTCGTGTGTCTGTCAACAGTATACAAAAACAGTTGCTTTAAGAATGCCATCTTATATCACCTCACTAAGGACCTATTTCATATTCCATTTCTGCCAATAGATGCCTCTAAATCCAACGCACTGGACCATGTAACACACAGCTATTGAGCAACTTCTTCATGAAAACATTTAATAAAGACAAAAAGTGGGTTTTCTGTGCACCTTTCAGCAATGCACAGCAGAATCAGGTGCTCCACAGGGCATGGACAGCAAACTTCAGATGTGAAAAGGACTGAAGCACATGGATTGATTTGCAACCTTTAATAGAGCAAATAGCCCAGTGTTTCAACCTTACTGTGTCTTCATCACAGTCTAAAAAAAGAGCTTTATTGATAGCTATATACCAATCTGAAGACCCTAATTGCTTCATTAAGTAATGGATAGCTTAGTAAATCTCTCCACTTCAAAATCATAAGTGATCCCCCAAGAATAAGAGGAGATTTACTTGTCCAGACTCAGCTATTAACTTCAAATTGACTGAAACCACCATATGAACGTGACAAGTGGCAGATCAAACCAAGCTATAGTGTCTGATGAATGGAATACATTGGGTCATTCCCAGAGGAAACTCCATCAAACGAAGCTGTATTAGAGAACGCCACCCTTCATGGTTACTCCATTTAGATCTGTATGAGCAGTTGGCTAAAGATTAAAAGACTTTTTTAGAAAACTTGATGTGCATGGCGCATTCAAAGAATACCTAATATTTTCATGCTGCACACTAGATAAACAACACCACCTGAAATATTTATATGGGTTTGTGAAAAAAAAAAATGATAGGAAGCAACTGTGTGGTTATCAGGCAAAACACGGCACAGACATTCCCTAAGATGATAAAAGTTCAAGTGCAATACCAGCATCTGTTCTGTGTCTGTCCAGTGCCTGTGGAAGTGACTGTGTCAGTGGAGGACAACCAGCGAAGAGACAGATGGCTTTGTTTGTCATTTTGTAAGTTCCAGAAAGACATTCCTTTTGATTTGTAGCTCTACATTGACTGGAGAAATGGAAAAAAAAGACTCAGTGTATGTTGCTGGCAGAACCGACGCAAAGTCACCAAGCACGGTGTCATTCCAAGTGTCCTAGTAATCATGTCTTTGTGAGCCCCATTCTTCATCCCATCCGTCCCTGAGGCCTCTAATGGAAAACAGTTGAAGAGGCATCCCCCTCCCATCCTAAATCCAAAGATTTACTTCAACGCCTTCTTGGTATCTATGATATGCAGAGCATTGGACACGAGCCAGTGAAGAGCCTCCTGATTTTGTTTTGCTTGTTTTTCAAACTTTGCAGACGTTGTGCAATGACACTCAGAAAGCTGCTGCAGTTGGCTGCAAAATGAAGACAGGCTGTACAAATAAAAGGTACTTCTAATGAGACGACCACTGGCAGAGACAAGCTGTGTCTGCATTCCAGCGATGCCACTGACCTGTCAAGAGTACTGCACTTCGTAGCATCGCCCATTTTGTCCTGAGCACATGTTGTGCCCTGCTTTCGCTTATCTCTTGGCAGGAAGTTGGGTCATGCCATGTGCCAATTAGGGAACAGAGATACTGTAGTAGAAGACTTCTCAGCCAATCTGAGGAAGTCAGCGCTTATTGCTGTGGGTCATCTGCCAGCATTCCTGTGCTTCTATCCTCTGATCTGAAGAGCACTTTCCAACTAGTGCACACTTCAAGGGAAGCTATGATGAGTAGAGTCCTTTTTTTCTCATCTTACTGGTCAAAGTCATCAAATACTGTGAGCATCAAAAAGGCAAACTATCTTCAGGTATTTAAAAAAAAATCCAGCATAGGATACAGTCTTGTATAGTATACGCCTTGAAATGAAAAGCCATATGATTAATTAATCTCTTTCAAATAGGTGTTAAACATGGCAGCCATTAGTTGCTCATTTGTCATCTGACTGCATTACACCTCTCACACATCGGCAGTGTGTGGTGTAAATCCCCACTCTGTCATCATATTGTGAATCATATTCATTTACACATATTTTTAAATTACCAGGTAAAAAGTTGAGGCAAATAACTTTCACGGTCTTTCTGGCACCACATTGTTCTATCACTGACATGCTACATTACTCCAAAATAATGCGCTGTGAAAAACAAAAACAAAAGTAAACATGACACAGATTAACTAGGACACCAAATGTGAGTTTTGGCACGTCTTGGTTTAGGCCAATGTATTTCCTTCCTTCAGAATTGGGCCATTAGAAGCCTGGTGTAATCAATCTTTTCAAAATCCATGCTGGTAAGATCACTGAAATTAAATATTCCTACATAAAAATAGTAGAAAATTACCCAGTCCCTAGCTCTGAGACATAGCACCACTCTCATGCAATATTTCTCTAAGAAACAATGCACTAAAAAACAATAGTAAAACATCTTGTATAGTATGCTTTTGTTTAGTTTATGCTTTAGCTGACACTTTCATTTTCAGTCAATCAGCAAACAAGCTTTTCACAATTATGATGCATCAGGAAGTACTTCCTCTGGTAACCCTGAACTTAATCGGAAGGCGTATAGATTAGTGTGTAATAGCATAACCGTTTTTAATGAGGGTGACTTGCCTGAGGAGCTAAATACTTAGTTCAGTATAGCTCAAAGGCCAAAGCTGCAGAGTATCTACATATATATTCCTATGTGTTTCAACCTTATCACCATGCCTTTTAATAACTGTAGAAATGATCAATATGTGGTGCAAAGTCCAACAACTATCTGTCTATTTCAGCCGATCCAGATCTATATTATCTGTGCTCTCACCATATCAGAACTACAGTAACCTCCTCCATCTGCCACAACGGGTCAAAGTCTAACCTAGCTTTGGTCTTTGCACATAAACACAATAATTGCAATTGTGATGTTAATGAATATAAAGAGATGGAAATGGAAAAGCTTCATACTAATAATTTATGTCTGCAATACTGCATGCAGCGATATGTGGCTAATGCACTTGCTAATTATCATAAATTAGTTGCAATGATTTGAGAATGTTCATTGTTTCAACTGTCTACCAGTAACATAAAAGTACATACTGTTTAGTTGTTTGCATCCATGCAATACATGTTAAGTTGTGTTGGCACATTAGTAGGACAAACAATTGCTCTGACAGATATATTAGCGTGCTAAAATTGCACTATAACCTAGAAGACCTAGCCGAGGTATGCAGCTGTGTATCATGAGACATGAATGCAGCAATTCCAGTAAATACTGGGCATTATAGGATCAAATTAAAGAAATGGGAGTTTCACTGAAAGCAATATAAAGGCTTTTTCTAGGCCATTAAAGTATTTCATTGCATCAATAAATAAGCATTTTGTACTTGAATGGTCTTTGGTCTTTAGATATAGGCCATAGTTAAGATTGATTTAACATTCACAATATAAGCAGCTGAGTATTTCCTTACAATTTCAAATAAGCCGACATGGGCACTTTTTTTTTCATGTAGCGCAACATCAGTAATGACAGCCTAGATGCTGCAAATATCACATTGGGATCATGAAAAGGCAAATCAAACAAAGCAGTAATATTCTGAAGTACTGGAAAATAGGCAAACAGGTAAAATCTGTGTTGCAGAGAAGCTTTTTCTGGGTTGGATGATCATGCAGTGAAAATTTTTCTGGGGCCTAACCTCTTTGTCCTTGGCTGGATACCCAGGGTGAATAGAAGTGAACACAGGAGGATACTGATGACCTTAAAATGAGGCACATATAACAAATGTGCTAATGAGCGAGCAACCACAGAGAAAATAGTGCCATGTTAAACCCCCGACCTTTTTGCACTTCAAAATGTGCCGATTTACAAAGCTGTGACAAAATAAGACCATGCTGCAAGTCAAAACATCTGTCATGAGCCATAATTGGGTTCATTAGACATCTCACCCAGAGTTCCCAATTACAGGCCTCAATAATTAATTGCACTTGAAATTAAATGTATTTTCTCATCAGCCTTTAATTAAATATGGCCCTCGTTCTTGATTGGAAATTCCGATCTTCGGGTGAGGTTTGGTCTCCAACATGTTTACTTGTGGTGCATCGGGAGATGGTCTGAGTTTTGCAGGGTATAATTACACAGTCTGATTAAGCACTATCAGGCTGATGGTGCTCTGGCTTTTGGCCAAGTCAAAGCAGTAAACTGTAGACATGTACTGTATCTCTACTTCTACAGCCAAACCACACTGCTGACGCCGAAAACCAAGCCAAACCAGAACTTTCTCACACCCACTGTCGCTGATTCAAAATTGCTGGATACGTAGATAATCACCATGAGCTGCGACCAGCTGATTTCTTTTTTTAATTCCATCGCTGTTCTGAATTTCAGATTAAACAATTTAAATGGCTCTGGTGACAAAAAAATGAATAATCAGATTTTAGTTCGTTTGGCCCCAAGGAGAAGCAGAAATGATTGCTTTCATGATTGTTACGGCATAATGCATATCTATAACAAATGTCCTCAATGAAGAATTCATTTATCTCGCTGATGAAGGCCATGCGAAAGGATCTGGCTGTTCTTTTATTGACTGCATGGATATGAACTACAATGTTCTCGCCATCCTTCAGAGCGAGAACAGATTCAACAGTGTAACCATTTATATGTTAAACAGGTATTCACAGCCAATCATATGTATATTACATGGGGAAGAAATATATTAAACAGAAGTGTGTATCAACTCATTATTTAAATTTGTATTAACGAATCAGACAGAACTGTAATTACTTGAATAAAAAAAGTGCTGCTAGTTTTTTTTTATGTATATCACCCAATCCTTAGAAATGTCTGCCAATTGAGGCAACAAAGATATTCAATACTATTCAAATCCAGACCTCAAACATACCTGTTTGACATTACATTTCGAGAATCTTTACCTGTCTTCTCTCCCCTCACTGCACTACAGGAAACCCTTTGTCCTGAACTCTGTCACTCATTCCCTCTATATATATTCTTTGTGTTATCCCTCCTGCCTACGCTTGTTCATCATGTCGTCATCTCCAATCTTAGCCAAGATCATAGCACTAATTCAGTCAACATGTAGTTTACCTACTTCACCCATACTCTAACAGCTGCTGCTAAAATGCCCCAAAACTCCTTTGACCTTCCCACAAGCCTTTCTGTTTCCCATTCCTTCAGCACTGTTACTGCAGATGCTGCTGTTATTGTTGCAAACCGGTAAAAGCCCTTGTATCCCTTTATGTTTTCAAGTAATAACAACAAACATTTTCTCTGAAGCAAATTTGTATTTTTCTGTGCTTTCAATGATTGATTTAAAGGTTCTGTATGCCACATTCAGAGCATTAATATAGCAGCAAACCGTTATTTGCTATGTAAAGCAAAGAGAGTATGAGAGAGAATATGAGGTCACACTACCTGTGTGTGTTGTAATCCAAGATTCTCTTTGGTGTGTTGTGAAAAGTGTATCTTCTAACTAGCTCATTGTCACCACTGCAGAGCGCTAATACGGCAGTTACCTCTGTTATCAGGATGGTATCGTCGCAAAAGCATAGTGTCCACCCTCTAGTTCCCCCCTCATTAACACTGTTAGCTTTGTCAGCACTGTTGCCGTCATCTAGCACTTTGTACAGAGTTAGCACTGTTAGCTGCTAGCCGCCTGCTCAGCCACCTCCATGTTGAGAACCGTGTGCAGAAAACTCAGACACTCTGAATTTTGCATGGTGCCCCTTTGATTATCATAATTCAACTTTCGTGAGAGAAAAAATTCTGCCAAGTGTTACAAGGATTACTGGCAGAGCAACAGCTTGCTTGGAGTAAACAGAAGATGAACTGAGTAGCTAGCATGGTCAGTGACAGCCAGCATGGTGCAACAGACCGGAAAGAAAATCAACATGAAATCCAAGTCTGAACACAGAGTTCAGAACACAGTTAAAGAGGTGATCTCTAAGAAATGTAGAGAAACTTCATCACAGAAATTACTTGCAGAATTATGTGTCTTTATCAAATTCTTTTTCTAACCATTTACAAGTGAATGTTTTGTTAATAGTCTTGTATGTAGATCGCAAAGATAACTTAGAGACTGTATCATCAGATAACAATATTATTCCCTCAGGGAATGACAGCAGTCAAAAACAGCAGAACCGATTTAATAGCATAACTCAGTTATCATAACTGATTGTTCTTACCCGGCTGGGGCTGGTTATGCTGGTCAGGGAATTTTAAATCAAATACGATGAATATTCTAAATGTGAAAGTCCTCTCTTGTGTGATAGCTGATGTCTTTTTAATTCATTCCCTATCTGACCTATTCACAAGAGCAAGACACTGGATTGCCCATCTCTGCAGATTCAGTCAACCCAATCTATGAATGATAATGTTATTTCGGACGAGGTGTGTGGGCGAGGAGTCAATCTATGAGTCCCTATATAACTATGCTCATATAAGGCGCAGAGTGCAGATTCAACACTATTAAAACGGATGATAGAGGGAACACAATAGAGCATGGACTCATCCTCTGTCTGCAGTTAAGCGAGGGGTGGGGCTGGGGGTGGATAGGTAGAGGCGCTCACCCTGGTGTGTAGAAGCATCAGAGGTGACTCACCAATAAAGTAGGCCAACAGGAACAGCAGTGTTACTGAGATGAGGATGGCACTGAGAGCAGCACATTTCCAGTTGCAGTGCTTATAGGGTTTCTTCAGGCTGAAGGCAGGTCTAGAGAAGGTGTTTCGAGGCAGAGGGCGTGGGGGAGGCGAGTACACCGTGCTGGAGGTCAAAGGGTATCCTGGTGATGTTGTGCAATACATTGGTGACGTTCCACCTGGTTTGAACAGGAAGTGCCTGGAAAAAAACCCACATGTTTTGTGTTAGTCTTATCAGAAAGAATCATTTCTCAGGGATGTCTCTCATCATAATACTGTAGGTTACTGTCTATCTAAGTGCAGTCCCTTCCATTCTGTTTCTAAGCACATTCAATACTGTTACCATAGTCACGCTTCTGCTAGATTAGTGAGAATACTAAAGCATACTGGCTTTTGCTCAGTCGAAATTGCAAATCAATATTAAATCTAATTTACAGGACTAGTGACCGCAGCTGGCTCTTGTTTACGAATTCATGCCAGCATCGTGAAGAGTAATTCCCAGTAACTATGTGTCAAGGCTGTCCACAGAAGAGATACTGTGTACGGGGCCTCACCATGGAGTCGAGCAGATTTACTCGCCCTTGAAGAACATGCCTGACTATCTCAGAAAACATGTGTAGAGCTGCATGTCCAAGAGCCGTATGATCAGCCCATCACAGAGTCAGTGGAAGCGGCACTGTTGTCAAGGCCGTTTTACTGACAAGCTTACAAGAAGCTCCTGAGCGACAGTGACATGAACGTGATTGAATGTCACATTACAATGTATGATGTGGAAAGTCACTGAGACCATATTGTATTTATAAATATCAGGACAAATCTTTGACACGTCCTATTCCAGTGATAGGAGATAACATGGGGGACTGTGTTTCATAAAGCGGTCATGCTTAACATTAATCAAAAGCAATACAACCCGACAGTGTGACTTAAAGGAATATTTTATCTACAAAATGATCATCTGAGTATCAGTTACTCACCCCGTGTTACGTTGAAAGTAAATACATAAATAAATAAATCTCTCACCCATCTCATGCAGTATAATCCAAGCCTAGTTTATCCAGTGGTTTGCTCAGTACTTTCCAAACACGTGCATTTTTGCTAAAACTTTACTATTTTAATCACTTCATATTTGAGTATCATGCCTGGGCAAGTGCATGGTTTCAAACTCTGCTCATGCATTCCACTGAGCAGAGTTCAAACACACACGCTTGCCCAGGTGCAATACTCATTCGTGCATGAGACTGTTTATGTGCAGGTGCGGTAAATAGTAAGGTTTTAGGCCTAGTGCACACATACACAGGTATACTTTTTGGGCTTTCATCCACACACAAAACTGTGTTTAAGGCACTGAAAAAGGACCTTCAGTAAAACTCAGTCCAAGGTGAAGATGTTCAGAAACTTTGTGTTCAGTGTAGACAGGGAATAGACAGGGAGTTTTTGGCATATAATGTCAGACTGTGCACCATTATCTCCTTTGTGAGGCATTATAAATGAGGCAACTTTTCGTACAATGGTGAATGTGACCAAAACAGTGCTGGTTTTAACTTTGCTAACTGGACTTTTTTTCAGTATTTTTACTCATAAATGTGCAGTTACTTTTTCGCTATATATCTCAGGCGTCAGAATGTGCTACGGAGGTCACTGCTCCATGTAGCCTTCTGGTAGTAGCTTTTTTCAGGCTTCTGACTGACCAAGATCTTCCTCTTAGTGTGGCTTTAGGGTTAAGGTTATATCATGTTTTAATTTAATTTTTTTAAAACTGTGTATGCAGATTTTGCTTAAATGCATGAGCATAGCACTGGATAAATCAGACTTTGACTATACAGCATGAGTTGTCTGAGAGTTTGTCAGCGGATGTTTTGATACAGTTTTGCTGTTGTTTATCGCGCTCCCCTTTTAATCCAATTCATCAACAATCCAACATGCAGAGCCATGCGAGAAAACAGTTATCTTTATGAATTCAATATAACACAGGGTGAGTAACTGATATACAAATCAGCATTTTTGAAGTATTCCCTTAATGCAAATTGTTAGTTGTATTAAACAGGGAAGGGACAAACACAGCAAAGATTCTAGCACTGCAGGAGACATACACTGATGATTGACAGCATTTCAAAACAGAGGATGTTTGATGGAAAAACAGCGCAGGCATCACTATTGTTTTCATGGCAAAGCAGATTCTGACAGTAGTGTGAGCCAGATAGCAAACAAGCAACATACCCGTCGTTGTACGAGGCATCTTGGCGTGCTGATGCCAGAATGTCCATCTCAATGAGGTTGTCCTGTAAAGTCTCTAGGAATGTCTGCTTTGCTATGTTTCTACATACAGGTGGAAAGATGGATATGAAGCTAGTGTGAGATGTACGTGCAAGAAACACAGAAATGCCAATACAGTATGTGATCACCAAGCAACATCAACAACAACTGACAAATGGAGATCAGGACAAACAGCGTGGGACAAAGAAACCAAGGCCCTTATGGAACTACTTCTACAAAGGTGTGAGACAAATAACATCTAGCTCTCTTTTTCCCCTCCGTTGGGCACTGCCATACCTTGTTTTGTACGAGCCCTGCCCTTCTCTGCAAGCGTCCTGCTCTTCTCTGATAAACATTAGAGTATTCTGGCTCCTTTATGGTTGTGATTGGAAGAAAACAATGCATCACTTACACATGAGAACCTTAAGGTTTCTAACACTTATTTCAGACAAAACACTTTATCTTAATTAAAGCTTTAATTACAAAGGTGTCATTAAGGTTTTATAGATTCCACATTGGATGGTATCCTTTAGTACAGTTGTTACTCATTTAATGGTTGCAACACTCTAAAAAATAACAACACATTTTCAGTTATATAAGTGTCTAGAGGCGCGTGTCTGATTTCTCCCGTAATGCACCCCCCACCCCCACAAGTGCTCAGTTCCATAAGGATATACTGCAGCAATGCAATGGAGAAATGAACTGGCCACATGCAATGGGCAGGCTGAACACGTTCAGTGGTACAAGAGAAAATGCCTCGTTTTTGATCCCTGCCCCTTCGAGGCCGGTAGTGAAGTCTGTTCATGGTCTCTCAAGCTTGTGTTGTGGGGAAGAATGCAACTTTTAATGAAGAGAGAGAGATGCTTGGCAGAAACTCTAAAGACAATGGTGAGGCTGGATAGAGCCAACCAACTGCTGGCATCTCTCCAGTGAGCAGGATAAGACCTACCAGTGCAGAATTTAGCTGGGCCATTAAATTTCACAAAAGTGACAAGAGAGGGCCATTGTAACACTATTAACTAAGTAAAGGCGACGTTAAATATTTCTGTGTCCGTGTGGATATTACTAATGGTTTCCATTACATTAGTGGAACTTTAATAGTTGATCTTTTTTTTTTTTTCAAGGCAATAGGTCAGAAAGACTAGAAATGTGGTTTGAGCAGCACTCTTGCCTGTTGCAGATTCACTCTCCTCACCATCTGTTTTCTGCTCCACAGGGAATACCTGTGCAGGATTAACGTTGGAGCTGGATGACATGTAATCATTCATTATACCACTAACTGTCCTTTCTACCAGCTAAAATTGATGCTCATTTTCCTGTTGACTGAACCGTCTCACAAAAAAACTGAAGGAAGAGACAGTAATTCTATTCATGGCTGGTGTTTAGCCATGCCAAATTAGCTATTAGCTATTCTCCTGTCAACAACGCTCTCATTTATGGCAGCGTGTTTACTATATAGGCTATAGACTACAGTGTGTTCTAAGTTTTTCAAAGGATTGCTTTGAATAGATCCAAACATTTAAAGGTCCCATATTGAAAAAGTCAGATTTTTGTGTATTTTTTATTATAAGGCAGGTATGGATGGTATATAAATACTGTGAAAGTATCACTATGCATAATTCAAAGAGAAATGCACACAGTCTGTATTCAGAAACAGTGCCTTTAAACAAGCTGTCAGGACTCTCATGAAGTTGTGATGTCACAATTGCACTATATAGACAGTTTCAAACTTAAAACATAAACTCTTGAAATTGGTTCCTTTATATTTCCTACTGAAATGTTGTGCAGTGTATGTGAATGACATCAGACAGGAAGTAAACATGGACCCAAGCTGTTGCCAAGCAATTCCAGCGAATTGGTCTGTAAAGATAGAAAGTGCCGCAACAGCGCCGTTAAAGTCATTCCCCGGCCGCAATGATGGTGCTGAGACACCATGAGCACAGATGTGGAAGAGCCAGAGACACTGACCAATCAGAGCAGACTGGGCTTTTCCAAAAGGGGGCTTGTAGAGACAGTAGGGGTGGGACTTACCACAGGATCCATAATACCATATTATCACGATAAAATATTATTGTGATTTTAAGCATGTTGCAATAAAATACATTTATTACCATTTTTCAACAGGACATTATGTCCCCAAAGGAAAACTTCGTCAACATTGGTTTTATCTATTGAGATAAAGTTCTCAGTCTATTCAGCCTTGTTTTGCAGCAGCAAAATGTTTGTAATGGACTGAAATATATTGTATTATTCAAGGAGGCTACCTAACGTTTAATTTTTTTCAAATTATTAATTATTATTAATTATTTAAAATTTTATATAGACTAAAAAATTAAAAAATCGATTCTTGGCACTGTGTGACGATACGATATGGCAACAAAAAATATCGCGATACTATGCTGTATTGATTCCCCCACCCCCCACCCCTAAGAGACAAGCGCTAAAATGGGGCATTTCAGACAGGGGGTGAATACAGGTACATGTATATTCAGGCTGACAGTACTAGAAAAATAATATGTTTTTTGAACATTAAAGCATGTAAACATGTTCTAGTAGAAACCCAAAATACAAGTATGAACCTGAAAATGAGCATAAGATGTGATAAAAATAAATATGTGATAAATAAATAATCTTAATAAGGAAAAGATCATTTCTTATCTTCAATAACTTTCTTAAAGTCAAGGATACACAATCGATTTTTTTATTAGCTCAGTAGGTGACCTGGTTGCACAGAGGAGCTTTGTTTTGTTCGGGTGTTTTCTACTGTTAGCAGTGAGATATGATCATGATGAGGGTTGAGATAATTTGCCTTGCTATTCCTGATTTCAGAACACCATGCAATAAGACCAGCCAAAGAAATACCAACAGATATTCCCTTTGTTACAATAACACTTGACAGATCTACTTCACACAAGGGCCACCTATCGAGAAATGTGCTAGAGAACTGAGTGCTGATTAATATGAAATAAATAAAACTTGGGGCTGAAGTGGAGGAGCTATGAAGCCTGCTCACG
The DNA here is from genome assembly GCF_006386435.1 of Epinephelus moara. Classification (NCBI taxonomy): domain Eukaryota; kingdom Metazoa; phylum Chordata; class Actinopteri; order Perciformes; family Serranidae; genus Epinephelus; species Epinephelus moara. Next base: position 31,468,344 of record NC_065507.1, on the reverse strand, counting down.
GGAGCCTGAATTTAATTTTGCAAGAACTGTTTCATATCCAACGTGACCATAATCACTCTGCTGTTTAGACTCAATAGCCTCCACTGTTAGGATTGCTAACCAAAATCAGCACTTTTCTCTTGTTTGCCACAAAATCATGTTCATCACAAATGTAGGCCTTTGCCCCGAGCAGGATATTTTCCATTTTATTGCTTTGCTCCTTGTTAGCACTGTGGTAATTTAATATGGAGCTGACAGCATGAAAACCTTTGTTCAATGGCACCGGCTCAAGCTCAGTCTTGCCAACATCTCTATACATTGTCAGGGAGACAAGTTACACAGTACCTTGTTTCCAGGGGGATGTTGCTGTTGAGTAGCCAGTTGTCCTGCGTGCTGCCGGAGTCCTGACCACTGGCCGGACCCTCAGGAGGAACAGAGCTGTCTGTGGGTGCGGGACTTGGGTTACTCCGCGGCGTGTAGTTGCCCCTGTTCAAGGAGTTAATGGAGGCCGCATGGTGCTGATGATTGGGCGAGTGGGAGTGGGAGAGCGGTAGAGGAGGTGTCCGCAGCCGAGAATGGTTTTGAAAGGCTCCGTCTGAAAGGAAAAGAGGAAAGGAACACGTTAGAGAAATGTTAAAAGAGAAGAGCTTCAAAACTACTGCAAGTCCATTGAGGATGCGTATTCCAACAAGTTTGTGAAAGTGTGTGCTTGTGCGTGTGTGTGTGCTAACAGGGTAAGAAGAGCCTTATGGTGTTATCTTTACTCCCTGAGCTGCAACATTCAGACCGATGAATGATTAGCCATAGTTTCACCAGCAGTACATAAATTAACACCTAAGCTCACGACTAATTTCACTGACGAGCTGCAAAATCCTCACATGAACCACTCTAAAAAATAAAAAAAAGTCCCTCTTCTGCTCATTATTTCTCCAAACTGGTCTCTATCAGAGAGCTTTCTGCCTCCCACAGAGACCTGTGACAGTTTACTCAGGCCAGACACTGGCTCCTGTGTAAACAGACGAGTTGGCCTCTTCTTGAAACTGACCAATTCTTTAGACATTTATTTAGCCAGGGAGGGATGTTTGAGCATGCATAGTCTTTTAATAAAAATAGCCTGTTTCATTTTGTCTTGTACAAAATGTTTTGTCACAGCTAAAGCAAACTGAACATTTGAAGCAGAAGCCAACAAGTAACAATGGAACTGTTTTTCATGCACACCTATTTTCCACTATTATTCCACACTCTGCATTTGATACAAGTCATGTAAACAGTTTATTCTGTTTGGATATTCCAAATAAGGTCTTTTTTTTTTTCCAAGTGTAGCGTTTTCTGATAGACATCTGTGATATGCCAGTATTAATCAGGTTTTAATGGCACTCTTTAGACAGCACATTTGGAATATGTGTCTCAATTGGGGTTTTAACAGCAGCTGCCCAAAACAAATCCCACATTTCCGATCATAAAAGAAACACACCTACTTTGAAACATTATGAAAGACTTGGATATTAACACGTTTTTGGATATGTGCAAGTCTCACAATGCCAACCTTTAAAAAGGAGGCTGAAGGAATGAAAGAGGGAGGCTGTGTTCTCACAGTCAAACAAGATCGTCAGCCGTACAAAACTTATTCTACATCCTATTTTGTTGCAAAGAAGCTAAATGGAACAAGCTGCTCAACCTGTTCCCCTTTTCCTTATTTTGACATGATAAACGACATGTTAGGGCACGTTAACCACAGTATGCAAGGCTGCATGCAAACAGGAATATTAGTGGAATATTCACTTTCATTAGCCATGTAAACTGTTTAGTAGTCTTTTTGGTATAAATGCAAAAAACGTACTAATTGCAGTCAATGATAGCCATTTGCTTTGGTAACAATCCGCCATTATCAGATGCATGTCATTTTCAGATTTGCAGTGGTTCACCTTTGAAGAATTGATTCCATCCAACTCTCTGTCCTCTAAATGACAACTCATATTTTAATCTTAATGAATGTGGGCTGCTATTTGCAGGCTGAAAAAAAAAAAAAAAAAAAAAAAAGTGGTGCACTTCTGGAGTTTGTCTTTGCGGTCATACTGGATTCTGGTCTTTAATAATATAGCAACAGCTAAGATGAACAGAGCGTGTACTTAGACAATAAGGGGATGGATAGCTTTTGATAATCTAAAGACTCTAACCTCAGCATGCAACCGCCCACCATTTTTTCCTTTGTGATTTGTTCATTGTGTTTGTCAATTGTATATGTTGTGCCTAAAAATACAATAACCATCACAAAAAAGGACAATCACAAAAACAGAGCTCTTAGCAGACAAAACTTAGGCTTTTTGTGTTATTTTTTTTGTCCAGGTCTTGTACCAGCTCTACTGTCACACTACATTGGAGGTTTTGCAACGACTATATATGAAGTCTATAGGAACAGGTTGTACCCAAAGGTTCTATACGCACTGTTTGATCCACTCTGTACTTCACAAGATACAAGACCAATGTCCTTGTGCGCTCTGTATCCATTTATTTCCACATCTGTTAAGCCATTCATCAATCAATAAACCCCTGGCTTTACACAGAGTGAAAGAGTGGCTCTCCTTTATAGCAGCAAGCCTCCTTTATTTCACAGATATCCACAACACTAAATTGCCAATTTACAGCAGAGACAGTGGAATATAGACACAAAGAAGGCTTATTTTGTATAATCAGCTCCTTTATTAAAGCAATACCAAGTGATGCCAGTCAAGAAGCTTAGTGTCATTTTAGATTTTTTTTTCTTTTTCTTTTTTTTCCCTCTGAGGTCAGGAACATGAACATGCTATTTCAACATGTTTCAATCATGGCAGACTGATAAACAAACTGTTGAGGTGCAAAACTGGCTCTACTCAGAACAAAGTAGCACGAGGCTTAAGTGCTTGAGGCATTTTCAGAAAGTGGAAAGAGAGCCATTGTGTTCTCATATAATGTGCTAACGAATGGCTCAGCAGGGAAAAACAAGACAACAATGTAGTGTGCTGCATTTAATCCAAAAGCACATCCCTGTGTCTGTTTCTCCAAGGTTTTCACACACGTGCTTTACAGGAAGCCTGGCAATTCTGCACATACTCACACTTAGAGTGTTTCTGCTCATTTCTATTAATGTTCTGTATGTTTCCTTAGTCATCAACATAAAAGGAGAGAACACTAATTTTAACCTTCGGACTCTATTTTCAACCTGGCTCACTGCCACGTAGTCCACGTTTTATAGGATGAGCCAGTGGAAGAAATCGAGCACTATATCATGCATCTGTCGCACTGATAGATGGTTCCATACTGAGCACACTTTTGCACAATGCTGCCCTCGTAATTAGCTCAGCTACTGTGAGCGCGCTGCACACCACGGTCCTGATGAACAATGGACTGGTGTGAGGTAAAACCACACAGTTGTTGATGACCTCCCTCCTGCTCAGTAATGTACCTGATCTCTAAAGCCATTAATAAGGTTATGCTAATTCGATACACGGACGGCACAGACATACGCTGAGAAATACATCACAAGGACAAATGCATCACTGCTCTGCAATGCATTTACCACTAGGGTAAACAAATCCTTGACTTCCTATGACGATCAAGCAAATGTGGGGCAACAAATGATTAATTTTTCTAACACCTGGTAACACTGTTTCCTCTGAGGACCATACTTGCAATATATTTTAAGATTCATGTTTTCTGTTACTTCGCCCATACCCTGCTTTGAAAAGCACTGTAAGCAGAACTGGTTATTAAAAGACCAAATTGCTTTTGCAAATTGATATAAACGTTGTTTTTGGTTATTTTAACATACTGTATAAGTGGAGTTCTATTCAGGTTTACTCAGTTGTAACATAATAGCCATAACTATATGATTACAGTCAAATCCAAATTTAAATGAAGTTTCCGGTTGTGTCTCGATTAAGTCAAATTTTAATACTATGGGCAAATTGAAGTTCTTATGTTTACTTTTATGAGCTATATTATTATTTGGAATAAAAGCCAGAGTACCTATGATTTATAATCTGTCATTAACAACACAGTATTATAAAGTATTTAAAGGTCGTAGGATTTAGAGGGATATATTGGCAGAAATGGAATGTCATATAATAAGTATGTTTTCTTTAGAGTATAATCACCTGAAAATAAGAATCATTGTTTTTGTTACGTCAGAACAAGCCATTGATATCTACATAGGGAGCAGGTCCTTGCCCACGGAGTCCACCATGTTGCACCGCCATGTTTCTACAGTAGCCCAGAAAAGACAAACTAAACACTGGCTTTAGATAGGACCATTCGACCACTGTAGTTAGCAGCCTCTCTGTGATGGGAGCATCTTTAAACTGCTTTATTCAGTGTTTTTTACCGGTTTAAATCACTGAGGCCAATTGTTCTGTGGAGGAAGAGACCTCTGTGGATAATTCGGCTCCCGGTAAAAGACGTCTAAACAACAAACACTGAAAGAATTCTAACCGAGAGAAGTTTTAGCTGGTTGCAATCTGCAATCCTCACTGCTACATGCCACTAAGTCCCCCTAAATCGTACGGCCTGCACCTTTAAGAGAGTTCTGTACATGTGGTGCCCAAATGTTTTGCAGTCTACACAGAAGTTTCGCCACAGTAAACTTGCCTACTGATTTGCATCTGAGCCATCACCATTTGAATGCATTGTAGAACATGCTCCAAAGAAGAAGAACCACATAAGCACTGCATCATGATTTAAATTCACAACTTGACCGCATGCATGTGTTCCCCTGTCAAACCAACAACACTTTATCAGCACAGGTAAATAGTCACTGTTTAGTATGTGGAAATAAACAGAAAGACGAAAGAGGCGAGTATATGAGACAAAGCACAGAGCAACATGACCCCCACAGATGTGGTGATTCAGCAACAATTATTCACTACTATCCAAAGGACAGGAAAAATAAATGGTTTTCTATTGACCTGCTTTGCACAACGAAATTGGCAAGAAAGGGAGATTCATTTGTTATCAGAGGGACAGAGAAGGAGGACTTTGCTACAATAGCTTAACTTTCACATGGCATTCAAAACAGAAGCCTAAAGATACCCATTCAGTCTGGGAATGTGGGTTTTTCATTTTTCTTCCTAACAGATGTATGCACTGGTTAAGGCCTCCTGACGCTATTCTAGGCAAGTAATTAAAGCAAATCCACTTCATTAGCCGGGACCCTAACCCCCACCATGAGAGATAACAGACGTGCTTCTCTAATAGTAAGATGTTATAATTGCTGGGAGACAACTGTCCAACTTGTGAGGTATCAAATGGCTATAATATAAAATTAAAGCCTTCAGGGAAAGAAAATGGGTGTTTCAAACACCTTAAAGTATTCAAGTTGGTGCAAAACTAGGAAATGGATTTAGAAACAAGTTATTATTTTTCGTTTGAGGACTCGGAATTTGGGATTTTAACATTTGTTGAGCTACTGAACGTACTTAAATAAATCTGGCACTTATCACATGACAGTGAATCTCTGCATGTTTTGATGCTGATCCTGAACCAGATGTAGAATAAAAGTTTCCAAATATGTTCCATTATTAAATAACAAATTCAGAGGATTGTAAAGCTTCTGTAGACATACTGTGTTTGCTATCTGAGTGCTTTCTCTTCCTGAAAAGTTAATGTAGAATTTATGAAATGCATTTATTGTATGCAGACTGCAGTGTGGATTTTTTTGGAGACTGAACTGAGTATCCAAAGGTGATACAAATCAACAAATCCCAGGAAATAAATAATTCAAACTGTAAATCTGATTTGTCAAGGGACTGCCATACATCCCTGTTTTGTTACAGTTGTCTAGTAGTAGGCTATACTTCGCCAATAGATCCTGTTTTTTAAACTGCAATAGTTATCTAAATTAAAATGTCGAATGCATGGACATGAAAGTTTAAGAATGATAAAACTTTTATAAAGAGTAACTTTTCTTGTGTCAGTGATTTTAATGAACGCCAACTGTCGCAGTTACACAACAACAAAACTACCTCTCCTACATGAGTTAGTGAAAAGAAGAAAATCCTGTTTCTTGGAGTACATTTTTGCAAAGCAGCACGTTAACGTTGACTTGTCAGTAATGATGCCACTCTACAACTGAGAAGTACTCCTGCAAATGTCACCCTCCACATCAGCTGCTGTCCCTGACTAAAATCAGCAACGTAGTCATGGAAACTGTTTAATAAACTGCACTAGAGCAGTAAACCTATATGTATAGAACCAGTCTTTTTTTAACTGGATACATTTTTCATTAGTTTCTTAGCTACCAGACGGTAGCTTTTGTAGATATACAACGCTTAAAGCCATAGTTGGTAACTTTTATAACAAAGAAAATCATATTTGCTGAAACTGTCAGCACACAGCACTAAATGAGAATGTGAATGAAAAAAAATCATATTCCTCTGGCTTCTCTATTGCCGTGTAGGGCTTCTAATGGCCTTACTGCGTATGAAAAAACACTCTTGCGCAGCTGCCAATTATGGCAATCACTGCTCGGTTAACTGTGGTCAAACGAGGCAGTGCTGATCAAATATGAATCAAGATTCTGTTACTGCTTTGTCTGTTTCTCACCTGAAATGTTTTCAGAAATATATTTTAGTGTACCGTTTGACTGTTAAATGAGAAAGATGGTGCGGATGGTGGGCAGTGCTTGGGACGTTGGGTGACTGTCTCAAACATGGCTGTCGGGTCCCAAAATTTCTCTTGTTATTAGTGTGCCACGGTTTGATAGAAAGAAATCAGTCTCATGTACTTCTTTCAGAATATTGTTACAGTTTCAGCAACAAAAAAAAAAAAAAAGTTTTTAAAAATGTTACCAGCTGTAGCTTTAAGATGTTGGGAGCAATCAAAGCAAGATATGTCAATTGATGTCAAATTAAAATTGTGACTCATTCACAAAACATAAAAATGTTAAGTTTGATATGTAGTTATATCCAAAATCTTTGAAATATCTCCACTGGTTGATATCTACAGATAAAAACATTACAGTGGCACCATTTCTGTCACATTCATGGAGGAACACTAGGTTCCAACTTAATTTTCAACTCTGCAGTGTCCAGGAAGAAGGTCTATTTCTGAACAAGGACAGTGGATAAAATCCACAGCGCCGACAGTCACACCTGATGAAATAAAAAGATATGACACGCCATGGACACCCGATCAACGCACTGAGGTGTGAGCCATTCGATACAGAATTAATCAAAAGCTATTCAGCACCCAGATAAATCATTAAATCTTGCTTACTGCTACAGCCCCTATGGCTAATCATAGGAGCAAAATTTCCGGTTGAGTAGCATTTGTCTATAAAAATACAAATAGAATTTGTCATGAAGGCAGTGAAGCTGCACTCTCCCCTGGCTCCCTGATGCTGGTTCTCTCTGCTGGCCCTGCTGTTTCCTACACCATTAGAAAAGTCTGAAGGGAAGAGCCACGCGGGAATACTAGCTGTCTTTCCTGGACTCATTTGAGAGGTAACAGGTACCACAAACAACACGTGGTGGGTATAACACAGCTCTTGACTGGCTCTCTAGATGGGAATAAGGGGGAAAAGACCTCCTGGAATCTGAATATAAGCTCGCCCTCATTACTACCTGGAGGAGAAAAATCCTGGTATTGTACATAACAACCTGCCAACAGCCTTCACTGCGGACACCAAATGAGGTTTGAAACTAGTTTCATGCAGTACGTATTATATGCACATGTGGAGTAAATGGTAATACAAGCCTTTGCTAAAGTAAACTCAAACATATAAACATAAAATAACAATGTAAAAAAAGATGAAGCAAAACAATTTAAAAAAAAAGAAAAGAGTCAAACTGTGGTCCATCGCCGTTTGCAACCTAATCCATTAGGACTAGCCCTGGCATATGCTCCCCTCTCCCTTTTTGAGATCAAATGGATTTTCTGTCATTCTTTGAGCTGCCTTAGCAAGAACAAGACAAGCGGTTACGTATGCTCTGTTCTCTATGTCACTCTGCTGCATATCCATCAAGAGGTTGAAGATTTTGTTAGAGGGCACAGATGGTCTGCAATTATCATGGAATGAAAGTAATGCATCTCAATTTATGTCAATGAAAAGACGATATGTAGGTATGCAAAATGCATTATCCATGGTGTGTGTGCACTGACGAACAGCAAGTTGAATGGGACCGGACAAATTGTCTGTTGGCTCCAGTTCATTGATAACTCAACATCAACATCAAGAGAAAGCGATTCCTTTTGATATGACAACTCAAAACTGGAATCTCCCAGATTCAGAAAAACAGGGGCATGGCATGCGAGTGCCATGTGCTACTCATTAAATTATTATTCAGCCTCAGATAGTTCATTCCTCATGGTGCCTGTGGATGAATTACTTTCTGGACTGACCTCTTTTAACCACATTTCCCCCGTTCTTGCAGACACAGGGGGATGATTAAGCAGTTCAAATGAAGACTTATTTGAATTCACACACAACCACGTCCCCAAGCCTTCTACCCAGCTCAGCATTCCTGCTTGGTCAGCTGTGAGGTGGTGGTGTGCTGGCCCTTTCACCAGGGAGCCCGGCTGCACTGAAAGCCAACACTGGCCGACCCCATGCTGTTTTGCATTAAGAAATGCTAATACTGGGAGGTTGCAGTGTCTCAGATCTTGTGGCTCAGCATGGCAGCGGGCTCCCACTGGCAGTCTCCCCAGGAAGAAGCCCCTCGGAGAAAGCCCAGGGCCACAGTGAAACACATGCTTCACAAAAGGACTGCAGGCTTCAGCGAGCAGCCTCGTCAGCCTTACAGAAACCCTGGCTCAGTGTTCTTCCAAATGAAAACAGGATCCCGAAAAAGAAAAAAAAAAAAATAAACACTGCAGCCTTGGAGGCTACTAATGTGAATAACGATATGCTGCTGAGAGCATTTACTTGTTCGAAATCCAGCATAACATTTTAAGTCCTGTATGTGGGCTCAAAGATGACCTTGAGCAAATGTAATCTGAAGTGATAAAAAGCCACCTGTTTTCCAGTGCAACAGATACACTGTGAGACAATTATTTTAGGCATACATAGTTTTCTGTGGTTGTTTACCGACAGTAAAAAAGCAAACATTTCCTGCACCGTGTCAACTCTGGATTTGAATATTTCTTCAATAACTGACCTGTATGTCAAAGAGATCTGATTTGATATTCTAGCCATTTTTACCATGGTGGCTTTTAAATTACATTTTTGCTCATGTAATTCTCACTGAAAACCTGAGATGCATACTTAATTCCAGATTACACTACATTTGGCAACATGGAGTCTTTTTTTTTTCCAATCCCAACCTCTGCATGAAACAGAACAGATTAGAAATCCTTTTCCATAAATTTGATTAGACAATTCTGAAAATGTGTGATCTTCGATTTAATCACGTTGGCTATGCATTTGTGGATCCATAACCCTGTTCTGTATGCCAGATCTAAACCACAACCTATCTGGCCCACTCTCGTTTTGTCACCTTGAGAAAATGAGGTTTATGTTGCTGAAGGGAACAGTCTCACCTTACACTGAACAAGTTTTAATGAAGTCATTTCATTCCCTGAAACGATGAAACCAGCCTAGGTTGAGTTATTAAGTTATATATATTATTTGCCAGAAAAGCTTTGGGGCTGGAAATATTCCACATAGAGCCATCAGATATCACTCATCTCTTTGTGAACATCAATACACAAAACTGTGTGAGGCAAATACTAAAAATACAAGGTAATATATCATTTTAATCAGGACTAGCCATGCAAATGGTCATTTTTGTCTGAGTCAACTGCATCACACATTCATTTTCATCAAATTCAAGCAGCAGTTTTCCAAGAACAGTCATTGGGAGTACACTGCGTTGCTCCCTAGAGTGGAAAAGTAAAAAAAAATATAACCAAAAATGCAAGATAAGCAGATTTGAATAAACAAAAGCTTATAAAGTATTCGGATGTGATGTGGAAAATGCGTGAGAAGGCATGGAGCAAGCTTACATGGCTCATTAGGTGGTTTAAGTGAACAAACAGTGGAGGCTCTTTCTGATTGTAATTGGCTCCTTACTGTCAGAGATTTTCTGTAATTAAACAATGAAAAATGTCACGGAAGAATCTCGAAGTAAAGCTTATTTTGCACAATTTGCTGCTTATTTATGCATAACTGCAGCAAGGTGAAAGGTCCTCAGAATGGACAAGAACATCAATATAAAAAGGACTGGTTTCATGTTACTGAGATATAAGAGAGGGAAAAGACTTTGCACCCACAAGCAAGAGACACACAGAAACATGCTGTACTTTGCAACTTAAAAGGAATCTTTCAAAGCCTGTGGATGACTAAGGTAGGAACTAGAGCTGAGAATATTCCTCCTCGGTCCTCTCCTACCCCTCTCTGACAGCCCGAGGCCAACCTAAATGCTGTACCTATGCAAATCAGTGTCATTGTTATGAGACAAATCTGCCGCGGTAAAGGCCAATGCCCCCCCCCCACACCCGTGTCCCCTTAAGCGCAGTCATGTCACTGCTGGTGACCAGCGTGTTGCTACTGTGGAATTAGGGCGGGAGATTTGCGACAGGATTAATAACTCATTCTCCAGGCTTTCTGAGGAGGCAGCTGGGGCACTTTGGAGTTTGATGTAATTCAACCCTTTGGGTAGTTAACTTGGAAGCTTGATCAATTATTTAGACCATTTTATTTTGTTTTGTGTTTGCCATGCCAGTGGGAGAAGCAAGTAGACGTTGTAGTTGAAAAGTACCAGCATTCTGATATAAAAAAATCCCCTATTGAGCATGCAAATTGGTGACTTATGGAAGATATGCGGCATAAATTGCTGACTTTGAACGACAACATTTTATATTTTCATGTAGATGGATCATAAACATGGAAAATAACCTGCTACACTTCCAAGTGTGAAATTCTGTAACCACAATAATAAATCGGGTTTCCAAAGGTTACCTTGAGGAAATACTTGAAATGTTCCTACTGTATGTTCACGCATTTTTCCAGTGGTGTTATAAACCAAGTACAATGAAGTATTGAGCATCAAGGCCTTGGAAGCCAGTAATGAATCCACAAGATGTCTATGAATCTGTCGCAATCGGTTATGCAGTGACAAACAAATAATATTACAGCAACTCAGCAAAACAATCTCACCCCATAGACCAGCCAAAATATATTCTCTCTCTGCCACACACATTTCATCAGTGCCCACAGTTACAGTGCCAGATAAAATCTTCACAATAATTAAATGTGTAAGTTAACTGCTGAAACAATGTGTTGAACACTTTCACTGTACATGTTTTACAGTCAGTTTTTTTCTAGCTGTCAACACCATGTTTGCAGTTTGAGCGCAAATGTCACTCTGTCAGTCTGAATGAGTGTTAAGTCAACAGCAGGAGACACCGAGTGTTTCAAGAGGAATAAGAAGGTGACATTTATTAATGAGAAACCACATAAGGGATTTTCAGACCTAATCTAAGTCAAGAAGGGCTGTTTGAGTTGTTATCAAAATATAAAATTAGGTCTTTTCATGGGGCTAACACTGTTTTTAATATAACTAAATGAGCCAGTCCTTGTGGTGATATATAATGATAAAGCAGGGACTTGCAACCAAGAAACTGTCTTTCTTTCTCGCTTACTTCCTATCTGGGGTGCGGAGGATGCATGCAGGCTGTTGTTTCTGAAAATTCTATGGAGGGATTGTAGATGGTTACTCCCACCAGCACGCATTGAAACTGAAGAGAAATATCTGTGACAAATATCTCCTACTGAACCAAAAATCGTCCATCTCTTTGAGTCAGGCTCTGAACTTTGCAGACCTTGCTTCAGAGAGTTCTGTGCATTTCCTGAGGCTACATATCGACTCAAAGTTTCAACTCTCTCTCATGGTGCTCGGAAAAAAAAATGGGACATATTCTTGCCCGTAGCCATCTGCATGACCTATAACACAACATGTCCAGGAGCAGGGGAAGGCTAACCTCCAGAAAGCAACAGTAGTTTGAAAACCAACTCACCATCAGCAGTTGCAGTGGCAGGAGCATACAGGTTCCCTGAGCCAGTTTTAACTAAGAATGAATTGGGGCCAAACTCATCCTCAGAGTCAGAGTCCTGGGCTGGCTGAGCCGCACAGTTACCTAGCAACCCTCCCTGGCTCTCATTGGCTGCAATGGAAGGGGGAGGGTATGGGAGCTGCTCAACAGGGGAGGAGGAGGCGGATGAACAATGCAGCGGAGGACCTGTGGACCACAAACAGAGACAACACATGGGGGGGAAATGAAACACACCCAAACACAGGCAACATCACATAGGAGCAAAACACACACACACACACACACACACACACACCACACACACACACACACACACTCACACACACGCAAGCAAGACTCAACTCTGACACTTCAAAAACAAACAGGGACACATCTGCCTTTGTCTCCGCCACCTCACCCCAGCTGGGAGGAACAATACAAACAACTAAAATGACTTTGAGATAGAATAAAAAAGGCAAATGCCTGGCACTGCTTTAGAGAAACAAAAACAACAAAACACCTTTTTGGGATGTTAAATGCAAGAAAGGAGAACAACTCCGGGTTCAATGCTCTAATCTTTAAAAAAAAAAAGAGAGCCTTTCAGTGAGGGTGTGTGCATACATTAAAGCACATCCTATATACAGTACAAGAGCATGTTACATAATAAACATCTGCAACAATACAACTAAAAAATCCTTTAAACTCGAGACATGCTTACTGTTGAAATTCTGTCACAAAACAGCATCTAACATAACTGCCCCTCAAAAAACTACAAATATACACTAGCAGATTCATATTTGTGTACTGGGCAGAAGAACATGAATAATATGTTCTCAGATATGGCGCAGTTGTTAATACCCCCTCCTGTGGAAACACATATAACCCCTGCCAGCCGAGAAATGAATCCAACCCGAACCAATCCTTCCTATTTCTTCTGTACTCTGTGTCCATCTCAGCTTTCCTACTTGGCAGTAATATAAAATACCACAGGGATCAGACTGGCCACTCACCTTAACAGCAGAATATAAATAATTTAATGTTTTGATTATTTATAACGCCTTGTTATATACCAATATGCAACCCTAATTCTTATATACGAATATCATACAATTTCCTCTTTCAGGGCTTATTGGCTCCGATCCCCATGCTGTCATGGAATGTTAAATCTCCACAGAGCTCCTATTAATGTGTGATTAACTTTTGATGCAGCTCTGCGCCACGCTGAAAATGGAGTACTTAAGTAACATGACTGCAGCGAACAAAGCCATCAGTTTGGTGCTCTCCCCATCTTCCCATCAGTCCGTCGGTCTTGATGTCGAAATTCCTGCTGACTGGACTGTCATCCATCAGGAGAGATAAATTTCCTCTCGCTCTGTAATGATCCCTGCAGAGTATTAAAGTACGACTCACTGACTCGCATCTAATTAGGAAACAATTAGTGATATTAACATATCAGCCACAGCCCTACACAAGCAGCCAATGTCCACTGCCCCACAGAGTCACAGTTTGTGCTTTATGTATACTTCCCACCACACACTTCATTTCTCTCTCGATCCTTTAATGCCGGTGCAGGTAATGGGTGCAGAGCTGCAGTGGTCATGCTGTGGGTTAATGAGCGAGACACTGTTGTGCTTGGATATATAGCAATGTACAACGGAGAGAGGAAGAGCTGTTGAAGAGAGCATCATTACAGTCATCCCCAGAATCCCTCGAATACATCTAAGACACTACATTTAGCGTGTGTCAAAACAACAACACTCTGCTGAACAGAGTACCACTCAATGAGCTACTATCTGCCGCTACGAGACACCAGAGGCAAGACTGAAATTCTTGACATGAAAGACTAAAATGAGCTGCACCAGGTCTCGGACTGAACATTACAACATTTTTCCTCAAAGAGGGAATTCATCAATGAGACAAGAAAAGATTAAAGTCCTCTAAAAATGGTCAAAGTCATAACCTAAATGAGGTCAAGGTAGTCATGCTCAGCAGCCATTAGTCTTGCACACAGAGGTTTTACTGTCTCACTGTGTTTAATTAATGCTGGCTTGTGCAGTTCATGCCCAAGCCACATGCACCTAAAGTCAGACAGGGCTTCTACAGGCGAAAAGCCACAGCTCGACAGGGCCAGAGAAGTTTCACTGGCTGCCAGAGTTGATTGCCTTTGCATTCACTCACTATATTACAGCAGCAAAAGGGGACCTTTACTTAGGAGCCCCTGGACCATGCGTTGCTGCTTTAGTTCCTGACAGCTTTGGGAAGTGCCAATCACTGCCTGGTTTGGCCTGACTGCAAACACAGACCAACACCCACTGTATTAGGGGTCTTAATCAACTCATTAGTAACCCAATTAAAATAAGGGACAAACAAATTGGTGTGTGTGATCTGCAGGTAAGGATAACTGCTATCGGTAGTATTTAGTGCAACAGCTTCTCCCAAAAGAAAATGCTGAAAACATGTCTTGTAATATAGTTTGGAACACAACATATGTTTTGATAATCAAAGATCAGTGATAATGAAATCTTGCATTCTGCACATTATTAAATTTGTTGCATTTTGATACGATTCACTTCACAAATACTTAAAAAAAAAAATAGTTTCACAGAGTAAGTTGTAAAACATAACAAGAGTGGAAATTCAAGAGATGTAAACCTTGCATCAAAGCCAGAGTTCAAAGAGTGACATTTATTTTCAAGGGAAAAACGATAACAGTATGTGGTGCTGGTATGAGAGACAGAAGCTGAACAGCAGCAGAAACATGCCAATGTGGGCGGACAGCTAAGCATCAGTATATTTTTTTTACAACCCAACTTACAATAAATAAGCAAGTAGGTGTTCTGTGCTGTACTTAAGAACTTTGAAAGAACACTTGAACGTTAATGGCACGCACTGGCTGTTCTGATTTCTGCTGCATTCAATTGCAGTGTAATTATTCTTACTGTGGGACCACCCTGAAAGTTTAACTACACAGTGACTGCAAAGCAGATTCAATTTAATGACCCAATGAAGTGGTGGACAATATGAAAAAAATGCACATTTCATAACCTTATTTATAATTTCATATCATGTAGCAATATATATGTTGAGATAGAATAAATTATCTGGAAGTTCAATTAAGAGATCATTTATAGATGATAACACCAGACGGGAAGGTCTTGTTAGCTGACACCTATGCAAAAATCCTGGAAATCCAATATTACTATAAAACATGCCTGTTCATTGATTTACAGTCATTCCCGCATTTGTATAATACATCTACATATATAAAAGGGACAGCCACCTTGGTAGCTTATAGGAAACTAAGCTACACTGGTTCACAGTCTCTAATGTCTCCATTTATATATTGTATTATCCCAAACTGTGTCAGTGGCACTTCCCAAATCACCAAGAATTCATTTCCTGGGAAAAAGGCTACATTGTTGAAAAGGAATATTTAAAAGTATTGTCAATCAGCTGGTAGAAGCATGGATATATAACATGCTTTGCTTTCAAAATGAATGTCCAAGCACTCCCATTGCAAGGTTGTATCTATGGGAGACCTATAGCTTTGCACAACTGCTTGAGGCTACTGTAGCTCACATCTGAGCTACAGTAGAGTCAGTTTGTAGGATTTAGGTGGATTTAATAGCATCTAGCAGTGAGGACTGCAGATTGCTACCAGCTGAAACTTATCCTGGTTAGAATTCCATCAGTGTTTATTGTTCATGAGATTTTTACCAGGAGCTGAATTATCCTCAGAGGTCCCTTTCTCTCAAAAACAAAAGGACCAGGCGGTTAAGAACAGTAAAAACACTGAATAAAGCAGGTTCACTGCTCAATTGAAGTTTTTAAAAACAAGATTCTAATTTTAGGGTGATTATGCACTTAAGAAAACATACTTATTATATTCAATTCCATTTCCATATCCCTCTAAATCCTACACACTGGACCTTTTACACTAAAATCACCCTGTGTTAAAAATTGACATTTTAAGAGTAATCATGCAGATTCATAACAAAATTAGAGGTGTAATGAATAGTTATAAAATATTCAATACATAATTTGGTCTAACAAATATCACAAAATATTGAAAAATGCCCATTACAATTTCAAGATGACTAATATCTGACCAAATATGTTCAATTTGCAATCATAGAAAAACAGAGAACGCTAAATCCACACATTTAAAAAGCTGTAGCCAGCAGCATAATGACATTAACAATTCATCAATTCTTTAAATAGTTTTTAATTTATTTTCTGTCAATCAGCTAATCAATTCCATTGCTAACTAATCAGCTCTAACTAATCAACTAATTGCTTCAGCAGTAAAACCAATCATTACGAACGTCAAAAGGATATGTGCAAACACCATGTGCTATACAGACGTCTGCCTACCTCTGTATATTATGTTAATGTGAACAATCTCTGTATGCACGTCTGTGTGCTCCTCGCTTTGTATATGTGTTGACTAACAAGTGGAGGCAGGAGGAGACATCAGCACTGTTATTTAAGATGTACACACCCACGGTAACTGCAATCATTTACGTAGGGACTGTAATGCAGGATCATGCATTGGAAACAATGAGCCGAATCACAGTGATCAAGTTTCTGCATTAGAATGAGGCAGAATCAGTCATTATCACTGTGTGAATATACGTATAAACATTTATATTTTAAAATTGCCTTATTTGAGACGGCTTGTCTGGTCAAAGGAGAGAAAATTAAATCAGGTAAACAGAGAATATAATTTAGAGAGAGGATGTAGTCGAGTGAAAAGAAAATCATGTAAGAAGAGTAAACATCCTTTATCTGGAGAGTCCTGATTATCAGTTCTCTCTCTGTCTCTCCAAACTGAGCTAATCTGTCTGATATGGCCTCTAATTGCCATAAATTCTGAAGTTATACACAGAAACTCGCATATATTAAAGGAGATAAGAGTTGTCATCTTTAAAAACACAACCTAATGAATAAAATCTATGACTACCTACATACTGCACACCCACAATACTGAGCAAGGTGAAGCAGATGTGTGACTCCACAGTGACAACAGGAATTATCTGTTTGCTCAAGGACTACAGCTGCAGGCAGCATCTATAAAAGATGCAGTGTATTTGCAGATGAACGGTGATGAAAAAAACAAACATCTCGGCGCCTGTCCTGTACCATCAACTGATGCCATGTGGCATACAAAGCATACAGGAAGCGGAGGAATGACTCAGAGTCTCAGCGGGGACCGAGTGTCATCATCACACTGCTACTCCCGTTGTAAAATGCAGATTGTGTTGAATCTCCATTTTACCACAAAGCACGACAGTCTGCATGTAGGATTCATGTAGTCAAAGCACCAGCATTTTTATTCAATGCTAATGCTCAATTTACATGTTTATATTCTTCTATGACGTGAGGGCAAACAACAAAAAGAATCTGTGTCTTACTACATTGACTAGGACAGTTGCGTAGTAGCATTTGTACAGGGGTGTGTGAAAGGTTGGCAGCTTGGCAGATCAGTAAAATGTTGCGTAATTTGCTCCTGGCACCAAAATTGTTATCCAGTGTAGGTGGAGTGGGATTCACTCCAAGATGTGATGTTTAAAGCTTTTGTCATATTTTCGGCTGTTTGACTCTGTTGAATTTTGTACTGACTGTTCCTGCCACCATCAAGAGCCAGACTGTGAATATTTATTCAGATCCTTCTCCTTCTTGTAACTGTTCTTACTGTATTTGCATGTAGAGGTCAAAGCGAAATGGACGGCTATATTCCTATGTGGGCACATATTACATGGCACAAAGTGGTATTTCCTCAGGCCCAGTGGGTTTTGTTGCTCACAAGTTCCTCAAGCTCCTGCTCAGTATTTTGTAGTGCAAATCACCACTATGCGCTAGCAGTGTAATGCAGATTATAATTTTGGTGTGAAGAATCACTACATTCTGCGCTGTCCATTGTCTGCCTGCTCAGACCAAGTCAACAGCACACTCCACTTTCTGTACCCCTGCTCTGTGCTATTTACAACCAGTTTTCACTCCCAAGGTGTCAAACACAGCAGCTTGGTCAGCAGCCATTTGGCTTCTAATTCCTTTGCACACAGTATCCTTGAGCGTTTGTATGACACTGGGCTTTCAGCTAACTCTAGTGTAAACCCATCCACAGCAAAATGTAGAATAAATGCAAGAAAGTTTTTGTAGGGGCGATGGGGTGGTGGATAGGTCAAACAAACACAGGACTTTTACCCATGAGCTTCACCTGGATGATGGTTTTAGGATGTGCTGGGGACAGTGTGACAATCTGCTTTCAATCATCAGGTCTAATTGCGGTTGGTAAAACATTAGGGAGTAGTTGAGGCAACAATTTGTACAGGTACGTCTTTCTAACAATCCATGGATGCTACTACGTGTTGTCACCACCACAGCAGGCCCACCTCTCAATTCATCTGATTGGACAATAGGAAAAAATGCCAATGATGTCAGGCGCCTTTTTGGATTTGAGTTGATTTTTTATTTTATTTTTTAACTCAATGGATCCAAGTTCATCCAACAAAAATGTGATGCACGCAGAGCTAAAAAAAAAAAAGCAATGCAAAAGCAGCAACCAAAGTGCTTCACTCTCATTGAAAACCCTTACAAAAAGCTGCCCCAGGCTGCTAAAACATGTTCTGTCTGATCAGGGCCAAAGTCAAGCCTTTTTAAAAAAGAAAAGAAAACCATGTTACATAGCAAATGCCATGTGACATACGTGTCATATGATATTGATATTCTGAATCTGAATCTGAATCTGAATATTTGTGGCATGACATACTCGTGAAGTTACTTACTAAATCAAGTTACGTAACAAACATACTTATCTTGTTTTACTAAGTCAAAATAAGATCTGCTTTTCTAACTATAACCTAGTAGTTTTGTTGCCTAAACCTAAAGTAGTTGTACTAAAAAAACCTACATTACCTGTGAGTTTATCTTGAAAAGAAACTATGCATATAACAAAGTGAAATTGACACAGTGTTTTTGAGCATCCAATACTGACACTAGAAGGGTACCCAGAATGTCATAGTTCGACGAGTTGGGAGTGTGAACGTGTTGCTATTTAGAATAATTGCTGAAGGTGCACATTTACAACTTACTTTACTCCGATTCTTACCAGTATCTGTCAGACACAACAGCTTTCATGTATGAAGGCCATCCCTTTCTGCTGATTTACTCTTTTTTGAGACATCTGAAGGCAAAAGGTTTGTGTTTCTTGAGTGGCGTCTAAATTGAGTGGCACACAGATCCACTGCTAACCTTGATTAAATCTTGCACTACTGGCACCAGGCTGTGGTAAAAATAGTCTCCCACAGCATATGGAATAAAACTCCTCTGTGTTGGAGATCTTGTTATAAATACATACCTAACGTTAATGTTAAGCCTACATTAACTCCATACGCAACTCATTGAGCAGAACTATTTTTTACAGGGTAGGTAATCATAATGAATGAAAGTGAATGAGCAGTGTGTACTCTGTGAAAATGGACCATGAGTTTTCATGTTGCTTAGATTTAAACACTAAATCTAACTCACACTGTAGTGTGAGTTTGCTATGAAGCTTTAAGGATGCAGTGAGTCTGTTCGAATGGGAAAAGAAAACCGTTGGTTTTATAAATAAGCCTATTATGCCAAACCTAATACAAATAATGGTCATTTAATTGCGTTATATTTGCCTACAAGGTACTTTGGCTGACAAGGTATCTTAATTGAATGTCTAATAGCTTTAGAATTGCCTGAGCATCATCAATTCCCTTTTCATTATTTCAACTTTGTGCCTCTAATGATGTCCTGTTGCTCAGCTCTACGGGCCATGTTTACAGTGTGCAACACAAATGGTCACTAGTCAGGATCAAGTTGTCCTAGAAATGTTGTGCGATATACAAAGGCTGTAGAGCTGCTAAACCCATGAAAGGAGGTTTGATGCCCTTTTTGATTTTTCTAACTGACTGGCAGTATTTGAGCTCTGCCTTGACTGATTAAATGTGCCCTCTTGCCTACTATATCGCTGCTCTTGGTTTGGATTGAACTTCAAAGACTGTGCAAAGGCAGTGTAAGTCCTGCCTTTGTGTCACTGGCAGTCTTTGTGACTGAAGGAAATAAAGCCCTGTAGTGATGTTTTTGCAATATCACATGATGAAAGATGTGGTGAATATTGGCTTACAGACCAACAGACTGGCTAGGGTTGGGTTACATGACTATATACAGGATTCTGGGAAACATAAGAGATTTTGCTGTTTAATAATTTTTTATGTATTAGGGCAAAGTTGAATTAATTGCAGTAGGATTAGTCTTGGTTACTTTATATTGTACATTTTGTTATGAATTGGGAACCTGTGATTTGTAGTCACTTTCAATAACAGAGGGAATTGCTCTATCCCTGCCAAATTTCATGAGAACTATTCGTCACTGTTCATGCTAATTCAATCACTTTAATTTTTCTGCTGTTTGTTAACAGCACTATGCTGATCAACAAGAAATTATGTTAACAGTTCTGCCAAAACAACCGCACACATACAGAGTGACACTAAGGCTGATTGTCTCCTCAGGGTTAGGAAATAAATGTTCCACTCTTCAGTATGAATAGATTTAAATCTCTATTTTGTCTGCAAATTTGGCTCAAGGCAGACTTTCCACACTCTTTGGAGAACATTACTTGAGGGCATATGATCAATAAAGGCAATGGAGTTCACAAGGATTCATATTTGTTCATCAGACAGACACAGTAACAGCAGCTGAAACTGCAAGTAATCATGATGTTGCTTAAACAACTGAGATGGTGCTATAAAATGAGCTGAATTCATTCTATTGCCTGAGAATCTACAAAATAAATTCAAGGTTTTTATCTACTTCTATGTTTTGGAAACACTGATGTGCTTCTAAGTTAAAGGTGTATGTGCTCAGGTAATAATTACACTTATCAGATCTCTCTAGGCGATACAAACAAGATGGCTTAATTCTAGTTTTTGCATTATTAGGATTCCCAAATTGACATAATTGTTTTCTATTGCACAGCTGCAAGCCATAACTAGCCTTTTATGAAATTACCACTTGATAGGTGATCTCATCTCACAAGAAGAAAAAACCAGATGAGACAGTGTGAAGCTCAAAGGGATGGTTTTGAAAACGTCATAAGCCTATTGCAGCAAATATGTGATAAGCTGCCTTGTGTCGTCTTTAGAAAACGTTTTTCACTTTTTATTAAAACAATAGTTGATTTTACACATCTACCCAAGGTTATGCTACATATGCCTGCAGCAGGATTACAAGGATTTCCCAAGGTGAGGCAATTTTATTAATTTTGTCAGGCAAACTGTAATTTTGCAGTACACTGCAGAAGCTCAACACCCTACCCCCAACTACACAACACGAAACCACAAACAGACACATAGACACGTTTGCAGAGGAAGTGGGAAATGAGCTTTTACGGAGCAACATTGGAAAAATGATAAAAATTTCTCTGACGGTGCCGTTTACCTGCTAGGAATCAATATCACAATAACCGAGAGTGAACATAATGTATAATAAGGTTGAAAACAAATTGTAAATACCCATAAATGTTTTTTTATAGACATGACCATTACTGAGAAAATGGAAATTATATTTGTGTGTAATAAAAAAGCATTACCACACAAGGCACAATTCCATTTAAGGCTGACCCATAACGTTTCTATCAGCACTTTAGAACCAGTATCCATTACTTACAACTACTGTACGCTCTTAAAGAGATATTGCATGCCAAATTATAAATGGGTGGTTAGAATAAATGCAGAAAACAAGCAAAAAAAAAACTCTGGTCATTAATGCCGATGTTAGGTTGCCTGCAGAACAGTTTGGATGGTAGAAATAGTAAGAAATGGGTGATTTAGATCAAATTAGGAGTTGTCACAATTTCCATAACCATGTTCACAGGCCACGGGCATCAGATAGATCAAACTTCCACTGCACACTCCTCTTTAAATAACACCAATTTAAGGATGTAATCACTCAGTGCTAATCTTTTTCTCTGCGTGGAGGGGGAGGAAAATACCCAACTAAGATTAAATAAAAGCAGCAGTTGCACACAGCACCGTACTGATGCCAGTGGCTCTTCAGAGTATCACCTAGGAAGATGAAAAGGGGGCCAGTATGGCTGAGACTAGAGATGACATTTCTTCTCTGGGTGATTATAAGCACAGACTCCTTTCCCCAGTCATCCTCTACCCACAGCCCTGCCTAGCTGCTGCCACTCTCATCCATCCAGTCCACTCTATTTCTCTGTGTTGGAGAGAAAGTGTGCCCTGCAATCCAGCCGAAAGACA
The DNA here is from genome assembly GCF_006386435.1 of Epinephelus moara. Taxonomy (NCBI): domain Eukaryota; kingdom Metazoa; phylum Chordata; class Actinopteri; order Perciformes; family Serranidae; genus Epinephelus; species Epinephelus moara. The sequence goes on along the minus strand of NC_065507.1, from coordinate 31,446,067 downwards.
CCATCTGTTATGACTTCTCTGTGACAAACAGAAGAATGAATCAGACTGGAAATGTGAAATTGAAATGCTAAATTAACTGAAATTTCTTCTGTTTGAGGAGAATCTTTACTTCTACTTCTGCACTCCCACTTTCATGGAAATGTTCAAGAGCAGCAACTTTTTAAGTGTTACCCATAAGAAATGCTCATTGGACACCTATGATAAACGGAGAACACAATGTGCAGGCCAGCTCAGCCGTGTCATGACAGCTTAGCTGATGCACTACAATAAAGACAAGTTTTCTAACTGTTCTTTTAAAGCCGAGTAATCACTAATTGATCCATTTTCGAGACTCCTTCATTTTTAAGACCCGAGCCCAAATATCTTGCGCTTTACTTCACTAGTCTTTAGAATCAACATTAGTCCTGACGAGCTCTGACATTGCTAAATCCCTCCATGCAGCCCCATTCAAGCATCCCTGGGGCTTTCTTTGTTCTAGGATAAAAAGTAAATGTTCCAATCTCCTCACCTCTCGCTGTTAACAACATCCTACAGGCATGTGATGGCTGTTTTTAAGGATCTCCTGGTCAACACAAGTGTTTGCAACTGACATCGTGGCAGGATGTCTTCTCTAACAGTACAGAAAAAGAGGCGTAAAAACAGGCTTATGAATCCATACACACCCAGTCGGCAAGTCCTCTGCAGAGGATTCCACACTTCAAAGACGTGAACATGGTAATCTGCTTTAAATGGATGTTTCTGGACCTCTATCATAGCTCGATCATCAACTGAGCCGACTTAAACCATGGCTGAAAAAACAATGCTAATAGTGGATAATTATCAGCTTTTACTCCGTCTGCACTAGCTGCGTTATTCCCTCTCCCATCACACACAGAGGCTGGTGAATAAACACAATGGCATGAATAAATAATGACCCCACAATCCTCTTAAGGTCCCCGAATAGTGAGGGGAAAAAAGACAAAAGTTTACTTTTGGTGTTTGAGAGCAAGCGGAGCCTGAAATTGTAAGCGACTCATTAGGGCTACATGTGGCTTGCCTGGGGCCTTGCTGAACAAAGATGGCACCATCCCCATCCTGTCATTCCTCAGCACACTTTAGGCCTGGCCTAATAAAATTCTTAAGTATACCCATAAGAAACAGCTACATTCCCAATAAAAGACAGTAAAGATCTTAAGCACTGCCTTTAAAAAAATGAAAACCTTTGCATTTTCAAACCTTTCTCCTAGAATCCAAATTTGTGTTGTACTGTGAGGACCACCTTTACTTTTGTTTTGTATAAGTATCATAGTTGTGTGTATGTTTTCATGCTAAAGGAGCATACTTCTGTCGAAACGTTTTTCCTCCTCTCATCATGCTCTCCAGATAGCTTACATAAAAGCCCACTGTTTTTCATTTCAGACAGTTTGTCAGTGTTAAAGAATTGATTTGTGTGTGCCTCCCAGCTCTCACTGAGTGCATGACAGTTCAAAGGGTTATCTAAAATACATGCTGTCAAGAGGCTTGTGTTTCTAAGTGCTTATATAATTCATACCAAGGTAAAACTAAAGCCACTGAGAGTTTGAGACACGGCAAATAAGGCGTGTGTTTATTAGACGTAGTTGGTAATAAAAGGCTGGCTGCATCGCTCGGACAGAAACAGGAATCTTGATCTAGTATTGGCATTTTGCGACCATTTGGGTGCATCTCTTAACTCTCTTTCCTGAAATAAATTCCAAGTATGCATTCAACACAGTGGTAGTGGCAGGAATATCATAATAGAATACTATCACATGCAGACAGAAAACACCTTTTTTCCGGGGCATAATTGTAGAGACTTTGGTTAGAATGAGGCAAGCCAATTTCAATTCCAAATTTCCACTGAGGCGATAAATAGAAATGAAGTTGCCTGGGGTAGATGGAGTCCTCGCAACTGGAGAGGGGCAACAACGGGAACATCAGAACTATCCCTTAATACTCTGTCAAACCAGTGGTAAATCACATTGTGAATTCCAAATAGTATTTTTCCATTGCTGAATACTGGACATTAAGTCTTCAATATGCTAATTTTACAACCTGTGGTCAGAAACAAATGAACAGAATACAGTAAAACAATATTTTCTAATAGTCTTATTAAAAAATGTTTCTCTGTGCATGGATATCCCTAACCTCAGTCAATGCAGTTGATCAATCTGTGTTGATATTTGCCTTCTTTTTAAATGTTGCTGTACTCTGGATGTCCTGAGCTGATCTGCAGGATCAGGATTGAGGCCAATCAATTCGTAATTGATCAGTAGCTGCTGTATGAAGCCTGATCCATTTTTCAATTCTTTGTTTATTGCACTCCAGCTTTGGGTTGTATTGTTACCCATTATACATTATGTTGTCTCTTTTTAAGTTTCAACTGCATCATTGTTAAATGCATTTTTCTTGAATGCTTAAAATAAAAGCAAGCTGTGAACCACAGACTAATTAAAGTTGGTATCTTGTCATGAAAGATACCATATTCTTTGACACTCCTCTTGGGTGTGTACAGTGTGAGCTCGGCGGAAAGAGCGCATAATAACTCTAATTTTTATCCCACTGTATCTTTTTTCATATTAAATTTTAATCACATTTTCAATGTTTTATTACATGTTTTTCATATCTTGTTTGCTCTCATAAATGCATCCTGTAATACCTCTGCTTTATTGTCCTGTGTACACAGGGCGCCCATGCAACAGACAACAACTCTCACTGGACCACCCTGTACAAATCACGGCTCACCGAATGGGTGGAAAAAATCCTGGCCTAGCAGAATTTTGTGACCCTTAATCCAATCATGTTTTATAGCGTTGCCATTGTTACTTTTCAAGATTGAACTAAAACATATAATCACAGACTGAGTCCAGGTTGAATTACGCTAGGAGGCCCTTTCACCTTTTGCAACGCTGCATCTTCACTGTCTTTACAACAATATTGACATCAAGAGGACGATGCGATCTATTTCAAGGGTGGCAACTGAGTACAATTAAAAAACCACAACAATTAAGGTCTGACCCAGGATCGAATGTGCTGAGCATCCAATTAGTGAGGTACACTGAACAAGCTGTAACCTGCAGCCTATTGCCGGGTGAAATATTCAGAGATAATTCTTTAAAACTTTCGCAAAGTCAAAATAACTTCTAGCCTTTAGGGAAATCAGGGACATCTCTCAGACTTGAAAACAAATACTTTTAATGCCATTCACCAATAAAAACAAGGATAAGACCAAGGATGCTCTTTTCCCAGGTTAATCTCCGCAAAAGCCTTCACAAATTTGTTTGTCAGTCATGCACCAGTCATATGCTAAAGGGTCATACAGCCAATATATGTTTTTAATGTAACTGCTTATCAGAGAGCTGACTGACAGAAGTCAATTTATTTTCCTGAACCATGCTGTCTAACTTGACATTTTCAAAACAACTGCCTCAGGTTGCCATCCATTCCTGAGCTCAGTGTGGAAATGTTTCTAGCTGTCCTGGACATCCCATTGGCACAAAATAAAAAGCTAAAACTGTTACATATCCAACCGACTGTAAACCACTATTAGTGCTCAGCTCGTAATAAGTCAGTATAAATCGTCTAAATAGCTCAAAGTGTGCCTGTGCCAAAATGTGGTAACTCACACAGTGCAGGCATCGAGGTTTGAAGACAGAGAGAATGCAGCTCTGGTGTGACCTGCTGCAGAAGCTGGCAATTCATACAGCTGAGATAAGACTAGTGTTTCCAGTGTGACAGCAGTACTTTAGGGGAACCACTGAAGGCAGAGGGGGAAAAAAAATCTAAAGCTTATGTCCCGAGCTATTTTCTTCAACATGCACAGGCTGTGAAATTTCACCGTGCCTAGCTACTTTCACTGGGAGAGAAATAATCCAGGAAGAACCTGAGCTGTCCAGCACAACAAGGCTTTGGAATTGCAGGGTCTTTATGTGTGTGTGAAAATCTTAGTGTGCACTACCGCTTTACTTAAGTGTGCTAATCTTATTTTGAATCATGCAGTGCTGACAAACCCTGAGAACAAAAGCGGGGATGTAGCAAATAATTAATCATAAAGTTATGCTCACAGATGATTGTCTGAGTTATCACACAGACTATCTTCTATTCAACGCGGTTCAAAGCTACTGCTTTCAAGTTGAAAAAAAAAAAAGGAAGCATAAATGTTGTGATGTTACTGTCATAGATACCTGCCATCTGGATCTTCTGAAAATTAAGTTTTATCTTGCTGTGTTGTCATACTCACACTTTGATGTTAGATATGGTGTAGTTTTTCAGTTTCAAATATTCTGCACATAGATGTAACACATATAAAATTAATATGCACATAAGCATGATAAAAAAAATTGTATTGTAGCTGTATTTATGTATTTTTTAACTTCAAACATTCAACAAATCAGACAAGGTAAACATTAACATTACCGGAGCTGATGTTTCCCTGTCAACTCCGCAGATCAAGCAAGCCTGCAAGTTCTGTACCTGGATTTGTTGCAGAGACTGAAGTCATATCAGAGGTGACCAGTAATGAGATAAATCTCAGCATGGAAGTTTAATTATTTCTATCTCATACTAGGGCAACAGCACGTCATGATCTCTGCTTCCTCGGCCTCAATAACAAACGCTAATTGCTTTCAGTTGCGATAACTGGTTGTTCAGAGCTATCCGGAGTTTCATTGCAAGAGACTGATAAATGTTTGAAAACACATTTTAAAAATAGGGAAAGATACAATCATTAAGATGGGATAAGACGAGATAAGATATAATGAGACAAGACACTACTTTTTTTGCAATGCATGCTCAACGAAATGGGGTATGATGGGAAAAAAATACAACTAAAATCTTGCAGACAGGAGTGCCATGAATTTGCATCTTGGGACCAATTACACTTTCTGTGGTCAAGGTACAGGCCAATGTCTCTGTGATACCAGTTTTTTTCCCCTTTTAAATTAAATATATGTTTACCTCAGTAGAGACATGTTCACAGACCAGTTTTTTTTAGGGTTGTGGAAAGATATTTTTGCTTTTATATAACAACTTAGACAGTGCATTTAATGTGAGTTGACTGAATCTGGCTGATAGCTGATCTGTTCAATAATTTGTATCCCACTTTGAACAGAGGGAGTATTTAGCACTAACATAAATATAACTGGAGCACCAATAATTGACTTCATGTTAAATGAATATTGCTAAGAGGGAACAAAGTTGCGAGGCTGGGTTAGGATGATCCTCCATGGACGAGGGCTCATCCTGCTCCATGTCGTGCTTTGAGCTGTACTGAGGCCCCTGAGCCTTGGTGGTAAGATGGGCCCTGATGTGCTGTTGGTTTAGACTGTCAGAGGCACTGGCAGGGAGCGGGTATGCAACTCCACAGATAACAGACCAAAACTGTCCACAAGGGCCTCTAAAACCCAGCAAATTAGCCTGCAAATGAGCCAGAGAATATCTCTACTAATCCATGATCTGAGCGGAGACTCTGCCAAAAAGTAAACAAATAAATAACTTCACAAGAAATACTGAGGGTGGAAATAACCACGGCTGTGAGCTGGGAAACCACTAGTGATTTCTTTGAAGCATCATTTCGCCTGATATTCTGCTGCTACGATGGCTGTGACCGTTTCAGAAGAAGCTTCCATGTTGTGTTCGATGTGGATACAGTGAAATTACAGATCCCAATATTACAGAAAACTCTGTCCCCTACAGCAAATGATCACAGTCTCTGTGTCTCTATCACAGATGCCAAAAGGCAATGATGCATCAAAATATCAATGTTTTACAAAAGTGATTAAATTTGTCTCGAAAGGAAAACTAATATACTGTACAGTAATTACCCATACTAACTGTGGAAATGGTATAATTAATTCTGTGGTTAAAACACAATATTCTATACACAACAGTCCCTTATTTCATAACTTAGCAAATACAAAAGTTGTCTGTGAAAGAAAAGCAAATGATGTGCTTTTCACACTTAAGTAAATACGTGAGTATTTTGAGTACATTTCCAGTTCTAAAGCCTTTCATGTTTCTTGCCTTTTTGCTATCTGCAACATATAAAGTAACAGACAGCAGACATTATAGAATATTCTGTAGCACACAGATAATTACAAGTCAGGACTGTAATCAATAGTTAGACCCTGCAGGGAAGGGAAAAAGAATCACTTCATTAAGTGTCATTCAAAATATGTCATTTAATTTCATAAATATTCCATTTTAATGTGCAAACAATTATAGTCCAAGTGAATTTATAAATGTATGATTATTTCATTAACTAAAAACCACTATCACATAAAACAGTTTTCTGTTATCCACTGAATGCCTCTTTATAAAATCAGTAATGATTAATAGAAGAAAGACTTTACTGACCATATCAAATACATCATTAAAATAAAACCACCAATAGAATGCTTGTTGTTTTGCACGGATTTGGAAATTTGGTCAATTTTATTTCAAACAAAACCCAGAGAGGCCTGATAACACTATTGCTCTCACATATAATTGATTTTCTTGTCCGAGTATTCATGTCTTTTTCCTTATTTGCTCTGCACATGTGTCTTGTCGTGCCGGTGTGTATGTGTGTGTGCATGTGTGTGAGCGTGCACATGCAAATACACTACTTCTACACCAAGGTCACAATAAGAAACCCCATCTCTGTGGTCCTACCACACTGCTGTAAAACATGCCCTAATGAATCCAGACCTGTAATACAGGAAACATCTTGTCTAATTGGAAGTCTGATTCCACTTCACCCCACAGGCTCCTAATACGGTGGCAAAGCTCCGGGGAATCAGTTCAAAGATAAAACACTTCTTAAATGTGGAGTGTGCAAAGACATTTGCTTATTCACTTCAGGAGGGCGTGGCCGTCAGCATTGGTATTTCAGTATGCGCAGTCTGCGAGGTGCAAGATTAAGGTGAACGGTTTTGTATCAAAGTGTAAAAATGCTGCTTGTTCTGTGGAAACTTTTAGGAATCACTAGAATCATTATGCAGAGGGTATATTTCTAATGGGATTCTTTTTTTTTTCTCCTCATCATCTGTTGTAACTCCTCTGTAGTCCGTTGAATAATGATCAAAGAAAACAGTGAACACAGGACTGTGGTAGTGGTGACGCAAAACAAAACAATGTTCATTTAGACGTTGCAACACAAATGTTTCTGTGACTTTTTCCAAACTTGCTGAGGTCTGTTTGAAAATTCAACACTGTATCTAACAGAAAAAAAATGGACCATTAATAGAATTCAATTTCCTATGATAAATAGATTGAACAATCACCCTCAAGCTCAGCAGGTGCTTTCTGTGCAAAGAAAATGTGGCTCAGGCCAAGAATAACAAGAACTGAACAAACGTTCTTTCAATCACTACCAACATGGTTGGGGGACAGGCTGATGTACTCCCTGCTCAAGTTCAAATCTGCGAGAGATTTGCTTTTCAAAGCCCCTTAGCCTTCTGGGGCTGTGACATGTTTCTACGAGGAACACCTGTCCCTCATAGACAGTGTATGCTATGTTCAAAGAATCAGTAACTGAGCACCACCCTGGAGCTCTTAACCTCAATCTTTCAAGAGTTCAAAGTTTCCTCACAGTCTTGAACCCTCCAACACGTATCTGATACAGGTAGCAAGGGAATAAATCATCGTCACTGAGCAGTTTGCACTTACTTCAAGAGTTTATGTTTGGTACTCTGTTTTATAACTCAGTTTAGAAAATAAATAATAATTACTATTGTTTTTTGTAATACATATATATATTTCTAGCCCTGATAGTAGGAGAGGTTAAAAGATCAGGAGAAAATAAAGGAGGGCGAAATTGCATAAGCTGTAGTTTATTTGTTTTAGTGGAGTATGGCTCTAAGTAGTTATTCATAGCCATTATTCATAATGGCAATTTTAGGATTTGTGTAATTATGTGCAAAGCAGACCAGCTTCATTAACATAATACAACCTGAATAACAGTAAGGCACTTAATATCTCAACATGAAAATGTGAGGTTATCAGCAGCAATGAAGGCAAGAAAAAAAAAATCTCATCTCGACAGCTGTAAACAAATCTTTATGGAAATGCAGAAAATAGGGCTGTGCATGGCAAATCCACATAAAAAGACTTGACTTTTCATCTGACAACTCAACATCAATAAATTCTGTTCCTACCCCAGCTAAAAGCATGATCACATCAGCACATTACCCATTATGTGCTTTGAAGGTAAAAATGCTGATTGATGACTTATGTTTAATCATGCAGAACAAAAAACAGAATTGAATTAAGAGACCTGACCATCATTCATCTTCAAGTCTTTTTTTCGCTTGCTACTTGAAATCATTAGTCAGTGGAGAAGCCTAATAAGTGTGCTGTTACCATTTTGCTTGGTGTGTTAAAAACATGGCTACCGTATGTGGAATGAAAGGACAGACATGAACAAACAGACTATTCTGGACTTCTCATTACATCTGCTGATGGCTTGAAACAACAACAACAACAACAATAACAAAAAAAAGAAGAAAAAAAATGCACCAATATATTTCGGATAATAATCCTTATGGTGTGCTTTTTTTCAGTTTAGAAGAATTTTAAAGGTAAAATGGGTCCCCCTCCAAAAAATAAATTTGGAAACTGTCACTGTATCTTCATAGTGTCAAGTCTAATATACATTAGTCAGTGTGTAGGATTAAGGGGGATATATTAGCAGAAATGGAATATTATAATATAAATATGTTTTTTTAGTGTATATTCACCTGAAAATAAGAAATGCTGTGTTTTTGGTACTTTACAATGCGTTGTTTATATCTACATCAATCAACAGAGATCGCCATGTAGCACCAAACCAAACACTGGCTCTAGATAGGGCCATTTACGTTTTACATTTTCGTGTCGGCCAATATAGTTAGCAGCCCTTCTGCAATGAGAGCGTCGGAAAAACTTGAAGTGTTTTTACTGGTTTAAATCACCAGGTCCGTTTCTTTTGAAGAAGAAGATGCTCTTGTGGATGATTCAGACAAAAATCTCCTGGATGTCTGGAACTTAGGCTATCAGAGAAAAAAGATGGTACACACATTAACAGGCGCTGACCTAGCGGCCAAACACTGATTTGTAACTTAAAAATAACCCTGGTCCAGGGCGTCGGTGGCTTAGTGGTAGAGCAGGCGTCCCATGTACAAGGTTGTTGCCGCAGCGGCCCGGGTTCGACTCCAGCCTGTGGCCCTTTGCTGCATGTCTCTCCCTCTCTCTTTCCCCCTTTCACACTTCACTATCCTATCAATTAAAGGCAGAAAAATGCCCTAAAAAATATCTTTAAAAAGAAGAAGAAAAAAAAGAAGAAAAAATAACCTGGTCCGTTTTTTTTGCAGAGGAAGAGACCTCTGCGGATAATTCAACTCCTAAACAATAAACACCGAAGGAATTTTAACCAGGGGAAGTTTCAGCTGGTGGCAATCTGCAATCCTCACCACTAGATGTCACTAAATCCCTCCTAAATCTTACACACTGGACCTTTAAGGCCTTTACATTATCATAAACCCACTCTGCAGCTCATACAATATGCAGTAGCAGCAGCCAGAGATCTAACTGGCAATAAAACCTAGAATACATCACACAAATCCTTGCATCATTCCTCTGGATACCTGCGAGAATTTCTGAATCAGGCTCAAGATTTTGTTGAGTGCCTTTAAAGCACAGATGGATTTGTGTCCAATGCTCAATACATGCCACCTTGCTTGCTGTGTACACTTATACACTTGCAAAGGTAATGTTTGCCACCAGGGCTGCCAATTTTACAATACTGGCTGTTTGTGCACCAGTAGTAGCAGTAGTAGGAGTAGCAGTAGTGGTAGTAATAGTAGTAGTAAAAGTAGTGGTGGTAGTAGTGGTGGTATCACTTCCAAAGTGGTGATTTTGCTGGCTAACACAGCCAACAGTCAGGGCTGTGTTCCAATGAAATTTAAATGAATTTGACAAAAATAAGTGCTGGTTTAGTGATTTCAGAAGTGTGTGGAGAGCTCCACAGAAAATTCCACAAGTTGCTTGTGTGCTGCATAAAATCATAATACAGCTGAAAGGTTGTGGAGGGACTTTCACAAGAAGATTCCACCGGAGTTCCTAGAGGCTTTGCCCTGAAGCAATGCCTACAGCTACCAGGATTTGAGTAATGAGCAATAATGAAAAATAATCTAACTCCAAAAACTAAATATCACATGAGTCCCACACTGTATGATTTTCTGCCATTCATTGGCATGAAAAAAAAAAAATTCTTAAAAACAATATTTAAATAAAACAATTCTGCCCTGAATAATACTACTATTCAGAGAGAAACACTGCATCTCTAAAATTGCACTTTAGTAAGATCAGAGCTTAGATATACATAGCCTATGTATATGTCTGCGTAATCAATATAGAACAGATCTCCCAGGAGGACTGAGTAAGGGAAAGCCAAATCAGTACACAACTAACCACCCACTGGAACTAATTACACTTTGTCTGTAGAAAAATACCAGTGTCAGTCACACGCTCTTTTTCTATCAACAGGAACTGTGTAGGCCTTAGCCACATCATTTTTCTCCGCAGGTTATGGAGCACATGAATAACAACAGTCCCTCAGCAAGCTTTTGTGGCTACTTACATTGCCGGTTCTCATGGTTACAGAAAAGTAATAGTCTAGCCATAACAGTGGGTGAAAGTTGGGATTAGAGCACACATCTGGATAAGCTGTAATGGGGTAAAGCCCAAGAACAGCAGCTGTCTCCCAAACCCAGCAGGTCAGGCTGGCCTCCTTGCTGTTCAGCCACTGTAGGATGTGCAGTGACTCAGCAGTCGCTGCCTGCTGGAAGAGTCCTCAAGGGGCTCCCTAGAGACTAGAGACATGCTGGGTAGGAGACACACACATACCTGTAGACACTGCATGAATGCACTTTAAACGCTAACCAACCCATGCACATGCGGTGATAGCAGCCTAGAGGGACGTGGCTTGGGAACCAGAGGGTAGCCGGTTCAAGTTCAGCACAGATCAGTTGTTACTGGGGTATGTGGACTTGTAGCTGGAGAGGTGCCAGTTTACCTCTTGGGCAATGTTGAGATGCCCTTGAGCAAGGCACAGAACCACTAACTGCTCGGGGTGCTGTGATTTGGGCAGCCCCATCACTCTGACATCTCTCCACATGAATGCATGTCCATAGGTCCTGTGTGTGCACGAGATTCAAGCCTGTGTGCAGCTGAAGAAAATAATAACCAAGTGAAAATGATGAATTTACCCAATAGACTGTATAAAACAACGTAAGTAGCAACCCTGATGTCACCCATTGGTTTGTGGACTCATGTTTAAAGCCCTGAGTTCGGCATTTCAGGCATCACCAACTTACTGTCATGGAGCCACAATGACCATATTTGGATAAGAGGGTGGAGCTGTGGATGAGCTAGGGGTGGATCTGACTCTCAGACTTTAATGACACCTCACAGACAGCCTGCCACTCAAAGTGGCCATCCCCTCAACAACGCATAACTTTTAAGCCTTAAAAAAAAAAGTAAATTGGTGAGTAATAAAAATATTCACTCATACTGCAGTTGTTGTGAACAAGGAAATAAGCTTTTGAGTCTAAAACTGCTTTTTGTACCAGGCTGTAGATATGTTTATTTCTGCTGTAAAGGTGGGCATTTTAACATGGAGGTTTATGGGGATTGACTCGCTTCTGGAGCCAGCCTCAAGTGGCCATTAGAGGGACTGCAGTTTTTTGCACTTCTGCGTCGGCTTTATTTTTCAGCCCTGGAGGTTGCTGCTCGATTTCCCCAAGGAGACTAAGAAAGTAATTACTAGTATTAGCACTATGGATGGGGCATCCATGTGACCAGCCATCTATCCATGTCAACACACATACATGCATTAACAACTGTTGCTAGACATAATTACTTCCAAAAAACCCAAAATCAAAATGTAAAAAATGTATAAAATTCCAATAATTGAGAGTGATCAGTCTACAGTGATAGACTTCACAACTTCATTATGTACTGGAGTGCAGCAAGAATAAAGGTAGCAACTAATTATTATCACATAACAACAGGAACCAATCTCACTATACCAGGTTATTATCAGCAAAGGTTTTTATTCATTGTATATATGACATGCCTCAGAATCACTTCACATCGGGAAAACCATTCCAAAATCACTAACGCTTATTTGCATGCATTAAAACCAGGGTCAAGTAAGTCACATGTGAAGAGGGGGAGAACTGCCCAGCGGCTTGAATACATTAAGGCAGAGTAAATGGTTTGTTGATTTAAAGAGATTAGAGCACACACAAGCAGGCCTGCTCGATGGATTTTAATTAACTTGCCATATATAAATTGTATGTTATCAGGCATTACTGAATTAAATGCTGAATACAAGTGCTCTTTCTGCTTGGGCAAGTTGAATAAAAAGCTACTTAGAATCTCGATTGGGTCTCACAGATGTAGCATGATGCTGCAGCTATGGGAGCTCTGAATACATTCCAGCGCACCAACCCCTGAACAGCCATCCAAGGAGATTCTCTTTAATTATGTACAATACAGCCAAATTTCAAGTCCCCTGGTATCTCAGATGATCAAGCAGAGGGATGCCACGTTCTCTCCCTGAGTCATTTGGGCAAATGGATTCCACTTCCAAGAGTCATTTCTGTCAGTTATAATAAGAAGCTAATACATAATGTGACACACTCTGAAATGCAAAACTAGTCACAAGGTTCTCTGCAAGGCTGTGCAGGGGCAATTAGAATTTTGCTGCTAGGCCCTTGATGAGTTCCTCTATCTCTGAAGTATCCTGTGAGCGGTATCATAAATCTGCCAGTTAATATGCATGATTTAGGTTTGTGTTCAACTTTGCATAATGTGAAACTGAACTTAGATTTCACCACATAGCATCTCTGTGTCGAAAAAAAGAAGAAGAGAAAATGAATCCAATTTGGCAGAAGCTCAGGTAAACAAATGCAGAAAGGAGTAGGCATTATGGATACAAAAGGGCTATGTGGGTAAAGGAAACCTGTCTGCCAGGTACTGCCTCCACACTGCACTAAATTCCCTCAAAGAGTTTTTTTCTTTCAGTGTATAAACTATCCAAGCAATTAATAAGTTGTAACTGAGTTTACTGACAAATAAGCGCTTGGGGGCTGAGCTGAGTATCCAAATGGCATTTCTGCTTCTAAACAGAATTCTGCAACATCATGCCTTTCGCACACCAATCTGCAATTTGAAAGAGAGTATCTTCAGCAGGGCTCTTATTATCTTCTGGCATTTTCCGGCACTCGCCGTGGTTCATAGATACATATTCCCTGAGCTCAAGTGACCTTCTGAGCAAGCACACAGGCTCATCTGACCCCCTGGGGGACACACCAAGCCACAGAAAGATTAATTCAATACATATGGCTTCCCACTTCCTGGCACTGATTTCACCAAGAAACCTGCCAAACCACTTCCTATCAAAGTCCACACACATGATGATTCACACACTGCAACAGAAAAAAGAAAGCAAGAATAACATGATCTGGGAATGATGAACAGCAGGTAATGGCGTTCCAAATTTCTGTCTTGGCTGAGGACTGATATTGTCTTTTCTTCAAAAGGGTCAAATCCTAAAGATGTTGGTTTTTAGCCAAATTCTGAAAAAACGCAAATGGATCAGGCAGTTTCCATTTGTTCGACTGAGCATCAAAATGTACCAAGACATTTATAAAGATTCAAGTCAGACAGTGTCAAAAACTAAAGAAATCTAAACCAATATAATGATCATTTTGTCTTCGACTGTACCATGCAGACCAGCCTGGCTCGTGTTTTCTGTTGTCTCAAAGACATAGCATGTCATTCTGCTTCAGTGTACAGGAACACACTCAAGAAAAATAAACACAGCTCTACTCCACTTACACATCTAAATCAAATCCACATGGAAAAAGACACAGAGCAAAATCAGATCTGATAAGGACTGGCAGAGAAAAGTAAAAGAGAAAAGTGCCCTACCGTTTTCTGTGTTCTCGTGTTCGGTGTCAGTGAGAGTTAGATTGGAGTTCGCCCTGCTGGAGAGGCACGAGCTGCGGCCTGACTTGGTGTTGCTGCGGCCCCATAATCTGACTGCATGCTCCGGCGACATGATGCCGTCTGTCTCTGTGTCTGCATCTGAGCCCACACTGACTGAGTAGTCACGATGTGGCATCCCCAGGTCAGTCCTGTACGTGGCTACGTGGGATGGGAGGGCTTCTCCAAAGCCAAGGTTTCGAAGGGAAAAGTCTGCCCCTGCAGCAAAATCAAAACATAGAAAGCTCTGGTGATTAATTTGGCCACTAACTGCCTCACTCTACATAACTGAACTGTATTTATTTCAGAAAAAAAAAGACGCAGCAATATCCTGGCCTTGAAGAGGTGCAGTAATTCTTTAAAAGCAACAGTTGTGGAGCTAGATTAAGATGCAGGTATTTAGTATTTACAGTAAAGTCCTATCTACGCTCATCTCAGCATCCCAATGTCAGACCTGAGTCTCGATCCGACCACGAGGAGTCGCCATAATAGGAACATTTCTAATCGTACACACTGGGGCTTGAAAGTAGACACAGCTGATGTTTTGCGTTAGTCTTTGGTTCAACAGCATTTTACAAATGCCAAATTTATAGCTTTTAGTTCTTTAAATGTTGTATCTGAAAACTGAGACATCTGTCTTGTATTTCCTCTCTTGTAAGTTCTCTACCAAGGTAATTAGAAATACCACAGCGGTCCTTGGAGAGTTGACAATCTCACTAGATTCTGTAACTGCTGAGATGAAATAAATATATCAATCAGAGACACACAAGGATTTTGTTTCTAAACTGTAGTGCACCACCTAAAGGAAATGGCCTGTGTCATGCTGATTAAAAATCCACATTTTTTTTTTTAGTAAAACTGCTGGCCTAAGCTTCAGCTGGATTTAAGGCTACCTCGACAGTGCCAGCACATCTGATCTGAACTTTGATAATCAATAAAATATTTGAAAGAGCAGGTAACGGTGCGCATGTCTTCCATGCAGTTTTTAACACTGGCATGGTAGGTTCAATCCCTGGCCACCTCTGTTAATAGTCAAACTCTGCAGAGTGACCTCTACAGCAGCTGAACGGGAATTATCAGGAGAATCCTCATTAAAAAGCAGTGACGCATGTACCGAGACCAGGCAGTGACGTGCCTTTAACCTAATAACAGGATTTTTCACGACATTGTGCACTGATAATATACTTATAGACGAACTATACTGATATCAATGGCAATATGTCCTATTGACATAAAAGCAGAGTATTTCATAATACTGGCACAGCTAACACCAACCTTGCCGGCTGAACTCGTCCACTTCGTGATGAACCATTTCCTTTACACGGCTCCCGTAGGCCATCCTTGAGTCATGGTCAAAGGCCTTGAGTGTTTCACTGGAGCTGTAGGATTTGGGGTTGGGTTTGCCATCCTCGCTGTCTGCAGAGGAGCTGGTGTAACGGCGCTCTGTGTCCTGCCGGGCAGTGAGTGAGCGATAGGGTCTACGTTCCTTCACTTCCATGGCTGCCTCCACACTATTTTCAACATCAAATGTGGGTCACACTGCCAGTTTAGTTTGAGTGATTCTGCAGAGGAAAAACACAAACAAAAAAATAGGAATGCTTGATGTATAAAAAAATGCCTTGACAGCAGTGTTGATTTTAAAATGTAATCCTCTCAAAATGCATCATCAAACACATAATCACTTGCTTCTGTGATGAGGTTTGATACAAAATAATATTAAAAAAACATCATTAATCATTTGAAAGTAGTACGATACACACTCACACACACACACACACACACAACCAAGTGACTGTGGATATAAATAAATAAAATGCAAATGCATGTTTCCAACCAGCGGTGTATGCATGGCTCAGCACACACAGGGAGAGCACGAAGAACCACCAGGATTAGATTTAATAAAATACGGCACAACAAATCTTGCACCCATAAAGTTTACGGCGCAAGTCTCCCACAAATATTCTATTTTATGTGCCGTATAGAAATGCTGGGCCTCCAGCATCTGTAAAAGTGGCAGGTGTCCTTCCATGAATTGTGTTGTTTATAAGTAACAAATCATCACCAGTTGAAAACTGAGGTGCCAAACAAATCTAGGACTACACCCAACCAGCAGAGATGATTAAAATCTGAAACATAAAACCACAACTGTCAAATAGCACACCGAGTACAAGATCAATAAAGGGAGGGAATTTAAGCATTCAGCTTTTTTATTTCCTCGCCTTAAAGAACAAAATATTAAAGCAAAATAAAGAAAAATGCTTGCAAATAAATTTTAAATATTCAAACATGATTGTTTTGGTTTTGCTTTTTAATTATTTTTTCATTTAAAAATGTAACAGAAAAAAATACTAAAAATATCTTTGCACTTTTAGCGCATCATAATATGAATTAATGTGTAATATTGCAGGCAGTAACTGGCGATGCCCTGCACACAGCTCATTTTAAGAGACCACACGCTTTAAAGATATTGAGTCGGATTAACAAATGTCAATGTGGATATAAACTTGATTAAAGGCTTCGTCACTGTGTACTTTGAAGCTCATTTACTGAACAAAGGGTATTAGTGGGCCAGATATTGCAGCATTATAATATATTTTACTCCTATGCCAACATGCAAAGTCATAATTATATATCAATAGGACGGGACGTTCCTAATGACGAATTTCTGATTATTACAACATTTTCTGTGAGTGACTAACTGTATTTAATGATAATAATTTTAGAAATAAGTTTAACTGACTAATCTTTGTTATTTCCAACTAGCAAGGGAAGCAATATTTGATCGACTAATCCCATACATCCCTAAATAATATATCATGAGCTGAAAGCCTCATCATCCATGCTGCAGGATTCTGCTTCTATACTATTTGCTCCCACACTTCAGAGTATTTTACTACAATCAAAAATGGGATGCAAGTTACTGGGTAAGAAAACAGCTCTTTGAAAGAGAGATAAAAAACTACTCTTGGCAAATCTGTGAGTTTTTACTGACAATATGGCCGAGTTGTTAAGACACGGATTTTTCCACAAGATAAGCTCTTTATGAATACTGTATAAGATTTATGCCGGACAGAACAATAAACAATCCCTACTGAACTATATTTGCCCCTGCTTGAAAAAAAAAAGTTTTTATTGAAGACACCATTGTTGGGTTTGGGGGTTTCTTTTTGTATGTATTGACAGCTGAATAGATCCCAGTGATTAATGACTTGGGGCCTCAATACCAGGACCTCCGCCACATGGGGGGAAGAAAACGCTCCCACTCTGCAGCCGCAAGAGCACTTCAGCTGCTCCCAAGATTTCAGATGCAGCTTGTATGGGTTGCTAATTTTTTACCTTTTTGCTCAAGATCCTTGATGCTATGCAAATGTGAGAGAGTGGAGAACAAGCGGCTTTCTAAAGTTTCAAGAATGTTCTGTAAAGTGCATTGTTTTTGTTTCCAAAGAGCTGGGCTCAGTGCTTTAGCCATCTCTTCTGCACAGCCCTTCCTCCTCATTATTAATCGGCTGGTATGCAATGAGATGTACCTTTGAGGCCATGGGAAACCCAGAGGAGTTATTCAAAAAAAAGCAACAGGCTGTACACAATGACAGATGATACGGGATGCAAATGTTAGGCCCTCGTAACGTATCCATCTTAAGTGCAGCTGTCAGAATTTTCACACAAAGCATACTGTAAAACTAAACTGTTGTTCATGAACAGGCTACATCTGGCATTATCATTGTGTTTCAGCGCCAGAGAGCAAAGCTGTTGTTCTTATTCATCTGTCTAGGGCTAAATCCTGAGAGCAGGAGCCAAAACAAAGAAAACACCACTGTTGTATTAAACTGGTATGTGAAGATAATAAACAGAAGGTCTTATTAAACCAAGATGTCCCAACACTTAATAAGAAAAAGAAATATGAAGTGATAAGAGGACTATTTTTAAAGTGTTATTATCATCTCATAGTAAAACACAAGGGACCGAAAAAAGTAGCTTGAAACACTGAAGGAGAAGGTTAATGAGGGTACATTTGCAAAGACTCCGTAAGAAAAGTTATTTACAAAGACCAGTGAAAAATGACTGCCATGGATTAAAATCTGTGAAACGAAGATAGCAATCGCATGCTTTTATTTCAAAGACAAAGTTCCCTCTAAGGCTGCAGAGCGTGAGCAGTGCCAAAAAGAAGCTAACTGCATATCTATGCAATGATCCAAAAATCAATTGAGGTCTCTCTGGATAGACAAAAGAAATGATGGATGGTCTGTTTTCCCCTTTAAAACAATTGCACACTCTACATTTTTCAATTGCATTGTCTACAATCGGCCAGGATAGAGTCAGGTTTGTCTGTGGTTGTAAAGCAAATGTATAGCAGCTGTAAGCAGAATAATTATGTGGTTCTGCACAGAAAGTGTTGCAGAAAGCAATGAACAATGAATTGTGTCAATTGGAGTCATCAGGCACAGTGATGTTGCGTAACATCCTTGATGTGTGTTGGAATGTGTGTGTGGAGGCAGTGACTGCAGAGTCAAACAACATGAAAAACACCATCAACAAAAGAAATATTTTTCCTGAAGAGCTCAACAACCTTGGAAACACAGCCTGTGTGTGTAGGTGTTAACCACCTGAATAAAGTTGGCAATGGTAGAAATTATCATCGGGCCTATTCTGCTCTTAAATATGTCTATGGTGCAATCATCAACTAAAAGTCATAATCAGCCAATCAGTGCTCTGAACAGGTCACCACAGATAAGTTAATGACCATTTGAGCCGCTCAAGAAAAAGTTAAAATCAAAAAATGGCATTAACCGACACAGGAAACAGTAAACACAGATCACCATAAGACGTGGGAGTTAAATTGGTTGAGACTGCATCTGATCAGTAGCATAGACATATCTTCCGTCTGGTACTGACAGTTCATTGCTGTGTGATGATTTCACCGCCTATGATCAAAGATTAAAACCAGTTTAATACACCGGACAGAAGGCACAGCTTATGCTGCTGCAGTTAAAAGTGCTGCCAGTAGCCGAAGGAAAGTAACAACCTCAGCCATCATCCACATACGCACTCAGGCCATTGTTTCCCTAGTTTTTACTGTCATGACAATTTTGTGATAAAATGTAATCATCTTTGTCACCATAGATCTTTGCATACCCTCGGACCACTGCTTAAACACACAGAAAAAAAACACAAGAGCAAAACTGAATATGTTGCATGTTTTAGTGCTACAGCAAAGGATTATCTCCATTAATGAACAATACCATCTTTTTCCTAGTAATTTCAGAAAATGTCAGGCAGCCATTATGAGTTGCTAGAGGCCAAGGTGACATCTCACCACTGTTTGTTTCTGTCTGACAAACCATCCAAAGATATTCAAATTGCAATGAAAGAACACTGAGTTCTATTATTTATGCTTGCTGTTCAAATGATGCACACTTCTTAGTATAAAGTCTAGCCATGCATACCCCCACCTGAACTGTTTTTTTATGACTGTGTTCAATTAATTCTGATACTACTAAAGAAGACAACTTTAAAGCCATAAAAATGTGACTAGTAAGAAAACTTTGTAGCCTCAACCAACCCATAAAACAACCCACCCGCAGTGTGAACGACGGGTTACAGGAGCCCCTGGTAAAACACTCGTTAAGGTTTTTGCTGGGCAGATCGTTGTGACCATTGCTCCAGTGTCAGGAGTTAGTTAAATATGGGATCTAAATACGTGGGAGGCATTTGGGGTACAATATAAATGCAAATGGCTCTGTACTATCCATCAAACAATTAGCAGTGTGCTGAGAATTGCTATTCAGTGCTGCTGCATATAAATCTAGCCCTCTCTCTGTGCACAACCCTGTTTTCCATGATAATTAAACGCTTGCTGCTCTTTACATGTCATAGATTTTCAGTGCAAAATCCAAGAACTAACATTCTTAGGCAACACAGAAAACAGACAAAGTAGCACACATGCATAATGTTTGCCAAATCCCTTGGAGTATAATCTAAAATGATTACAGATTACTTGTCTGTGAAATCACTTAATTACTTAGTATTATTACTAATTACTATGACTACGATTGAGACGTAATGTGTTACTGATTAGTGATGACATTTTTAGACAAATGACTGCTGATGTGCATGAGCTGAATATATTTTTGGAGGACTATGGTTTTTCAGTTCAGGGAGACCAAACAAAGATTTTCATATACCATCAGTGCTCACAAACATGTTAACATAATTTCATAAATCCAACCTTAATCCCAATTTGTAATGACTGCAAAAAATGTATGTTATCATGGGTATTTCTAATAACATATATATTGTACAACAAATTAGGTGACAAACTTTTTTTTAAATATATTTTTGGATTGTAACTGTTTTGTTTTAATTATCTAACCTGGTCACGTAGTCAAAGGATTAGTGACAGTTAGCTCAAAACACTGCAGACAAACATCTACACACAAAAGCAGCCTGTTGCACAACAGAGAGGAAATTTGGGGAGATATCAAGAACATTGTCTGCAGGCTCCATTGATAGCAAGGAAAGCTCCATACAGGCACCACTTACTTCTTTTCTGGAAATCTTTCACATGCCTGGGCTCTAAAGAAAAGCCTCCTCGGTCAACAGAAAGGTGTGTTTTCAACAGGGGAAAAGAGACTTGGGTAGAGGGGATGGGGGGCAGGGGGGCTGAATAGCTTGCCAAACAGATCTGAATTCTGTAGTGCTAATGCAGGCTGGGGAGGGGAGGAGGCACCTTGGTGGTGGTGGTGGTGGTGGGGGGGCATCTCAGCAGCCGCCTCCTTCGGGGATCAAAAGCGAGCCCCGCCAGCGAATAAAACAGAATGCGTAAAAGCCTTAACATAAACAAAAGTAGCCTGGGACCGCTGCTGCAGCACGCTCCCTGCTACTAATCACTCTAAGCAATTCAAGGTTTAGTCATGACAGGGGGAGCAGGCAATGGAATAATGCCTTTAAACCTGCCCGGTAAATAACAGAGAGAAGCACTCTCACTTTCTGCATTGATGTACATCCCTGACCTTGGCCAAATACAGCAAAATGCTAGTAGTGCTATGGCTGGCTAAAACGTCTACTTACCAATACTTCTGCTCAACTACAACAAAATATATGTGTGTGTTTTGTTGGCTTGTCACTGCAGCAGATAAAAGCAAGCAAGTGAGGGATGACCCTAAAGTGAATAAATTCTAAAAAAGTAATCTAGACTCATAAGGTTCACTATCGTCCTGAGGAGCAAGTCTGGGACAACAAATAAATGTGACGTTCATACGAGTTTAAAAGAGGACCTCTCCACTTGGCTGAAGTGCCTCTGTTCCCAAACATGGCTGGGGAGAGCAGAGGTGGTGACCCTTCTCTCATTAGTCTACGCTTAATGCTCATTATCCTGCAATGGCTAGACCTGGGTTTGATGTGTGCCTGCGGTGAAACTAAACCTAATACCAGCTAAGCAATAATCAACTTCCTGCAAACTTGCCACTGTCAAACTTACTGTTACAAATGTTTGCAGTTCTAGCCTGAGGAGGGCCAATCCAACCCAAATGCAGCTAATAAATGATACTCCAAACAATAGTATTTTATGTGCTGTTCCTGAGCCCTAACAATTAGTTCACCAGAATTACAATAACACATTTTCTCAATGCACTTAAACTGTGTCAGTTTCCTATTTCAGATCAATGCCTTTGAGATTCCAGTCACTATGCTAATACAACAGAGATGAATGGGATTTTGTTTCTGCTATTCAAATCATTGAAAAATGTCTTTACAAAAAAGGTAAATTAACAGCAACATCTCTCCAGATTACAATGTTCCTGTTTATCTGAATAATTGAACAACCATGGTGTCAACAGCGTTCATTAGAACTACCGTCTACCTAAGTTATGGTCCCTAAAAACTGTCAACAGCAAGGTCCTTCAGATGGACAGGTCCATAAACAAAAGTCCATACACCTCCATTGTAGTTTGGGTGGAGGCAGAAATCCCAGGGGTTCATATCCCACAGTCTTAGCAGATTGAAAAATCTGTAACCCTAGTAACTCCTAGACACAAGTATGATAATGCAACCCCCAAAACTTGTGTTGGTGTGGATAAGAACAGACAATCAACCATCATTAAGAGCTACTGCGGTGACAGCACTTAGATTGTTTCGCACTCCTTCACATACTTCATGTTGACCTCTGCTCCAAGATCATCAAGCATGACTCGGACTGCTCTAACAGTGGTTGGGCCATATAATCCTTTAGCTTACAACAAAACTTTAACCAGGCATCTCTCAGGTGAAATTATAAGCTTTCTGGGAGATACATATATCGGATGTCCTCAACTATCTGGCAAGAGCGGCTGAGACTGGCTGATTAAATTTATAAATGTATGCTTTTGCCATTTGAACAGATTTTAGCAGACACAGTTAATTAATACTTTTTTGGACTGCTTTACCCGAGAGCTGCTCTCATTTTGCTTTTGATCATTACTGAGAAATCTGAGCAATTTTGCACTTTACTGTAGATCAACCCGGGAAGTCAATTTGAGAACTATTCAATTTTAATTGGTCAAATAACCATCACTGTCTTATTATTGCTGGCAGGTTCAGAGGGACAGTTCATGTTAGATGTTTTGGAGATAAAGTCAGAGAGGCCATGTTCAGAGGAGGGATAGTGAATATATCGGTAGAAGGATGCTGAGGTTGGAACTGCCAGGCAAGAGGCCTAGAGGAAGACCAAAGAGGAGATTTCTGGATGTTGTGAAAGAGGACATGAAGTCAGTTGGTGTGAGAGAAGAGGATGCAGAGGATAGGGTTAGATGGAGGCGACCCCTAAAGGGAACAGCCGAAAGAAGAAGAAGTCCTGCTGGCAGGTTTGTGAGATCAAACTTGACTGGCTTGTGCTTAATTTTGTCTCAACACTTCTGAATGGATGTAAGCCCACACCACAAAATCATCTTTTCCAGATATCTTTGTTTTTTACTCTAGCTTAGATTTCTGATTAGAATTTAGCACAGATAATTCTCTGACAAATCTTCATGACAGTACCAACTGTGCCTCCTGGATTCTTGATGCACATTGTATTTTAATGTAATGTTGCCAATTCCATTTGGCTAAGCATCTAAAAAAAAGTCCTTTATCTTTGTAGTGCTTCATATACCAACGGCTTTGTCAAATGACACTTGGCTTGCTCTCATTAAAACATAACTGGTTGTGTTGTACAGACCTGATTTGTACTGGGCTCAACTATTCATACAATTGATGTCGCCACTTAACAAAAGATGCAAAATGAGGTGAAAGCTAATGTTTATTGTTTTTTCCCCCCAGCATTTTATTAGTTTTCCATTCAACCCTGAGAGTAGGCTGCCTAGGAAATTTAAAAGACTCGGAAGAGTACTAAAGGTACAGAAATAAAGCAGGTAACTCCCATGCTACTGTCATTGTATTCAAATAGTAAAATGAAATGTCCGCAGTCTCTTGGAAAATCCAATATTTACAAATGAGTCACTGATGTTATCACACCTTGATGCCACTAATGATCCTGCAGTTTATTGGATTCCAACATGGTGCATGAATAATGTTTAGATGTGTAACACAGTGATGTAAGTGCAAATTCCACGTTTAAATAAATGTTTTTACTTATTAAACATTTTGTAAACATGCGTCTGTTCAAAGAAAGACAGAAATAAATCATGGACTAATCCAAAGAGAGATGGTGTCAATCACTCTCTTGCACACATGACTACGCAGAGGACATACAATAAAGGGAAAAGAAGAGAGGAAAAAACTAAAAGTGTTACCACATTAAACAGATACAGCAGAGTAAATCCAAAGAGTGTCTAGACTGAGTAGAGCCAGATTTCAGTTGACTCATGGAATAAAAATTTTGTCACAAATATGTCTCAAGTGACCACTTGTATTTGGATTTCACTCCCATGCCCAGTATGCAAACAACCATGTAAATAACTTCCATTTCCGTAGGCCAGAAAGACCTGACTACAGATGAAGTCTGCACTGACTGAAGCAATATACAGCACATTGTCAAATGCATCCCTACACTACACAACTGCGAGCAAAGTGCGAGCTTTGTGGGCGCAGTCACAACAGTTTTTAGAGCTGTCCACTTGTAATCAGATTACCTAATACACTAAAAAGACTGATTCACTTAAGAAGTGCGATTTTCCTTTTTACATTATCTTAATATCATTATTTTTAATGCTTAAGTTGATATAATTTAAATTTAGAGGTGGAAATAAGTTGGCGCTTTTATTGTGGTAGTCTATGACATAATATGACATCATATTAATTTCAAGAAAAACAACAGCAAAAAAGCAGAGAATGGCAAAATGGCAGTGGTCCAGGACATGGCTGCTCGAACAGCAACTGAAATTCTGCCAGCCCAGCGCAAACTTCCGCCGGATCAGCACACTTTTTGATGCTGCTGTTAGACCGATTAGACCAAGCCCGCTGCAAACCCAGTGCTGAATTTGAGTTGCTACACCCCCTACAGAGTCAGTCTCCAGAGCTTCCGCCCACTCTCCTCCCACAAATAGTCTCCTACTGGTGGGGAAAGGCAGAGGTGTTGCTGGGTGCACAAGCTAGCTAGCTAATTCTTGTCCTATTTGTGGTCTCATAAACAAAGACAGCGTGAGAGTGGGGAAAGGGGCTGAGGGAAATCAATGCACTGTGCATTGCTAAATACAGGAACAAATAAATGAATCAATAAAATTGAGAGGTGAAAGTCAGTGTGGATATTTTGACAGCTGCTACAAAGAATTCAATGTATGGTTAACTGCACTAGCTTGATCAACAGAGACAGCTAAATGTTGCAGTTAAATTTTACTTGAAAAGGTAGATATTCATTCTATTATACATGTACATTTTAGTAGGCTAAGTACGTAAAGTTTATCTAATATGGGACCTTTCACAGAGCAAGGTCACAAAGGGCTTATTTTTTGTTAAAATGTTAAAAATATGACCGTAAGTACATTATTAAATAATCTATTTATCACTTTTATATGCATTAAATGGTGCTGCTGAAATATAAGTCAGAAAGACTGACTGACATTTGATGTGTAATGCTTTTGGAAATATGTGTTATGATAAACAAACCCTACAAGTGTATTATGTAACTCTTTCCATAGTTTAAAGTTAAAAAAGTAAACAAAAATTGCAATTAATGGTGATATCAATATCGCAATACTTGCAGAATTGCAATACTTAACCAATCAACATCCAAGTGCTGTGATAGTATCGATTAGCATATCGTCCCAGCCCTATAATACACACTTTTCGTAAAACGTGTGACCACAGTCACAGTCTTCTATGACTCCTGCGACCAAGCTGCCCGTTGGAAATCCCACACTCTGCTTCTTTCCCTGTGTGCCAGGTTATGAAGACATAGGCAATACATGGCAACTGTGTTGGAAGAACTTCCCTCAAAGAGACTGTGAGATAGGACTGTCGTACTGCCGGATACCAATTACAATCCACTCACAATGGGGGTCCTGAGATTTCCTCATGCTACATAACTTGTGCAGGCCCAGGGTAAGGAAGTGCACTGCAAAGATCACAGACTTAGTAAGGTCCTCCAATCATCAATCACCACTGTCTAGGAGTTCCTACCTCAGGAGAGAACCAGCCATTTCCTTTAAACTTTCCGTCTTTTATATATATCCTGACTGGATTTTCCTGGGACATTTGGCAAGTCTGTGTAAAATATGACATCATATATTGTAACTTAGCCGTTAAGTTTACAATAGAATTTAATTTCTGCCAAGCACCGCCTGGGTCTAGCTGTTGTCCATCAAGTCACAATGTGTGAACTGATCTAAGACGCAGGAAACAAAGTACAGTGCAATGATTTCTAAACAGTATACTACATTAAACATGAACAATCAAGATGAACTACCAAACAGAGGGGAGCACTGTACTTGTTTCAAGTAAAAGTGTCAATCAATCACATAAACTGGACTAATTAGGTTTCCCCACAACAGCAATAATGTGGATCTTAGCTGTGCTTTGCAAAATGAAGCAGCTAACATGGTGGGCTTGGGACGATATGAACACGAGAACCATGCGATAACCCGCTGCACAACAAGCAGCAAGCACAACTCTTTTGTTAGAGACAATAAAACCGGTGGCTGTTCAATATCAACAGTAAAAAATCAGCACACACAGCAAAGCTAGACGGAGGGTTCCTGCATGGTAATGATCTTACTCTAAGTGCCTAACTGAGTCATCTCCGCAAGCCCTGCTTTGACAACCACACACCTCCCACATCTCCCATCTCAGCAGCCTCTGGGTGGGGCTAATCACTCTGTAGCTTCATCATCGACTGGATGACAGCTCTGGCTGTAAAGATGCTATGTCTAGAAGGCGTGGCTGCTGCAGTGGCCTACTGTAAACACACTGCTTGTTTTCTAGAGCTGAAAACAGAGCATCACTACATCTTTTTTTTTTTTTTAAATATGTCCTTTCATAGAGCACGAAGACTGAAATTAATTTTGCCATCCTTTCAGTGCTACAGTACAGACAAGAATCCTGAGAGGATTTTTCCTGCGCCACTGAGAGTTGGTGTATGCTGATTTGCCCCTAACTGATTATGACATGAAATGGCTGACGGGTAGCTTGGCAGTGCTGCGTTGACCTGCACAATCCCCTTTCTCTGCCTCTAAGGCACCAGAGGTCTGCACTCTCTGATCCCAATGGCTGAACATTAGACAGTGCTGAGGCTTATGCACAAACGCCTGTGCAATTTCTTTTTTCGGCTTATCGACTGGCAGTCTTTAATGCAGCTTTTATTCCCCACTGAAAGCCCCATGTTACATGTTATGAAAACACGCAACGAAACAAAATCAAAGATATGCGCTGTGTCTTTTTTTCCTGTCATCTTGATTGTTGATGCATAAGAGGGAAATGCCCTTTCATCTATCAGGGTAGGGCACTGCATCCTCCTATGTATAAATTTAATTCTCCAAGTAAATTTGGATTGATCACCACAGCTCTAGGCCACAATCAGCATCCATGATCTAATCAGGGCCCGGCCCTAGACAGAAAAGGATACTTCCATAAATAAAAACCATATGAGAGCCAGCAAGTGCCCATAACACTGGGGGGAAATTTGATTACCCTCTCCCTCTCCACAGGTGTGCTTTTAGCCTCCTACCTTCAAAGACTGCCAGTCTGATATAATGCCACACCATGTGCATCCTCACTGTTGTTTTCCTGCACTAAGGGTTTTACATCATACTTGCATCAGCGGATGTGAGCACTGAATGCTGGAGTCACTGCTAAGCAGGCGATGCCCACAGAAGCCCGGCCGAGGACGATCCCAGTGAGACAGGATCTGTCAGGGGCTCCTTGCCCAGCAACACCCAGGGTAATAAATTACCCAGAATTAACACGTCATCCTGCACTGCACACAGCAGCCGCACTCCACTCACGCCATGCTGCTTAATGGATCTATTAACCAAATGGATACAGGGGTAAACTGCTTTCAGAGCTGAAATTCTTGTTTGGTATATGCTAACAACGTAGGCTTGCTCCTCCATTTGATATTCAGTTAGTGTAAAATGTAGGTACATTTTAATGCAGCACTCATGCAGACTGCTTTTTAAAGGTAAATGTACATTCTTGGTTAGGAAATACAATTTTGTATAAGAACATGATTTGGCTTGTGCAGGTTTTGCTCACTGACTTACACATTTTTAACACACTGTCTACGTTTGAAAAGTTATGATGTCTTGTGCTTCGTGTGCAAACAGAAAACACTATGAAATGACAGCATGCTCAGAAGCCACCCGCAGCGCTCCCTGTGTCACCTGTTTGGGAATTCCTCTGAGATGTGTCTCTACGGCCATTAAAAGCATACTCTCCTGTTGATGCCTGTCACTGATAGCGGGAGATATTTAGTAGAGGATTCAGAATGCCAGTCGTGCAGCCTGTATCTCTTCGGCATCTCTGGCACCCAACCAGCACTCTGACATGCTGAGCGCGGCACACAGCGCCAGGTAATTTCTGACCAGTGCTCACTCATCACAAAAGGTAAATACAGATAAGAAACAAGCTCATAGTCTCTTATTTCTTTTGGACTTAGCTGACATGTTTTGACTGCGGTGAAGATGACGGACAATGTTAAAATGAAATTATACTTTGCTGAAATAAATAAAAATAAAATTAAAACTACATAGCATGGGTGCTTATTTCACGCTTTTTCGCATGGGCTAAAACCTGTATGGACTACAATACCAATAATCCCGTCTTCTTTATATCCATGCCATTAGGCTAGCAGCATCATTTCAACCCTCTAAGCTTCATCTTTCCTTTACTTGAACTTTTTTCATATTTTGCCTGCATCAAGAAGAAACTAGACCTCTGGAGCCACAATGAAATTTTTATAGGTGAGAAAGCATGAAACCTAAAAAGCATAAACTATGAAATCTGGATGATAAAACCTTACTGAAAGGTTATGCATAATGTTGGTAGTTGCTGCAATGTAACAAATTAAAATTTATGACATTGCTTCATGCACAAAGTGGAAGAGATCAATCCCCAGTCGACCAAGGCTGCTGTTATGTGCAGCTCAGTGTTTTCTGACAACACAACTCTTGTTGATTTCCTTCTGAATTCAAGAAATTTCACCATGAAATCCAGACTAAAGGTTTTCCATAGTAATTTTTATTAATTCATGTATGTATTTCTTCTTTAAAAAACCTCCCTTAACATAAAAAATACCAGTTATGTAGACTCAGTTTGGAAACAAAACCAATGTGATGAAATCAGGATGAGAAGTGGAATGCTTTCATTCACTGCAAACTACTGAATTAAAAGACACTGCTCACACTTAAATCACACATCAGGTCTCAATGAACAAATTACTAAAGTCTAAAATCTTTACTGATGTACACTGTATAATTTGTTGATAGCAAAATATCGTAACAACAGTCAACAGAAACCAAAATCATCAACTCACTGAGGGCTGGATTCAAAATCACACCGAAAATCAAAGTAAAAAATTGAATTTTATCACGGCAACTCCTAATGTGACTCGTGTACGGTCCCAACGTGCCAGGCAATCTCATTGGGCTGCAAGTACCGCCTCATGCTACCAGTAGTGACAAGGACACTAGCAGAACACAAAACTCGAGAAGAATCAGTCAGGATGGATAAGAAGACAGCAACTGTCTATGGCCACCACATGCAAAACCATTCTCTTCTTGGGGGCTGTCTTGCTTTTGCCTTTCCATTGCACCTGTTGTCTGACTTTAAAATGTCTCTCTTATTTCAGGACATAACATCATGTGACATTTTTTAACACTTTCTGTCATTTCTGACAGAGCTGCACCTTTCTTAAATAATTTTTCAAAACTAAATCCCCACACACTGAAAAGTCACAATACCAGATCCCGATTAGGAGATGCTGCCCCCAATCGCATTCCCATTATCAAAAGATGAAATCTGCTGGATGGAAGCAGTCCAGCAGGCATATCTCTTCAAATGCTGTAAGGAATCCAACCATTGCCGAAAGAAGACTGTCACTCAAGACCACATCCGATTTGTGAGGAGTTAAGTGGGAAGGAACTGCCATTAAAATTGACTTTTTTGAAGTGTAATAACTGCAGGCTTTATGTAGCCACTGAGACCAATTCAAAATGTTTAGTACCCAGGACAACATTTTGAATTCATATCAGAGATGTGACCAACATTGCCTCAGGTTGAAAATACTGAATCCACATGTAGAATTCATCCATTCCAGGTCAAACCCACATTTCTGTCCAGTCAGATTCAAATAAAAAACCAAATATCCATAAAATTCAATTTATAATGTTTTTAAAAAATCTGTTTTTAAAGTTTAAAAAGTTTTAAAAATATGTAACACATTTTAAATTGTATGATTCTCTTAAGTATCAAGCGAATAAAACTGTAATTTGGAAAAGTAAATACAGTTCAACCCGAGTAATGAAAAAGATCATAAGCGCTTCACAAAATGTCAAT
Source organism: Epinephelus moara (assembly GCF_006386435.1). NCBI lineage: Eukaryota > Metazoa > Chordata > Actinopteri > Perciformes > Serranidae > Epinephelus > Epinephelus moara. The sequence goes on along the minus strand of NC_065507.1, from coordinate 31,416,100 downwards.
GAAGCAGAGGAAATATAATATTTATATTAATTAAGTCTACATCTAGCAATATTGCCTTTTTTAACCAGGGTTTTAGGAGACATTGACTTTATTTCCAATCTCAGAAAACTTTCTCATAGCTCACTGACACTGAGCAGCATAGTAATAGTTTTCCCTCAGGACTGTAGAAAGTGTGGAGCATCGAGGTTCAAAACAGACTTGTTCATGTGTGCTCATTGTCTGCTGTTTAAGTGGGGTCAAGAAAGACCACATTGAGTCATGAGCATGAAGCCTCACCAAAAACAGCCACTCTTAACCCAGCATACCACGGAGCATCTCTCCAGCACAAAGACAAGCCTTTATCCCCCTGCACTTAAGGTGCTCTCTCCTGAAACCTCTCATGAGGTGGACTTGCTTAAAGTTTAATGGGGAAGCTCATACAGAGCAGAGGACCTGGTAAGGAAACCTAAACTCTAGCCATCACTCTAGATCTGACACAGTGCGTTAGGGCATACATTACTACACCAGACAGAGAGATCTGGAGGCAAAGGAAGAAGTGAATAAAAATACTGAACAAATAACACTTAATTGAGGTCAGCGTGATTGAACGCTGCAAGGCTAGGATGGCTTTAACATAGGTTCCAGATGGCAGGCTGTTATTTCACTGTGCCCCGCTAATACTGCAGGATTCGATGCTGGTAACCTGAGTGTCCCTTGGGCCCCCCGGCTCCTCCACTGCACTGAAATCAGGGCCAAGCTCCCTCCGCTGTTACTCTGCAGGTTTACTCAACTTCGAAGGATATGGTAGTGGAGGAGGGGTGTGTGTGTGTGTGTGTGTGTGTGTGTGTGTGTGTGTGTGCATGGAGGTGGGGGTTGTGCAATGGTGCTGGAACAAAGCATGTTAACACCATCTCTGTGTTTAACAAGTTTGGAAACAAGCAGGGGTTTACTTCAAATCCTCATTGGAGGGTGTTGCACCTCTCCTTGACAGCAGCAGGAGAGAATCCTGTCTTTCTTCCCTGTGCTGCCTCGCGTTAAACTGACTGAAACACACTCCCTCTGTCATCAAAATGTCTGCGATAGGGCACACGTCAATATCTCTCATAGCTAATTCCTCAGAAAATTAGGAGGAAACACGCAGATCGATGATTTATCTTTTGAAACGTCTTTAAAGCCGTACCATTCTTGCAGTGTGTTTTCAGTGTTAAAATCAAAGTACAAGTTCAAGTTAGTTTTGGGTCTTGTCCAAGTATAGGCTTGTTCTTTTTCCTACCTCTGTTGTTTCCTTTAAAATTAGCCAACCATTTCAATTACACACTAATTTACACCTAGAATGTAAACCTTTTCCCCTTCTTCTCTATAAAGGCATGCAGGCAAAGACTCCAGCCCCATGTGGTCCCAAATTGGAGTAATTAAGTAAATAAAATGAATACCTAAATACAAACATTTTAGTACTTATATTAAAGAAACAATTACAGCTGTACAGAAATTACTCCTGGCACTGCCTTCATTTAAAAAGTAGAAATAGGATAAAAGAAGCAGTGTGGCAAAACACCTTTAGATGAACTTACCTACATTGTTGTATGAATTTAGTCTAGCCATTTTCACACAAGACTAGAAGCCAATTATGCTCCCGAGGGAGGCAATTATGAATCACCCTGCTAACCTGTTTTTATCACTGCATTCATGCTAAATAATAAGCTCAGTTTTTAGGATTCTTTTTGGTTTATAGAGTTTTATAGGCAACCAGAAGGTACATCAGGATCCAAACTACTGAAAACAGTATGAGATCAACACAGGAGAGCTTTTAAACTTTTCTAGATAGTCTGTTACTCATGACTGCTTCAGCAGTCTGTTTCAGCACTGACAGTAACCAACATGAAACGTGTAGCAGTCATCTGACACCCCCTCTGCCACCTTAATTAAGTTACTGTTTATCTTTTATTTTGCTGGGTCATTTGCCTTTTCACCTTCAACACAAGAAAACAGAATGAAAACTGTTTTCAGATTTAATGAGTCCAGACAGATCTGGCCAACGTGGAAAACTACAGATGACCTTTGTCAGATCATCGCTCACATGTGTACTTAAATCAAGGACACACACCATACACACCACAACTACTCAGGAAACTCAATTCACCATTAATTATAATTGATAATTTTCAAAATGAAGTGTGATAAGCTGATCTTGCCAATGTTCTGAAGCAGCATTAATAAAAATAAAAACATAGCTGCCATAGTATCAGATTTTGTGGAAAATCTAAGTCTTCATAATAAAGCATGATGCATTGTTCCAATTCTAATGTATACCCTGCATTTACTGTAGAAACAATCCATGTGTTGGCTTGTGGGTGTTTAGCGCAATCCCACACAAATTTAAATATATATATTTCATAATAGCCAGAACAGATTTTTACATTTTTCTGAACATCTTTGCATACAAAATGATTTGCTGCCTTCTCTGCTCTCAATATAACCATACTTCTACTTCAGACCCACAAATAACTAAACCAGACTCAGGTGATCCAGATTCCCTTTACTGAGGCATTTTCAGGGCAATGTGGTGGAATGAAAGGCCAATTTTAATGACTTTTTAGGAGGACTGAGCTATTTCAAGCATGTTTTTAGAAGTTTTGTTGACTTATAATGTATAATATTTTACTATTAAGAGACAGTTCAGCAATGTCTATAAGATGATTGATTCAACTTCATAAGCAGGAGATTTTATAGGCTCCTGCTTATTAAAGCTACTTTTTTTATGAGCAGGAGCTCCTGTGAGAACAGAGCAGACTAGACTGTGCTGGCAGAAACAGGCCAGATCCCTATCTGACTCTTAAGTTGTACTTTTTTGTTCTTTAGTTTCCTCCCCCCTATTTTACTAATATATCTATTGTCATTATTTTTTAGATTTCAGCTTTTTAGGTTTTGTTGTTTTTTGTTTTTCTTTAATGAAGCTACAAGGCATGCTGCACAGGAACATGGCATCATTTATTAGAAATCAACTAAGTGATTCCTCCAAGATATCATAGGACTATTAATATATGAGTCAATTTAGTTGAGATCAGTGCTCATCAATTATGCCTGAAACTGATAAGACTATATTTTGATATTAAGGAACAAACCCACATGTTTTCCTTGTGTCATGGTTGGTTTTCCCTGACATCCCCCCACAGTCCAGAGACATGCAGGTTACGTAGGTTAACTGGCAACTCTAAACTGCTTGTTGGTGTGAATGTGAGCATGAATAGTTGTCTGTCTCCATGTGTCAGCCCTGCAATGGACTGACGACCTGTCCAGAGTGTTGAGGTTGACCGATACTGGATTTCTAAAGGCTGATAGTTCCAAAAGCCGATTTAAATAATCCACTGATATCCCACACACCACAAAAAAATTCCATAGTGTCAGAAATTAACTGAACATCAAACTAACCGAAAAATATTTAGGTGGAGGTGATTTTTATCTTTTGAGCTTTTATTTTCCTTCAAATTTACCTGAGATTCTCAGGTACATAATGACATTACCTTAACGTCATGTATGGAGGCTCTGTGCAAAAAGATGAGATGGGCAGTATTTTTGTTACTTCAAATTAGATCCTCCAGAGTGGATTTTGTATTTTCAAAATACTCAAATCATCTGATTCATAACACATAATAAAAACAAGACTAGCTCATAAAGTAGTATTTGGCTAGACTGTGTAGAACACACTGGAAGGCTTTTATTTTGAAACAAGGGCTTTGAAATCATAACAGGAAGTGGCAGTATTCACTTCCTCACAGACTTTTGCACTAATAGCACTACAGCACTGGACCAGCTGTCGCAGTCCAGGCAAAATCTTTGTGTAAATATAAGTTAAAATGAAGAACAGTACACTGAGACACAGTCATACAGATGGGAACTGCTTCTTCTGGACCTGCGTCCACTGATCAGGCTCCTTTTTGTTTGATTTAAAACAACGTTCCACTTTTCAGCTCCAGTCAGCAATGTACATCCTCGCATAACTGGTAGTGGCTGCAAAGCCATCAGTAGACTCACAAGTCAGTCTTTAGACGCTTTGCTTAACTAAAGACTGATGTCTTTCTCCCTGATTTTGTGTTTAGATGGGCGGATACAATTTCAGAGTTTAAAAAAACTCCCTACATTGCAGAACCAATAGTAAATCCGCAGGGCGGTCCTTCGGTGGCTCGCTGAACTCTTGTGCTCGTAAACATAGTCCGACTGCATTAAAAGTTTTAAACAAAGTCGCTGTAAGTCCTTCATTTCCACAATCTTGCGGACTGAGCACACGTTTGATAAAACAGAGTTTATCTCTCTGTGTGTTTGTTTCCTTGCGGACGAGAAAAGGGGGAGCGCACATTTCCGGGAGGGCGTGTCCTTTTAAAAAATGCAAGAGGCGTTGCTTTGTTGCCGGCCGTTTTCGCCGGTGTGTTAAACACACTTTAGAAAGGAGTGTCCCCAGACTATCAGAAGGCAGAGATCTCTGATTGTCTGGTGGCGAGACTAAGCCATCAGCAACTATCGGAGGCAACTTCTGCCAATAACGCTAGTTTGTAAAACATCCTATCAGCACCAATTATTCGGCCAAACAGATAAATCCGTCGACCTGTACCAGGGTGTACCCCACATCTCGCCCAGTGTCAGCTGGGATTGGCTCCAGTATACTGCCACCCCTAAAGAGGATAAGCAGTTATAGATAATGGAAGGGGGGAACAAGCCCAGCTGTAGACCAGTCTCAGTGAGGTTGTAAAAACTTACATGCATACATACAATTTACTTATGTAAATTACAATTTTTCTCATTCGCTTGAGCACATTTGTCCATTCAGAAGTTGCATTTTCATAACAGTTAACACAGAGGCCTAGACTGAAAGTCGCTGCCCAAAATGACACATTTTGTTTGCAAAAAGCTCTAACACTCGCAAAGCTTTAAAACAACTGTGGTCAAATGAAAATATTCTCCAAAGATAAAAATACTCAAGATGAAATATGGTTAAAAAAGGAGACATTTTCTAAGAAAGCTTTTCATTCATATGCTTTTGGCCTCTGGTGTGAACTAGTTTCACACAGGTTAACACAGTTATTCAAATAGTTTTGGGTCTTTCCATTAGATGTGTGTTAACTGTTTAGAAAAAAGGTTGTGAAAAAAACTATGTTAAAACACATTTGTAAGAAGTGACTTCTGCTGTGCTAAGAAGGGGATGTAAAGACCAAGTGGATCCCAGTTTCATTAAGCGTGTCTTAGCAACTGACAAAACTAATTTTTTAAATGTTTTGTTGTGCACTTTGTTTCCAGCATGGTAATGAAAATCTTACATAGACATAGCATGTTCTCAGCCCACAGAGCAACACCGAGTCCTTGAACTGACGCTAACCAATAAAAATAAATAACTAAAACAGGAGTTATGAGCTTTTCAGCTGACAGCAATAAATAATCCCTGCAATGGGTCAAGCGGCGCACTATAGCACAGCAGTTTCCTTTACCATGATATTCTTCTACCTCAGCACAACAGCAGCCTTCCCAGTCATGATCTAAATCACATAAGCTCCATCAATGTTTCTGCCTGTGTTCAGGCGCACACAGAAACATTTCGGTCACATATAGAGCTCTACTTACAGCTATGAAGGAGCTGGCCTGGAATACTGAGAGTGTGGAGAGAAAATGCAGTAACTAATGGCTTTGAGTGAAACCAACACTAGAGCATTCTGCAAGAACCTTCACCCTGTGTTACTGCAGCTCAGGCTTTTCATACCTTCTCTTGTCTCACACTCTTTTCACTTAGCACATTTTATTAACATAGATTTCAGCACCACAAACTTAAGCATGTTACCTAAGTAGTGTTATGAACAATATCCCTCCTTTAGGCATGTACATGTCTTAGCACCATCTGGTCTTTATTGTTTCTGGGCGTACGCCACATTAAGTCTGCAGCAATACACAGACTTTAGGTTATTGCAAAAGAGAAACTGACACACAAAAAAGCAATTAATAACCCCAACCAATAATACATTGATTCAAAGAGGACTTATACATTAAAATACAACACTATATGTGCATTCATTTTAGGAATTAAGAATATTTATATTTGCCAGAATCAGGTCATACAAAAAAGTTTAAATGGGGTCTATTTGCACCCGAGTGAGAATAGCCACCCTGAAGCTATCTGGCTATTTACACCAAGGGATGTCTGTCATTAGGATTTTATCAATACTATTACTCTTCTCAATATTCCTCATCGGTTCAATACCTTAGGGATACTCCCATTGGCTCTATAAATTGCTTTTTTGAGAATACATTAATTTAAAAAAGAATAAATTAAGAACAGGATTTCTGCATACTTTAAATACAACCAAATGTTATTTCTAGAGCAGCAACAGGATTTATTTACAATGGCAAAGTCAAATAATATTCCCAACATCACGATGCTGAGTGAAGTTTAGTTTATGTCAGTCAGTCCTCCTGTCCTCTGTCCTGCTTTCTCTGCTGCTGATTTGATTCACTGTGTGCAGGAGTTGTTCGCGCTGGCAGAGAGAGAAGGGGCTGTTTGTGTCAGCCGGCAGCTACGTTTAAGAGAATTTCCCAATTTTAAGATAAGTGGCAAATTTAGCTGAACAGTTGGACTACATACAGACAGCTTTCATTTAAGCCTATTTGTAACAATGTGGTATTGGCTGAGCTAGCTTGCTTTGCTTGTGTAAAATATAACATTAGTGGTGGATGAGAGACTGCGAACAGAGCTGAATGAAATTTATTTTCCTACATGTTAACATGTTTATGCTTATTGAACATGTGTCTTAATAAATTATTGGCTTTTTACTTGCGAGGGTTTAATTGCACTCACAGCAGTGAGCATAGTTGTCGTCGACACAAGTAATTTTCGAGTTATCTTCATTTCCTCTCCACTGCGGCGTCCCTGCTGTTCACTGACCTCACTCCGTGTCATGGGTGTGTGTGTGTGTGTGTGTGTGCGTGTGGAGGAGCTCAGCCCTGGCACAAAGAGAGGTGCTGCAGGTGAGAGGCTGCAGCGTGATAATGAATTTAAATCAAAATGTTAAGTAGCACTGATAAAAGCACTGATAATGTTGGAGCTTTTCAATGCTACAGTCTTTGATAACTTAGCGCCAGGGCTCATTTGTTACCAGTTTTCAGTACCCATGCCCACAAAGTGTTATTACGGATCCCACTATGCAATGTGATTGATAGTGCTCGTCATGTCAATGCGATGAGGTTGGAGGCAGTTAGGTTTTGGGCAAAGAGGTCATGTTTAAGGCTAATGCTAGCTTCAAATATCTCAGGTATTCTCTGAGATTAAAGGGGTAAACTCGTGAGGAAAAAAAACTGACGTATCTACCACTAGAAAGTCAGGTGACGTAGTATGAATAGCAACAAAATCCATGTAGGGAGGAAGATGTGATGGATGAATGGGTGAAGCACAGGACTTCCACGCAGGAGACTGGAATTTGAGCCTTGTGTAAGTCAAAATCATCTGATCATTTAGACCTAGTTGACTTATTATTTTAAATTTTTATGATGTATAAAGCTTCTGAATGCACATGGTATGCATAAACTTTAGCAGAATACCTGAACAGACCTGTTTGTTTGAACGCCATATTTCGACATTGCTAGGACGCCCAGGAATATACACCCAGGTGAAAACAGCCAAACTGGCTGCATTGTTGGCAACACACACCTGGGTGCTAATAGCATCTTCCTTAAATAAAACTATATGGTGATAAGATGCATCAAATACATCATTGCTTGACCTGTATATCATTAAATTATTTGACACCTGTTTTACATTTAAAGTGAAAAACTTACTGGCAGGTGACAAATGAAATAACGGAATAATTCATTACAAGTGTAACATGTCACCACAAAATGATTACTGTGACACTTTTTGCCTTGATGATCATTTACATACATCAGAGCCATCACTATTAATTACCGTCACTATTCGGATGAAAACTGAGCGAGTACTTTTTTTGCAGGGGATAGCACATTTGCCACGCTACAGGCCCAGTTGGCCCATGCACAATAACTAATAACTTCCATGTTTGCTTCTGATCACTGTTACATTCCAAATAGAGCAAAAACAAGCCAGGAAAAACTATAGGATTGCAAAATCCCTGTTTTAAAACGAGCCCAAAAAACAAGAAAGCATTTCCACCAAGTTGTTCATTTTACACAACGCTGCGTTGAACAATGGGAAGCTGAGCAATAGAGACGTGAAGCAGTGTGTGGGTGGCACAGTGGGCAAGAGGGAGAGACAGAGATGTGCCAGAGCTCTTTTCCTCCTGATTAAAACAGTTCATTTTTCATATATTCAGAAATTAAGGCACAAACAGTCAGTTGATTTACTTTTCTAACCTTAAGCTGATCCAAAACACGTAGTCACTTCAAGGGAGCTGCACAGATTACTGGCAAATGTCTATGCCTCTACCTGCAATGCATTTTGCATTTTGACAACATACTTCTGAAATCAGTCTCTATTGGACATGTTTTTGGAGCAGAAAGCCTGTTGTTCTTCTGGAAAAGCCTCCAACCACTAGCAGCTGAATATAGAGTGGAGTTTAACAATAGATTCAAATTAAAAATGATGCAACATGGGAGTCAACTGAGATCAAGAGGCTTCATCCCACAGTATCCACCATGTTACGGTAGAGCATATGACTAACTGGCATCACCAGTGAAGCGTGTAATCAGCAGGTGAGACAGCCAAAACTAACAGATACAAGCTGCACTGACTGATTTTGTAGGTTGGTGGGACCAAAGGCAGCGAGATGTAACTGAAAGATTTATACATGTATATCCATAAAGTGACATCAACAAACTGCACACGGCTCACTCAGATTTACCGGTCTCCTGGTATGCCATCTCTTTTTACCAGAGTAAGAGGGGGCTGGGGGCTTTTCCATTCTGCAGTGCCACTTTATGATTTAGGCTGATAGGTTGCATGTATGTGTGTTTTACATTTGTGCAGCTTTAAAGCAGATGCCTCGAACTGGAAAAGGCTGTAAGGGCACTTGGGAGAGTCAGTGGGTTTGAAGTGCATTGAGCAACTCTGTTGATCCGCACTGTTAATGCATGCACGCTGTGGCAACCCCATTACTTATTCAACAGAGCACATGTACTACATATCAAACAGCAGCAAAACATTTGAACACGCAAGTAGGATATCTGAAAATGCAAGCTGGCTGTGAAATTAAGAATATGTTCTCTGATCCAAGAATACACTGCATTATTGCATAAAAGGTCACACGCCTATGCAGAGGACCATCAAATGGTTTCCATGCTCAGTAACTTCCTTCAGCAGCAATGCTCAGCTTATTAGTGTTTTCTGCCCAAAGGTCAGTCTATTAATCAAAGCATTCAAAATACTGTTAATGTCATTTATTAAAAAACCGAACACCACTTATGAAAAAAATAAATGATGCCGGATTAGATATGAGATACTCGAGAGCTGATGTCCACTCAACACTTCCATTCATGAAGAAATGTTTAAGGAAACACATCTAAATGATTTTTATTGCCACCTTTCACAGGAGGTGAAGGTTTGTTATTTAATGTATTAGTGTCATTTAACCTGCACGTGGACTATAGACTGTGCATTCAAAAGTCTAAGTATTCTGAGAACACAATATGAAATATACATAAGCATGCCTTGTAAAATAAATTCAGATCTATGCTATTTATCTAAGTGTACCTGAATATCACAGAAAACAAAATAGCATGGAAGCAGTTGGTCTGAACTTTATTCCACTGGCAGGCAAAACAAATTGTCACCTCTCCCATGATCTAACACCTGCGCCCTCAATGTGATACAGCACATATTCTAGATCAATAAGCTTTACACTTCAAACTAAGTTGTCACTTAGTATTATTGTGCGCAATACCGTACATTAAGGCTGCTGAAAATGTTGCACTACTGAAAGAAGTGTCTGCCCTCTACAACAGCTCAAACTGAAGTAAATAATATGACAACCCTCTGAGCTTTCCCAAACTCAGCCATTTAGATGCATTCACTTAAGAAAAAAAAATAGAGGGGAAAAACACTGATTGTCAGTAACAGTGTTTTTATTCAGTTTCACCAAATAAAAAATGCTGGTTAAGACCCTTAGGCCTGTTTGGATTGCCTCCTGCCCCAGCTCTGTCATGTCTTCGTCAAGACGCTAAGGTACAAATTAGACACAGTTTATAAGCTGCCCTTTCTCTCTTCATTGCTTATTTTCACTCAGTTGCACACACACACACATGTGAAAACATTGTAGCTGGTTGTATTTCAAAATATGCAACTGTGCTATTTGAACAGAAGTGAATAGCCTTGGTGTATTTTTTTCAAGCAGAAACAGCACAAGATTGATTTTGTTTTTTTCATAACTAACAAACAATTGCTTAATGTGTAAAGTGGAAGCAATAATGTTAGCAGCAAATAGCTGTTTGTTAGTGTTTGACAAGAAAGCCATCAAAAACTAATTAACATGTTCTAAAAAAAAAAGCTGTTCTGGACATATTTTTTTGTTTCATGCTGTTTTTCTTATGTTTTTCCTGCAGCTTCAAGATGTGACATTGCATTATTTCTTAGGACATTTGCAATGAAATATTAGGGCTGCACGGTATATGCGGTAGAAATGATATAAATTTGGCCCACGGTAGAGATTTGCGCTCCTACCGTCCTATCGTCGATGACGTCATCGCACCTGCCTCAGTGTGAAAATGGCTGCGAGCACAGAGACAGCGGAGCAAGAGGAGCTGGTTCACGTCCGTGATTTAGCGTAGCACGTGCAACATGTGTTGCTGGAGAACTTGTGAGTGAGTGAGTTAATGTCTTATGAACAGCCCCGGACTTCTCAGACTCTTTTAGCCACTTACCGCTCAGAGGGAACTCATTCAGTGTCTCCTCTGGCAGCAGCACAAAAAAGGAAATTACCTTTTGATATAGATCCCAGGGGACATTTTGCATTGGGTTTTAATTTTGAGTTTTGAGATCTGCATTCTGCACAATAAATGCTCTAAAAAATACATTATATCTTTGCTTTTGTTGTTGTTGTTGTTGTTTTTTTTTTAATCAATTTAGCATTGCTAAGGGACTACAAAACCCATTCAGAAACACTTATATTATAACTTTTACACTTAAATTTATACCGCGATATATACCGTTATCATGAAGGGATTCGATTTATACTGTGATATAAATTTTAGGTCATACCGCCCAGCCCTATGAAATATTATATAAAATAAAATCTTTTACTTGTCTCATTAGCACGTCTCAACAGAGACTGATTTAATGCAGCAACATACATGCAGGGTGTTCTGATGAAGAGGCGAGTCTCTCACTTTTGAGTGTTGCACTGCTATTCCCTTCTACTGCTCACTCTGCATACTAACACAACCCACATCAGAATTTGGCATATGAAGTTTGAAAAGTAGCTGATGATATGTAACTGTAATGATGTTTTTCCATTGGTTTGATATTGCACACTGTCACACTAACTTCTATTTGCACTGTGCCCTCACAGCAGGGGGGTGACCACACTGACGCACGATATAATGGTCCTGTTTGGGAGAAGGGCCAAGCCATGATGGGCTCTTGCCATCAACCAAACTCTGTGGACGTCATGAAGAGCTCAGGATGTTGAGCTACAACATGTGTGGACAAATGACTAGGTATATTTAGATATCAGTAATGTGGGAGTCACAGTTCTTTGGAGTTTTGTTTTACTCCTACATTTACTGCTCTTACTATCGTCCAACAGATAGTAGCATCTCTATTTTCTGAGTTGCCCCCTTTATCTGAGCTATTATGAAGAGTTTTCTAAGTGTAAACACTCGACAGCCACTGGAAGCTTTTATTGTGAAGATTTTGCACGAAATGTCAACCTCTGGAGTTGAAGACTGACTGGAGACTTCTGGAGACTGAATGTTGACTCACTGTTTGTTAGAAACATCTATATTTGGTTATTTTACTTTCTTTTTGGTGGATAAATATAAATATTGCAAGAAATGAATGAAAGAAACAACCCAGCTACAACTGCAGCGGTCACAGGAAGAAGTTCAGGGACTTGCGGTAGTTTGGACAAACGTAATCTCCAACACATCACTAAAGTAAGCAGTCTCCTGCCTTTTTCTGGAAACAATGGCGGTGCTGTGTCCGCATTGTGATCACGGTTGCTCATTACCTGACACAGTACAGGAGCCCAGCCTGATGAATATCTGCCATTAGAGAATCCACAAGAATTTTTAAAAGGGAGAGAGGGTACACTAGAAAATGGACTTAACACCCAATGTGGCCATATTTACCCTTAGCTGCTTTCCTACAATATGTCTGACCTAGGAATATGACAGTCATTACCTATACATACTATGAAAAAACATCTGAGTCTCCATTTAGACTCACTCAGTACAGAGAATATACAGTATCTGAGGATGGAACATTGCATTATATGTTGCAATAACTGACACACAGCCCTCTCTTTTCAATATAAAAGGCAGGCCTGGCATAGCTACATGGAACATTAGGAATTGTTTTCTCCTTCTATTTATGTACGGCATGTACTGTACTCCTGTATAGCACATTTGGAATTGCTTGCCTGGACAACTTGTCAAGGTAAATATTCCCCGAGCTCTTAAATATCACAGCTCGACCTGCCGTGTATTTAGCTGTCATTGTTCACTGAGGTTTTTTACCATACACAAAAGGACCACAAATAGTTGAACTGGTTGTACCACTTACTGGGCTACGTAGACAATTGCTTACATAAACTGCACTGCAGTATCTCACATTTTTACATTTTTGACAGTGGATGCCTTTATGAAAAATGGCTTATTCCAGAAACAACTCATACAACAACCTGATTACAAAGAGCCATATAAGCAGTTTCCCAGTACATCCAAGCCACATTGGCTATGTGTGGATTTTCATCATGAATGTAGTAAAATAAGGGAGCCTAAACAATGCTTTTTTGAGTTTAATATCAATAAAAATGCATACAGGTACACTGTCTTAACATGTGTTAACTATATCATTGTTTTTATCCATTTCTTTGAACTGAAATGTAGCAACCTGATCTCAGGCCAGAGGGATTAATAGAGGGAAAAAAAAAAACTTTTAGAACGAAAAAGATTTTTGTCAACTAATTAACACCCTCATCTTGAATCTTAAATACGCCGCTTAACATCAAAGCTGCTCAATTTTACACCTTACCACACAGGAATTATCTCCTCGCTGGTGTAAAAATGCCATTAATACAAGCGCTTTGGATACCCAAAGCCAGGGAGAACAAGGCTTTTGCATAGTAGTTACCATGTTGAAGCCACATCTGCAAATACTATAGAGATGTTCAGTCTTTGATAAGGGCAACTAAATCATGTCCACATGCAATTTATAGGGGTAATGGTGGGGGAATAACTAACCAGGCTGTTATAGACCATTAAACACATTATAATTTGGTTAAGTAATATTACTGTGTGATAGGAATGTGAAAAATAAATATAGAGGCAATGTATAGAGGATCATCAAGAGAGTTGGTTTAGCTACATTAAATCTGCATTCATAGTTTAGTGGAAACAAAGACTTTTTATTTAGAGGGTTGGGCTCTATCTAAAAGCAGCGTAGTGCAAGGCACTATGTGCAGGGCATGATGTACTGTAGTTAGATGGTAAATGTTAAAAATGTATCAATGCAGAAGACATAACAGTCCACCGGTAAATCAGAAATTTACATAATTCATGAAGGGCTTGTGATAACTCAAAGTGTAGCGTTTTGTTGTTGTTTTTTTAAATAGATGTGGCATGTTACTATTAAGAAGTTCATTTTGGGAAGTCATGTATTAAGGAACCCCACGTCAATTCCACAACCTCAATATTTGAGGTTTTTTAACATCAAACTTTTGCAGAGAAGTAATGATACAGGTGATGTCTGCACATCCTAGAACAGGGATAGGCAACCTGTGGCTTAGTAGCCACATGCAGCTCTTTGGCCCTTCTCCAGTGGCTCCCTGTGGCTTTGACAAAAAATTATATGGAAATGAATAACACTTATTTTGTTACCATTTAAATTTTCATTTATAAATTGTAGCCCTAAAGTGATGTTTATCTTTTCCAATTGTGTAGCCTATACACGTTTTAACACCTCGTCAGCTATGAGCATTATACATCTACGGCCTGGCGCCTTTTTCAAAAATTTGCCGAATCTCAATAGTGATGGCTAGTCTTGAGTCTCCTTAGAGAGGCTAGCTATTGATTCCAAATCTGGAAAAGAAAACGTCACAGAGGAAAACAGAAATTTTCAGTGAGTGGAGAGATTTGTTTGCTTTCACTACTAAAGCTGCAAAGTTTATGTACCAAATAATCATTAATAGCCCACTGCAAAGTAGCTACTTTGTTATAAAACACATTAATGAATGTTCATTTAGACCTATTATCAATGTTTATCGGCTAAATCAGATTAGATAGGCTGTGTTTCTGTCACTATAAGGCACAAATATGCATTGTGGCTCCAGACATATTTTTAAAATTTTATTTGGCTAAAAATGACTCTTTTGATAGAAAAGGTTGCTGACCCCTGTCGTAGAACAAAGTCAGTATCAGTGCTACTGTTGATGCACAGAGGCAAGATAGTATACAAACAAATATCCCAAATAACCTTCCCATCAAGCTTGATCCAGCAGGTTTTCACCCACTTTCAACCATGCCATAGTACATACAATGAGTTGGATTCTTTTGATATCACAACAATTACAATTTAAATATTTATTGAATAAATGAATACACTAAAACAGTGTAGTCATCAAATGCCACTTAATAGTAGGCCATACTGTCACACAATTTGAGCCAGAATCCTCCTGGTGCACTACTTCTGATAACTGACAATGCATGTCACTAAGATAGCTGCCTGACTTGGGTGCAGGCCAGTAACAACAACATCATTCAAAAGCAGCAAAGATCAATCAAAACAGACAGCTCAACATGAGCTGCAGCAGAAACCAAGTGAGGGCAAGAAATGTGGAACAACCTATATACTTCAGGTCTTAAACAGCTGCATAAAGGCACAGTGCAATGGTATCATTGACTATAAAAATAATGGGTGTCGCTATCGTGACGTCACCCATTGGTCTGTGGACTCCTGTTTTAAAGCCTCAAGTTTGGCATTTCATCCATCCTGGATTTTTAGAGCCAAACTGACCATATTTAGATGAGAGGCTGGCGCTGTGGAGCAGTGAGGGGTGGATCTGACTAAGAAGCTGAGGACACTACCACCAGACAGCCTGTCACTCACAGTGGCCCACCCTTATAAATGCAGAACTTTAAGCCTTAATGAAATGTAAACTGGTGGGTTATATAAAAATTCACCCCCCATACAGTTGTCATGAAGGGGAAAATTAGAGACCACAACCTTTTTTGTACCTGACTGCAAACGATGTTTATTTCTGCTCTAAAGCTGGCCATTTTAATATAGATGTCTATGGGAATTGACTTGCTTCTGGAGCCTGCCTCAATTGGCCTTTCAATGAACTGCAGTTTTTGGCACTTTGGCACTCATTTTCTAAAAAACTTTTCTATTCTTGCAATGCCAGCGTGGTACGGAAGCCCTGAAAGGCAGGATGATTTTTTTATGCTGGAAATGTTGACAAAAACCTTTGCTTATGTCCTATGTACAAAATACTATCTCCTACATACAGGATGTTATCGTCTACGTACAGGATCTCCTATGTACAAAATACTATCTCCCACATACAGGGTGCTATCTTTTACATACAGGATGTTATCTCCTATGTGGGAGATATGATCTCCCAGGAGATAGGAGGAGATACTAGGAGATAAAATCAGGCTGTTTTGAGTGACAAAGCCATCTAGAAAGAGAGTGCTTAGTGCACAGTACAAATGGCTTGAAAGTTCAGCCAAATGTAGCATAAACAAAGGTTAACTAACTACAAATGCCCACTGTAAAACATAACAGAACTGTGCAGTGGCACCTGTAGTATTCTATTTCATTGATACTGATACCATACCACCATAAACATCTGATTAGCCTAGCGCACGCATTTCAAATACAAGCCGGGTTTTGTTCTGCTGTTGTTTCTGCACCATAGATTCATGGATAGGGCCACTGTCCATAAAGGCAAGGAGGACAGAGCGAGAGCCGCAAAGGTCTGTTTCTACTACCCTAGCCTTATGAGCTTATAACAAAGTAAAAGCAATGCATTTTAAGAAAAAAACACTAAATAAATGTTTAAAATTCACCTTGCCTCTGAGGGCTTCCATAGCATGGGGGTCCAACCAGAGAAAACAAACAACAATTGCACCATTTTCATGAATACCATTAGTACATTTGTTTTATGAATATCATGGATGGTTTTGAATTTGTTGTTTTCAGCTGTCACAGAAACAACACCTGCATTTACTGCAGATCATACAAGAAACAAAGCAAATGCTCTACATCTATCAGCATGCCAAAACACTATGTTGCTGCTTAGGCTTAGCTGCATGCAACAAGTGCATCTTGGCAGAGCAATGTCAGCAGCAGCCAACACCTTCTATGTCTGTCTACGTTGTTGGTTCCATTAGTCTTCCAGCTAAGCCGGCATGTGGATAAACAGGCCACTGTGAGATTCACGTGCTCTGATTGCAGAAAGAAAAGTAAAAACCACAATAACCAGACTGCAGATACTTTCGTGGAAATAGGTCAGACATGAGGTTATTTGTGTCTGAAATTAATAGGCAAACTAATCTAAGAGTAATCAGATTTTGTAGTTTTTGTAATTTGTGAGAAAGTAAACCTAGAAAGTATCCACAATCCTCAAGTTGCTTAAGACATTCTCTTTAATTAACCAGCACTGCTGACATTTCTTTAGAGCCGTCTTCAAGTGCATCCAAAATCAATCAGTCAATCAATGTTTTGGCAACTTCCTCCAATGATTTATGTGATTGCATTTTCTAATGGTGGTGACTGAAAAAGTAATCAATCAATCAATCAATCAATCAATCAATAAATAAACAAAACATTAAACCCACAGGAGGTACTGTTTGCTGGGTCACAATTTTCTAAGGGAGAGGTCAGCAGACTCAGCTTCCATTTTTAGTGATTTCATATTTGAAAAATGAGGCCTGTCACTAAATGTCATCTTCCTGCCTCTTTGTCATCTCATCACTCTTTTCACAACTTGTCACATTGAAGCCCAGTCTGTGACATGAGCAAACTGTTAGCTTCCTTCCAGGCAGGCTAGTGGGCTTTATTAATATTTATAGAATAACAGCTTAAGGCCAGCCCCCTTGAGAGCTATCACTCCACTTTGCTGCCTAACACTTGCAAAATATATTGACAACTCCTTTTCAGCACTCCCCTGCCCCTGAAAACCTCCCTATGCAGGTGTACAGCAGGTCTCAAAAATATGCCAGTTTTCTGCAAAAACAAAGACAAGACTCCCGTTTGATTTAATAAATTGCACAATTGGGGAAGCTGAAGTCAATTTTTAAAGAGCTGGGGTTGAAAATTCTTGTTACTGAATTTTAAAAAATGAGGCACAATCATGACATCCTGTCATGGTTGTCACCCTGGTGTACGGTTGGATGGAAAAAAAGGCCCTGTTGGCAGCGCTCCGATGTCTCAGACACAGCCAGCCAGTTTGAGCCAGTTTTCAGTCAAAAGTTTGGCCCGAGACCTTTACAGTACAGAGGGAATCTTCTCATGTCACTTATCTCTTGTCAAACATTAACACTTGTAAAGCTGACCCTTGACGTGAAGTGACATGCACATGGACATAATCAAAGGGGAATAGTTTCCTTCGTGAGACACTATCTGATTGCTGGATTAGTGAGACACACAGACTAAAGACCACAAAATTATTTCATCACTCTTCTGCCCAAATAAACGTTTCCAGAGCCATCCTCATGGCTGCATGCAGACTACACTGTCTATGATGGTGTGGTTACTCTGGCATGTTCACCAAGAGTACTTTGGTGATCAAATGAACTTTGTTCCCTTGCTGGCTTTATGAGTACATACAGTCTGTAAGATTTTTACTAGTTTTCTTTCCAACTAAGCTTATAAACTTTGGATGCCCTTCTTATGTCATTTCCTTTAATGTCTAAGGGCTCAGGTTGTGGCAAGCAATAAACCCCATGTGTTGGAGAAGGTGTATTTCCTTGCTTTTGAGAGTAGCTGCTACTTTATCTTATAGACATCCATGAGCTGAATTAACATACCTTCAAGCTGCACATCTAGATGCATAAAAATGTGTGTGATCGTCTTACTGAGGAAGAGAGAGAGATATATAAAAAAAAGAAGCTAAAAAATGAAAAAAATGATCCCTTTAATCATAGCTAACTACATATAGTATATCCTGTTAAATCCTTATATTACTTATTAACTTTCCCTGCAGTTTTAGAAGCATATAAAATCACTTGCCTGCAATTTGGAAGACAAGGTAGTAACAGATGCTGACAGGAAGCCGATGCCAACCTTATTAAAGACAACAACTCTGATCTGAAAATGTTTTAATGTCTTAAGAGGGGGCTTAATCAGTGAGGAGTATGATAAGCTTCTAAATGTCCTGCACCTTCCCTTTAATGTAGCCCTAATTTGTATCCTTTAAAAACACCTCTGTCGTAGCAATCACGGCTTAAACTCACAGCAACAAATTAGCATGGGATCTGACAGAAATTCAAGTTAAACCTTACAAATGGTCTGTAATACCAAATAGTAAAATTTCAGTCAACCTGCCCCAGTCATGCCTGAAATTGGCAACACAGCACCATTTTCATGATGCCTACTTTGAAAAGCTTGAAAGCTAGAACCAAAACAGCCATTGTCATTAATGTATTATGACTGTATATAAATTGCATGTTGTTTGTCTACCCAACGCAACCACTGTCAAAACCAACAAATGACCTTCAGATCAATAGGGACTGTTATGTTACAACATATTACAAAGATTTAAATAACCAAGATGTATAGCACGATGATTAGAACATTCAGAGGGATCTTTTGTTAATCAAGCACAGCTAATACATGTATGTACATAACACGTTATTTGTAAAGTTATGAACGGAAGAACGTCCACTAGCGGCTAGGCTAATTTATGCAATGTAAACATGCTTGAGCTAATAATGGGTGACTTGCAAAAAACAACTGGCATGTCTATGAAGCTTGACAGTTATTACTGAACTGAATTTTATACCTTTGTTA
Organism: Epinephelus moara; assembly: GCF_006386435.1. Taxonomy (NCBI): domain Eukaryota; kingdom Metazoa; phylum Chordata; class Actinopteri; order Perciformes; family Serranidae; genus Epinephelus; species Epinephelus moara. The sequence goes on along the minus strand of NC_065507.1, from coordinate 31,396,944 downwards.
AATGATGTTGTTTTTGACTGTTGAGAAGTTTGCCTTCGGGGTTTTAAGCCAGACAATCATGAGGGTTTGGGCTAAAATGAAAGTGTGTGTGTTAGTGGAGTCAGTATTTATGTGTTGTTTTTATCTTCTATGGCCAAAAGCGAAGAGAAGGGGTGGCAGCTTCTTCTATAATCGATTGTGTTAAATGGGTATATAATATCGTCTCATATCGATTGCAAACCCCTGAATGGCATCGTATCTAAATCGCATCATGGCAGACTTTGTGATATCAGCAAATATTGTATCGTTGTCCAAAGAATTGATAGAATTTCGAATCGTGATGAAACCGATGGGCTACAACCCTATTATTTATTGGAGTTACTTAAAAAATTAAAAAAGAAATACATCAGTTGGCATGCACTACACATAGCTGACACTTCAGTGTTTAAAGAAACCATGAGTGCAATACCTCATTGTAAAATGTGTACAGATCCTTAACAGTTTCTCTTTTAAGAACAACCAAGCATCCTTTGCTTTAACTACAAACTACAGACGCAACTGCTCCCTCAATGACACAAAAAAAAAATCACAAAATCTCATGTTCATGTGACAAGCTGACAGTATGCACAGTACTCCTGAAAACAAAGACATTATTGCAGTTTATTAAACTCACTATTCACTGCTGTGATAGGTGAAATGCCACATTCACAACTCTGTATCAGTAGATCAGGAGATATCATTTTTTTTATGAGCTGCCACCACTTACCTATAAATCCATGCACTGTTTTGGATATACGCTTGCTTTGGCATACATTCATTTCAAAAAATGAAAAATCCTGATAGTGCTTTAGCCATATTATCATTCAAAACATTACACAGCCATAATGACGGCAGCCTTACTGTATATGTTGCTTTTCCAACTGTAAATCACTAGGGTTTAATTACCTGCAAATTAACTGCCGTTTCACTATCTTGCATAAGATTATCCAGGTCATGATGAAATGCCACTGGGGAGGCTGTTCTGATGGGAGGATTCCAAGAAGCAGAAAATATAAGACGCCACTTTGTTAGTCTGATAGCTGCAAGGAACGTGATGCCTGTCAGCTAAATCGCCCTCATAATGTGACCTTCAAAAACTGTAAGGACATCTTATTATTCCTGTCACTTTTTTCAAGTTGAACACGAGTTGAAGTTCTGTCATCAAATTACTAGCCTCTTTATCTGCTGTCCATGGCTGCGGCAGGCCACAGCATATACACAACAACGCGAGTGGGGCAATTTGCTGCAGTGCATTTAACTCTAGTGGTGTAAAACACATTGACCCGACAGTTGGGCAGAGTCAGACTGTGAGCAGTAGTTGGGAGCAGTTTGAAATGGTCAGCCTCAATTTCTCTCCATCAGTGGAGAGGTTTTTTTTAGTGCATGATGGGCAATCAAACATAAAGGTTTGTAAGGCCAGCAATGCCAAATCTCCTCGATTAGAGCAAATTGTTTGATGACGCTTACTTTGACATTTAATTTCTGAACTGGGGGATTTTGGACTTTCTCTGCTAACTTAATTTGCTGCCACAGGTCTCCATTTTATTTGCACATTTGTCAGCCATTTCACTTGCATATTTCAGCAGAATCTGCCCAACACCAACTTTTTTTCATTAGTCACACTAGTGCAATTATGATCTAGCTAGCCTCATCAGCATTTGATTTATGTCTCTATAGTGCACGTAAACTGCTACTTCTGAGAATATGGGGATATGCTAAGAGAACATTGTTGGCACCACTAAGTGCACCTGGTCCTGTAAAATGGCCTCATGTTATTTGGCTGTTAACAACCATGCAAGGCAACCATCAGATCTAATGACCCTCCAGAGATAGCATCCCATCCCATTACTGGTCCAGAACCATGTTTAAAAGTGGGAACGAGACACTGTCAGTCGAAAGCACTATTATACTTTCTACCTCGTAATGTATGAAAATTCAAGAATCAAAGACAAATAAGCAGACTACAGGACTTGTTTTGGCTGTACAAATGTAAAGATCTTACTGCAGTGTGTCTGTGCTCTGCACTCTGGTTTTTATTTGTTTGTATTTTATTTTGTTGTTTGTGCAATTCTCTTTGTGTTATACTGGTATCATGATTTTTTACGTTGCTATTAATTTACTCATATTCTCTTATTTATGACTGTTTTCATTTGATCATTCCTGTGTTTTTATTTGATAATTCTGAGTTTTATTTCATCTCTTTGTGAAGCACTTTGGTTAGTGTTCAATGTTTTTAAATGTGCTCTATAAATAAACTTGACTCGAAGGTAGCAGCTTTGTGAATTTCAAAGATGGAGTTTTTTAAGACTGAAGAAGGGACTGATTTAATTCTAGAGTAATTCTAAGGCTGTAGAGCAACCACCTTTTTAAGTGCATCTTCAGCTTCTTTAACCACTGTTCAATTTTCATTTTAACAACTGCCCCTCTAACCACACCACATCTGAAATTCAGGGCCATGTGTTCCGTAAATCTGCTTCCTTTGGAACTCTGCTAGTTATCTAGTGTTTGCCTGTGAGAAACTCCCCCTTCAAATTGTGGGGGAAAAAATACTAAGGTCTTGTCTGTCCTGTTTGTCGATTTCCTACATCTGAGGGAATGTCCTTTGGCCATTATTCTTACACACCCTGTTATCAAAACTCTGAGCATCCCCAAAGGGCTGTATCATGAATTGGTGATCATTAAAGCCTCATTTCCACCAAGCAGTTCAGTTCTGTTCAGTTCAGTTTGTTAGATAAAAGAGAGGGGTATTTTTTTCTAAAGCGTTTTCATTCTAAAAAGTTGTGGATGGTACTAACAGGACCATCCCATTCTGTTATGTTTTTGAGGTACCTAGCACACTGACCCAATACTAAAAGGTGGAGCTGAATCACTGCAGTCTGTTGACTGTTCAAGAGAGAATTGTCACTCTTGCTCTATATAGACTAAATGCACAAACCCACTATTATTAAAAATTCCATTGACTCTAGACAATCCAGCCTGTTCTTTTCATGTTCTGAAAATGTTGGTTTGCTAGCCCATTCGGTGGCTGATCAACGAGGTGCAGACTTTCCTCTTAGGGGTGTAAAGTTCTGGTCGATTGGTTGGTTGATATGTTTATGTCCGACCATAGTCTCACCGGTTGACCAGTCACTGATGTTGCTTTAATCAGGCCACGTGTCCATCAAAGCCTTTCTTTTCCCAGCTGGAAACAGCAGTAACGTTGTTCAGCACTTGTATTTCTCCTCTGTGCCTGTTGGTCTCTATGGTATTTGTCCCACGCCTTCTGCACTGTGATTGGACTACTGGTGACAGTGACAAGTGCTGCATTTTACCCAAAGTTAAACATTTTTCAACTCTTATTTTTAATTGGAAATCGGATAAATAATCGCAGAAGACATTCAGTGTCAGATTTTATCACTCTGGATAATTTTACTAAGTCTTCAAAAAGATACTACGGTCCAAGGTGGGATTACAAAGCTTCTTAAAGGGATATGATCACACCGGTTCCCTTGTTGGAGAAGCAGGATGGCTATCGTTAGCTTCTGGGTTAAAAATAGTGATTCTTTCTCTCGCATGCAGTGAGATATTTAAAGTTAGTTATGTTAAGTTGGATACGACGTAGTCAACTCCAGAATTATCTTTTACGGTGTCCAGTATGTAAGATTTTTCATCAGTCTCATCAGTCCTGTTCAGTGGTTAGTGCTTGCGTACGCAGCTCAGGTAGAAAGGTGTTAAAGTATGCAGTTTAATTTCAGATAATATTACATTAGAGATCATATTCATTTTTTACTTGAGGCATTCCACTTGTCCAAACACAGAGTTCACGTTGAGCACTCAGTGCACTGTGGCGATATAGTTAATCTAGATAACATGCAGATTTCTTTCCCCTCATCAACCAATGTGTGGTCGAAGGGTAGGTAGAATTTCAGCCCTAGTTTGTCAGCATCATCTGCTAGGAGAAAATACGGCAAGAGCTGGACGGAGCAGTGATGCAGCTATGACTATCCAGTAACAACTCCACCTACATTTAAGAGTACTTTCTGGGGTGGAAACACTGAACAGAACAAGGGTTTAGGTACATGTCCATATGGGTAATGCATTGGTTCTAATGGTGCTGTACCAAAAGCATTTGGTGAAAACGCGGCCCATGTGTCACCTACTGGAGCAGGCAATAGAACTACAAGCAGCCAGTGGCAATAGAACAACAGCTAACCAATAAAAAAGTTAAGAAAATGCTGTTTGTTTTTCTTCATCCTTCACAAATTAAAGTATTTGGAGAAAAAAAAACTTTCGTCTTAACATACACAAAGGACTGTTTCTGTCATAAATGTAAGAGATGCAGGATTAATGCACGAGGTGGGACTTCCAACAATGGTCATCACTGCAGATGTGCTCTCACCTCTCAGGAATCCCCCAGTCTACTCTGAGCATCATATCTCTGCTCTGTGAAGTATTCTGAAATTATCTTAAGTTATATGGGGAGCAGAGCAGATTTTAAGAAAAACACATGCAGGATAATGCTCCACTGTGGCACTGAGCAGACAAGAATATATCAAAGCAATGTCTGTAAGGATAATGAGTACCACACCTGCGGATTGTCATTAGCTTCCGCAGCAATGAGAGTCATCTTAAAAATTGCTACATGCATACTATGTAATGTCGGACACAAAGGGGAGTCTGTTGCCATGTGCCCAGGAGGAGAAATACTACACTGTGTCTGGGGGCTCAAGTGTATAATTTCTAGCCCAACCTCACTCCTCAAGTACTTTGTTTGAGTGATTCTGACTTCCAGAGCACCAAACAGGTGTAAGATTCCAGTTCTTTGACAAATGGATCTGATAGTTTTACAGGAAAACATGAACACTGCAATTCTCCAGAATAACAGAGAATGTGGAGACACATCTAAAACATCCACCCAAATCTCATCACGTCTAACACTGATATTAAGTTGGCTTATCCCTCATCAAAATTCAAGAAATTCAGCACACTTAGATGTGAGATCAGATGTTTGTTTGTTCACATCATATTTTCTTTCATTTTTTTTGAATAAGCGAATTATTGGGGAATTTGGATTTCTCTTTGTGTAACCAGTGATATGGGTTTCAATGAACAGAAGTCAGTGCAGCAGTGTTACAGCATCAATACAGCAAAATTAAGTTCCTCTGTATGTTTATATTGGAGCTAAAAACACTAAGGTGAAATTGTCTGTGTTTTCCCCTGTCACTTTAAATTTTTTAATCTGCCATCTCACAAGGAACCCATAAAGCTTTCTGAAGGAGCTAAAACACACAGAACACACATACTGCATCAAACAAATTCTATTTTAAAACCCACATCAGGTCGACAATGGCCACAAAAATAACTTCCACTTCAGTTCTCTGCTTGTCAAATTAAAACAATGCCACACATAAAGCACAAAACAGAGATTTGTTGTAATGTTGCACACATAAATCGGAGGTTTCTGTATATGTCTGTATGTTGGGGCTATCACAGGAGGAAAATGGTGACCATCCACAAAGAAAAACTGCTTCGCGCCAATCAGTTGGTCACTTGGTAACACCACATGCTTTTGATTTCTGCAGTGTCCTCAACTTATCACACAAAGTCTGGAGCTGTGCTGTCAACATTTGAAAAAAATAGGGGGTTGTGTGTGTGTGTGTGTGAGTGGTTGTGGGAGAGAGAGAGGAGGTGGGGGCATGCAGTACCCAGCTTTCATGTCCAATAAAGTGGTGTAATTGTGACAGCTACCCATTAGTTCTATGTGTGATAAATCACAAGATGACAGACTGCAGCTTCAACTAAACATAATGCTCCGGGCTAGAAAATTCACCTCTCCTTTTGTTGCACTCAATGCTGCTGAGTGAAAAAAGCAGGAATATGAGGCTCACTGACAGTACAAAGTAAGAGGAAAAGCATATTTACAATTTAAATATCAAATATAGTAGTTTTTACTTACTGACAGAGGTCAATTTAGTTTAATTTTAAGAGTTTCTCTGGTGCAAACAGGTAAATGCTTCTGGTAATAATTTACATCAAATTAACATGAGATTATTTCTATTGTCATGCTCTTCCCACTGAGCCACAGAAGATCATGGAGAACATAGTCTTCACAAACCACAGTATTCATTTCCCTCAAAAGCAGCCATTCCCTCCCTAGATGACCGTACAGTTCTCACAACAATTATTACTTGAAATACACAATATCCCCCTGGAAAACTCCAGAGGGACAGAGGCATTTCATTGTTTCCTCTCTGTCATCGTTCTGCCCCCGTACGCTGCCAACGTTAGTTCAAACACAACAATCGTTTATGGAATATAACAAGGTCCAACTGCAACTTACATGTCATCTTTCTTTCAGCATTCTGTCCTTTGGAGAATAGCTGTGTGTTCAGTTCACAATGAAACAACAACAAAGGCGAAAAGACAAGCAACAGATTTTTCATTTGTGATCACAAAGGGAGGGTTGTTTCCCCTCTTATCATGCAGAGAACTAGTGCTGAGGCTGCTTCTCAGAGCTCATCAGCACGACAAAGACAACTGGGAGAATGCAGCCTTGTTCTACAAAGGTTAACCTCGACGGGACCTAACAACTTCAGACTTTTCATTTGATGACTCCACCAAACACTTGCCATGGAGGATGGAGGACCCCTGGATTCCCTTGGATTTAACCTCTAATATCTGAGGTCAAGCAACCTGCTATGGCCAATGGCAGCACTTGTGAGCTCTGTTATGTGCAAGAAAAAAAAATCTCCCACACATCGAGAGTAGATTTTTAATGGTTCTGCAGCATGTCGTGGGAAAAGTTTGCCGCTAATACAGACTGATAGTTTTTTTTTCCTTCCACTTAATTTAAATTTTTAAACCATTAGATTATGATGGCACAAAACGCACTTTTTTTTTATGGCATCTAGAATTTTATTTGAGATTTTGTTGTGCTATAAAGGTGTTAAATTCTCTTCAGTCAAACACCAATTCACCTTACTTTTTACACAGCTTGCAAGTATAATTTTGTTCATTCCTAGAGAACTCTCCATTAATATATAACACCAGTAATCTTTACATTGGTGCGATGTAGCGTACGACCAAAATCTACTACCAGCATGAGTACAACACCATCACTACACTCAGTGGTGTGTGTGTTAGTCTTACAACTTGCCCAATCAGAGTGCAGAGCTGGTCTGAGCTGTGTGTAGGGCCCCAACAATGACTCCCAGGGGTCCTACTCACGCTTTTACTCCTCCAGTCTCAAATGTTTGTGAACTGCAGAACATTCAAATGGAGATGTTTCTTATTTTATCCCACCTAACTTAAATTGGTTTGATTGTGACCCCCTGTGATGATGCAGTTTTTATGGCTTTGCCTCATAAAAGAAGGCAATTAAAATTAAATTAAATTGTGGTAAATCTAAATTTTAATAATGGGAGTATAACTGGTTAATGATTTATTGTTTTGTTATTATTATTACTGTGTTATATCAATAAACTAACAGCTGTGCAGTTTTCCTTACGCCTCATCCAAGCATTTCTCCATTTAAAACCAGCAGGCACAATCCACTAGGTTGGTACTGCTGTAACACTACGATATAGAGGCTACTACAAAGTTGAATATGGACTCACCTGTAATAAAAAAGGGAGGGGGCTACAGTTCAAATCCCTGCCACAACACATCTACATGTCCTCTCTACGCCTTTAAATAAAAGCAGCGTCTGTAGTAATGTAACCCGCAGCCTGTGCAGACAGTGATAGAAGACAAGGTCTGTGCACATATTTAATCTTCATACAGCAGGGCACTTTCACCTATACCTCTGAATTCAGAGAGCAAGTCCTTCTCCGTCTTCATCCGTTATTTATGTACCTCTCTCCCATCATTTAGGACGCGCTGCAGCCATCCCTATTCCTGAGCCTGCTTTGAACGCCAACTGTGGACTTTTCGATCCCTTACTGGCTATCACATTCACACAGTGCGATATTAAGGCGGTCCACAAACCCTTAAGGCTGCTAAAAACCGAGGAGCAGGTAGCCTGCCGTGCTGCACCGTTCACGAAGCGCCGTTAATCTCGCCCTGTCCGAAGAATAACGTGCGGGTAAACGGGCAGCTTTGTAAAAAGACAGCATAAACAAAACGGTGCATATGCAAAGAGATAAAGCACACATCCGTCTGTGGTGAAAGTGATATCGGCTCCCTACATTAGTTCTCCGTATATGCTCCGCTACTGCATGATGCTTGTGTGCAGCTGTCTGTGTTTTTCTGCAACACTGGCAAAAAAAAATCCTTACTAAAATTAATCTTACCATTCTGAAGACACATCCAATGTAGCAGGCCTGTCCCGTTGACAATTCACCAATATAGTCTGAGATGCCCCCAAAAAGCCCTTATGCTTCTACTTCGTCGCCTTCTTCTTCTTCCCTCCCTTTCGTTTTGATAGTACCCAGAGCAGGCGAGTGTATTTCCACTGTGCACGACACGGTACGGCAGAAAAAAATCCTCCTCCTCCTCCTTCTGCTGCTCCAAGGTGCTGCTGCTGCTGCTGCTGCTGCTGCTTACAGCGCTCTCACAGAGGCACACATGGATGCGAGAGGCAGACCACCGAGATGCCCATTAGCATGCACACACCTAATTGAACCGCCGTGAAAATCCGTCGGGAGAAATATGTGAAATAGTCCCCGGACACAGAGTGGGAGATAAGGTGACACGCCAGCCGATATGCCGGGGAATGACAAGCTGCGTGGTCCCTCACGATTTACAATTACGAGTTTGGAGCAGGGATGAGAGTGCGACTGTGCGTGGTCGCCCCCTTCGGTACTAAGACATAGTCCCTCCAAATATCTGCCTGTTTGTTTTTTTCTGTCCGTCTTTCAAGATCGAAAAAATACCTGGGCTTTCCTATATGATAACAATGTGCAAAGAGTTGGCCTCCGTATTATTAATCTTCAACACATTTTTTTTTGTATTCCATTGCCCCCATTTATGGAAGGCCTTTCTATCTAAGAAAATATACCATCAGATGAACAAGTCTGGGGGACAAACCAAAGTAGTGCGGGCTTCTAAACATATGGAAGCGGATTAGGGCCACATGCAAAACATTTAATCAAGTTCTGAGTTTAAAGGTGCAGTGTGTAGGATTTAGGAGCATATTGGCAGAAATGCTTTGTAACATATACAACTTTGTTTTCATTAGTTTATGATCACCCAAAAGTAAGAACAGTTATGTTTTTGCCTCCTTAGAATGAGCTGTTTCTATGTAAACTAAGCACAGAAAGTAAGGACATTTGTGTTTGGTAGATTCTTTGTTGTACTCAGCTCTACTGCTCATCCCACAAATGCACGTTCCTTACAAATGTGCATTTAAAAGGGAAATAAACAGACTCTCCAACGGTAGAAGATTTATTGCCAAGAAGCATTGTTACTACAAAGAAATAATCTACCAAACACAGATTTCCTTACTTTTTGTGCATAGTTTACATAGGGTGTGGGTCCACGTCCCCAGAGTCTGCCTTGTTGTAGCCTACAACAGACATATCAAACATTGACTCTAGACAGGGCCATTCACATTTTTGTGTCAACCACCAGCACACATAACACAGGGGAGAAGTTTCAGTTCTGCAGCCTCACCACTAGATGGCACTAAATCCTACACGCTGGACCTTTAAAGTCAAAATCCTGAGGTTTACGAGCATCAGAGGTGCTAATTTGTATTATCTGATATGGTGTTTGTGTTTGAGTATGCCAAGGGAGCTCGACAGTGCCAAGAAAGACACCCAAGCAGTACTCTGAGAATAAATTCAAAATTCTGACTTTAAACTCATAGTTTTCACATGTGGCCCTAATCCTCCTCCATACAAACATAATTATGATTTACTGAGGTATGTCTAAAATATAATTTCAAGTCAAAATTAAGACCTGGTGTTGCGCACTGGTGCATGGTGTTGTACCATTAAGTCACAGTGTGTAAAGAGTGCCAGATTTGAACACAACCCATGTGAAATGACCTCCTGTATTCTGTTTTATGGATGTGTTCAACTGTTTTAAATATCGATAACTTCCTCTGGGAAAATGATAAGCAAGTTTTTCAACAAATATTCTACCAAATCTATCAAATATGATATATTATTATGAAACGCAAAGGCATAATTTAAAGAAACAAAGTGGAGAAGGTTTTTTTTTTTATTATTATATATAATTATCAACATTCTTAAGAGAATGTTTTTTTTAGCATCCCTAAATTTAACTAGTTTATCTATTGATTTACCTGGCAGGGATTTGCTTCTGTAATTTTTGTTTAAATTAGGCTCTCTCTTCATCAATAATTAAATGTTAGGAGTAAATGTATACTCAGCTGTAAGTGTTTGACTTGTTTGTGTATTCTTGACAAACAGAGGAAGGAACAGCAACATCTGCTTGATATTAACTGTGATGTTTTAGCTATTTTCTGTTTAAACTGTGAGGTTGTTGGTCAAATAGTCTACATGAACATGTTTCAGCACTGATGTACTAGTTTACAACTAAATATTTCAGCATTTAATAAAATGCCCCAGTGTTTTCCTCAAACACTGCTGAAACCTCTGACACTAGAGTTTGGTAGGTTAGCGAGGAAAATGACCATCTGTCTTGTTCCATCTGACAACACTTTTGTCTGGCCAAGTTCTGATCCTAAATCCATTGCCATATACTTATCTCCAATTCCTAGTTTCTCCTTGTGGGTTAAAAAGACTGGTCAAGAGTTCCTGGCCCTGGAAGTGTGTTAGGTTACCCAGAGAACAAGAGAGGGGCCATGTGTGGCCTTTAATTCACTGCATTGTCTGCCAAAAGCTAATCTTGGCCAGGCTCAGAGTCTTACTGCTCACGGACTGTGAATGGATGAGTGAAAAGTTAAATATGCTTTCAAATGTAAAACTGAGGACTGGCCTGGCATTGTGGTCGTGTCATTGTGGGAATGTGAGATTTGCCGTTGACCCAGGCAACAGGAGGAAAGGGGCCAGTTTCAGTTTGAGAGGCTGCATTCAGGCTCATGTTGCAGGTGGTAAGCTGTAATTCACTGCTTATGCGCTACTTTTCATGTGGCTCATGTGTAAAAAATAAATTGATGCAGGTTAAATCTTGTAGCCCACAGTGGTGGTCTGTACTCAATCATCAAACATTGTACATCATATGCCAAATCTACATATTTTAAAGCCAAGTTCTATAAGGTGACCTGCATTATACAACTGTGGCCCAGAGGTAGAGTGGGTTGTCCACTAATCGGAAGATCGACAGTTCGATCCCAGACTCCTCCAGATCGCATGTCGAAGTATCCTTGGGCAAAACCCCAAATTGCTCCCTATGGCTGCTCCATTGATGAGTGAATGCGTACGAGTGGTTACTGAGTAGCAGGTGGCACCATGTACGGTAGCCTCGGCCACCAGTGTGTGTCTTGTGTGTGAATGGGTGAGTGTGACAGGTAGTGTAAAAGCGCGTTGAGTGGTTGAAAGACTGGGAGAGCACTATACAAGTGCAGTCCATTTACCATTGTACACCAATTGAGCTGTTTTCATCCAGCCAGCACCAAACTCGAATTGGGTATTAGCGAGATCAGAACCACTCATGTTTTAAGGAACTTTGCCGATTCAAAGACTATCTCTAGGAGGCCTATCATGAAAACATCTGTAATTATTATTTTAGCAATAACAACGCATCAACTATAAACAATCTTGCAATGGGATCACTCCAGCAATCTGCGACTTAAAGCGAATGTTGAACAGGGGTGTCAAGTGGTGGTGGCAGAGTGGGGTGGGGCAACAGCCCCTTCCCTATTTTCTTCCCTACTACTTCCAGTCCCCTTGCGTGGACCACACCAATCTTCAAACTCAGCCTTCATTGTCATCTGAACTACATATCTGTTAAGTCTCATGACTGCATCTTTCACAGTTGTGACGCTTTTGCGCTGACAAAATCTGTCCACAGATTTTGGAGGAGGGGCCACTCGCACTAATAAACCTACAGAAAATTACCACCTCAATCTGCACTTCCCCTTGGCTTTACAGAGCTTTAACTGATTTTAAGCTCACTGTTTAGCTGTCCAATCCACAACTTTGCTGTTTTGGTTCACTGTCAGGTCTCCTAACATCATTTTGACTGCAGTAGGCAGCTGTTTTCAGAGAAAAGATTGAAAAACCCACTGTACATGAGCTGCTCAGCACCATAAACAGCAGACAGACAGAGTTAGAGGATTGCTGGTGAACACACACAGTGGAGCACTTAGCAGCTAAAGAGCCAGATATTTCCCTCAGGAGTTGGCAGAGACCAAAAACAGAGCTAAAAGGAAGTAAATATTGGACAATTCGCCACATGGCCAGAAAGGCTACCCCAAATAAATGATAATGTTGCATATATCTGCTGGATGTGTAAATTAACAACTGTTTGCTGGCTGTTGGCCATATCAGCTTAAACGGTGATGATAGGCCAGTGTTGCATTCACAATTTGTTCCCCAAATGACCATGAAAACAAATCTGTCATTGAAGGTTTAAAATAAAATAAAATGCAACATTAATGATCTCTGTGGTGAAACTGGGCCACTGCAGTGGCAAAGAGAAGCAGGAAAAAGCACAGAGAATAGAATATAAATAAGAATACAAACTGAAACAATCATTTGTACATACACAGATAACAGTTAAAGCATTGGCAGACATAAAGCAATACTGCATTTAAGAAGTATAACATATCCACAGTAAAAACTACAAGGCACTTAGAGAGTGCAGACCTCTGCCAACAGAGAACATTATTCCTGTCACTTAATTTTTAATTGATTTCTCCACTATTCCCTTAGGATCCTGAATTAAGTCTGTATCTCCATTAGTTTCAATAGGTCAGTAGTTATGGCTACAAAATATACTGTCTATTGGAAGTCCTACACCTGGATCTGACAATGTGCTCCTGGCAGTCAGAACTACAGAAGTGAAAACACCAGAGGAAGTGGAAAGACTAAGATGAATGAAATATGTATTTTATACTAAGAATGTGAACCCAGTGCTCTAAGAAATAAGCTTGACAATTATACAAAAGAGAGAACAAGGAGCTATACATCAACAAATATATTAATACCACAGCTGTACAGCTGTTCTCTTCATCAAAACTCCAGATGGAGATACAGTACCTGTTTTGAGACGTGACAATTATATAACGTACCATGTGCATGGTTGTCTGCTTTCATAATCACTGTTATCAGAATCTGTTGTACAGTATATAGTTCACTTTGTCATTAGATAGTGGACTTATCAAATCTCAGATCAATAACATTCAAACTGTTGACAGAATTATTTGATCTGTGTTAATGATATAAAAACATTTAAATAATTCAAAGTCATGTAGCTTTTGCACTGTTGTTAATCAATAGTATATCATAGATTTAAGTCTGTTTATGAATAACTTACTCAGCGGCTATAAACTCGTGAGATTTCAGTTTGCAGCACTGTGTTCTTGTAATATCCAAAGAAAAAAAATGAGTTTGCTTTTGAATCAAGGCTTAGTGCTGTGACTCAAATTATATGCCCCATAAAACTCCTAATTAGGGAATGCCTGGCTATGCTCTACCCCTACTCCCTGTCTTCTTTTCTTCTTTTTCCCTTCACTCTCCTATTTCTTTGTTAATGATTTCCTCATTAGAAAACACAGGCATGCTGCATGTGGGGCCCTTCATTCTTGATATTTTTAATGCTGTAAAGCACACGTAAAATTTTGTTGTATAACACCTTATGTGCTGCAGCAGAACATATTTTGAGAGATGGGTATGCTATGAGTAGGCTACTTTATATTTTAGACACTCTCTTTTACCTCTTTTAACACCTGTCTCTTTAAGCCCATCTCCTTGAAAAGCCCAGTCTGCTCTGACCAGTCAGCCTTTGCGGATCTTCCGAATCTTGGCATCTCTGCACCATCATTACAGCTGTGAGAATGACTTTAAATGAGTATAGCCAGAGATGTTCCTGCAGGAATATAATCTAAAAGTTGGAGAAATTAACAACGCTGCTGAAAAAGGGTACATATTTCCCTGACACTAGCTAGTAACTACATGTAGCAGTGTACTTGCAGGCAGGAAATTAATGTACAGTGGCATTTTCTACTGTGAAAAATTACCAATAAAAGCTTTTAAACAAAAATCTTCACAGCTGGATATGTTCCAGGAGGAATATGATCTGAATTCGAGAGGAAATAGCAACTCCGGCAACCAAGATTTAATGTTTTCCTGACATTAGCACGTAGCTGCATGTAACAGTGTAGGCTACATAAACACTTGTGTGCATGGAGCTTTTGTCCATATATAGCTATCCAGCATAATCTGACATCAGCATCAAAGTAGAAAAAAATGTTGGAAACAAAGTATTCAAAACAGTCTGAAGTCTGAGTATTTATTTATTACTATATATTAACATTATTACTTCATTACAACGTGGGTAGTATGTGTAAACGAACTATGGTATACATTTCACTAGCTCTAGGGCTGTTGCATGAACTGCAGATTGTATTTTCAAATTAGGACACTAAGAGTATAAAAGCTGATAGAGAGAAAGACACCCCTCTCACTCACTTGCAAATTCAACCCATACTCAGATCAAACAGTAAACTAGGCAGTGCTGATCAAATATAAACCAAGAATCTGTTGCTGTACTGCCTATTTCTTGCCTAAAATGCTTTCAGAAACATATTTTAGTGCACTGTTTAGCTGTAATATGAGAGTTTGTGAACAGGTAGCAGACGCTATACTGTTTCCTGTAACGTGTTAACAGAGGTTGAAAGAAACTGATATTAAACGGTAAAACTAGGCAGCGTCGATCACATATGAACCAAGATTCTCTTACTGCATTGCCTATTTCTTACCTATAACGTTTTCAGAAACATATTTTTGGTCGCTCTTAGACTGTGCAACTTCCATTATGTCATCCACCAGCGAGGGCATTTATTGGTCCAATGTAGCACATTGCATACTGGTAGTTGTAGGGTTTGTACCTCTTAAGCAAAAGCAACAACCGTGGCCCTTTTTCTCTGGGCATATAGCACCAATTTCAAAAGTATTTGCAACTTTCTACTGCATAGACAACCTAGTTTTACAGACCATCTTTCCAGCAATAAAATACTTTAGTGGTTGTAAGAAAAGAAACTAAGAGCACAAGTTGTGATGACACTGGAAAAATAACACAGGCACACAACTGCACTAAAAAATCCAATCTGAAAGAGGATCCTTGTAATAGGTATCACATCAGAGGGGATTCTAAAAATAAATAAATAAGCAGGCTGCCCCCTGCAATGTTAATTCAGCTTTGAAACTGAAAGCGAAATTGTTCACGATAGTCTTTAATTTATTTTTATTATATTTCATTTACTTATTTGTTTTGTTAAAAACAGAAAACCCCAATTCCTTAAGAACTGTAAGCCACAACCACAACACGTATTGCTCAAAGAGAGGACAAAATTATCAGGGTGTGACCATTTGGAATTCATTTAATTTATTGGTTCAATATCAGAACCCAATAAAAGATTTCTAAGAACCACCATTATCTCAATTAGGTCGCTATACAAACCTGAGGCAACAAGTATGTGATGTAGTGCCTGTTGCAGTACAGCAGCACCATCCGTGTATTAAGGACACCCTTATTTACTCTAAATCACCTTTCCAGCTCATTAGTCTTGATGTGAGAGCACATTTGGACCTAAAAATCTTCGGTAACTTACTATTAGAGAAACTTTTAGCTGTGATGAACCATTATTCTTCTGCTTCATTTGTAAATTGGCCACTTCAGAGCAACTTGGCCTGAGCACACTTAAATTCAGACCCTGTTTAGGGTTTACATTTCATTTGGCCCTGCTGCCTCTGTGATGGCCACTTTCAGTGCTGCTTAAGAAAACAATTTTAAGATCTTTCTTGGTTTTCTGATGTTCTCTCGAGATCCTTGTGTTCACAGCGAGTGAAATACCACTTCCAATTGTTTGTTTGTTTTCAATTTTAGCATACCAGTTGAGGATTTTCTCATCAAATTGCTAAGCCAACCTCAGGTTCCATCACAACTTTCTTGCATGGCAAACTTATACTGCAGTTCTTGTGCTTGTCAATTCAAGCTATTCCCCTCAAACCGTAATAGGATCAGGGCTCCGAGCTGCTTCCACATGATTGATGAAAGATTAAAAGGATTGTTGAGATTGAAGGCACATTTAGCTCCCTGCTGAGGTCCAATTTCTTGTCCTTGTGCTGGCAGTAGGGCTGCCACCATGCAGATGAGAAGATCGCTGCAGTGAATGACGATAATGTAAAATGGTTGTGAGAAAGTCTTGGAGACATGGCAACAGGGACAAGCAGGCAATCATTTCTAATCGGACCATTCTCTTTGCTCAGGAGAACTAGTGTCAGTAATGCTCCTGGAGGTGAGGGAAAAATAAGACTCTGAAAAGGAAAAGTGCAAAGAAGTAAAACAAATGTGGCTTTCAAATGTCTGTGAATTTATATAATGATAGTGTTGATTTCTGCAGTTAGTGACCATGTACTTGTTAAACCTCTCGGGAAACATATTACAGTTTCTTGATTGGAGACAAATGACCTTACACAAACCCAATTATCAACTGTTTTTTTCTTATAAATACTGTGAAAATCAAAAACATTTCTATGCGGCTTACAGCTTTGTCCATCATGCATAACGGTTTGATTTATACTACCCAGTGTATGAGGATCATATAAGGTTTTTCTCTTTAAATTCAACATTGTAAACGTGCATAAAAAATGTAGGGGTACAATGGTTGAAGAATTTAACTTAACATAAATTTTCTTTCTTACATGCAAAACACATATAGTCAACCATCAGCTCTGTTCTCCTGTTGGGTTTTCATGTCAACTTGAGTATCAAAATCGTGTAAGGTCATACTGCTAAATAAGGAATCAGCAGGTGAATGAAATGAGGTGGTAACCTATCATTTTCATACAGTAAGATGCTCTCAGTTGCGCCATGCAATTACATGAGGCCTAACATAACTTAAGCGCCCTGAAGTGTCATCCTGTCATTACCGTTGGAGAGATTCCCTTCAGCACTTTATTAATGCTTTTATTGACTTTATAAAGCTGCGGCATATTGCACCTTGTGTCATTGTGGTCACATTGCGCTTTGCGTGATTGTTTGGCTTCGGCTGACTTATTCGTCTGAAACAGAAACGCTAGGTGAGTTTTGCCCTTGAAATTCTGTCATCCCTATGACCTGAGCCATTACTCTGTGGAGGCATATGATTAGTGGCGGCCAACAGAGATAACGACTGCATGTCCGTCAAAACCAAGTTGCAGCTCTCAGCGCCCTGACCGTGTTGTCTTAATATGAGCTGAACGGTGGTGTCAGGGTCTAAGGTCAATTCACCGATTCAGCAGTACATTAAGTCAGTGCCTAAGCCAGCTCACCACTACTGACATTTATTAATATGTGGCCCTAAGCAGAAAACAGCTGTAACATGTCACAAGAGACACCTTCAGCAGCAAGCTGTTTGAAAAGTACAGCAGCTTATGCACTGATGCATGCAAATATGCTGGTGCTATACAGATGAGATGAATTATAAAGTAGGCTTAGCTTGCAATAAATTTCACACACTCATACAGGGGTGGATGCTCATACATACGTCATCATGAAGTAGTGCAACAATAATACATTTTTCTCATCCGGTTTCCTTCAATTGGAGAAGAAAGACTGGATACTTGTTGAGTCATCTGCAATTGATCGAGACAATTGAGAGAGACAAGTCTTCAAGTGGAGTGCTGCCTCATCCAGAGGTAGAGAAAAAGCCCTTGATCAGTTCGTGGTGTATGATCTGAATATGAATGTAATCAGGATTTTTTTTGCTTAGATCCCACTCTGAAGACCACTCAAAGCCATCAGCTATTATCAGCCAGCGAGCAGTCTCTGTGGTCTGACCTCATCCACTGCACCGTCCCTCACAAAATGGCTGAGTTATGACTGGCATACAGGGGAGAGCTGAGCTGCTCGCTTGTAAATGAGTGTGGTGCGTAACAGAGTCTTCATGCGTGTCACGAACCGCCCATCATTACTTTTACAGGGGTTGATTTGAGTCACAGCCTAACATATGGGTTATGATGCCTCAGTCTGTGGACACAGTATGTATTATAAGAACAGATGTATTCCAAAAATACAATACTGAAGCAAGTGTGTCTGTGTAATGGAAACAGGGAAGAAATGACTCACAATACATTTTAGAAAGGTTTATACTAGAGCAGCTGCACAATAAAGCTATCTCAGGATTTTATTATTTTGTTTAGTTGTGACATATCCCATTATGCACGTACGTAGATTATGTCACAGGCCACAATATGTCATAACTGCATGACTTTTTATTTAAAGCTTTAATTACAATATAAGTATGGGTCATTCACTGAAGCCATGTATCACATTGCCTGATGCTTAATTGACACAAAAGACAATGTCTTCCTACTGTGAGTTGACATTCACATTTTGATCATAAACTGTCCTTATGTAAAACCAATACTCAGTATAATTTACGTTGACATACCAATTAAATGGTATATTTTCAAACAACTTTGCTTTAAGTAAGTATGCATCTGAAATGCATGTTTTCGTTTAGTTGAATCACCACTTTCTATTCTTACATTTCACTCTGCTCACTTAAACACAGCAGCAATTAATCTGCCTTTGAGTGTTATCACCTTGACTACAGTTTCCACAGACACCAACTGCAAACTCCAGTCAGTGATCATTAAACTTGAAGATATTGTGTGAGTATAATAAAACCATATAGCAACGTTTTAAATTGTCCTGAGGTCTTCTAAGAGCATACAGTTTATTTTATTGACCATGTATTTTTCTTTTAACTCTTAAAAGCAACACAGCAGGAAAAAGACATTTCAATAACCACAAATTATTTAACACATCAGTAAACCTCACATAACTCACAACTCACCAAATCAGCCTGTTTCCACTAAAGCAACAATTATGGCACAAAATCTCACATTCGTGACTCCAGCTTTGTCTGGATGTTGAAACACTCCCTCATACCTAAATGACAAAATAGGTTGATTTCTGCTGACTTCCAAAACAAGACTTATGAAACGACAAAACGACACATATTACTGTCCTAATGGTTGCAGTTTTTAACACGTCTTTAAAGTTATGAAACGCCTACAGTTAGGCCATAAAATGTAGCGGTTTGGTTAGGCAACAGAACTATATGGTTATGTTTAAAAGAACATCATGGTTTGGTTTTAAATAAATACTTTTGTAACGTAATGAGACAAATGTAACCTGACAAATGTCACTAGCTCAGTAACATGCAAGCATACAATGCCATGTTGTTATTAAAAGAAGTCAACGCTGACATCGGGGCACAAACACCAGCCTCCTGAGTGAACGCTCTGTGCTTGTTTAACCAAGCCATGACTCCCACCGTCCGCCCTATAGGGGTGTCTTTGATCTTCATACAGCATTACACAAACTATGTTGCTTTTCATACTATGTCATGTCACTTTCTCCTCTGCTCCTATCTACAGCCACTACAGGCTGCTGACTTAAAATAAACGTTGAGTACAGGTCATAATAAGCAGCTTGCAAAGTCGACCTATACGTCCATTTTTTCAGTGAGAGCAGGCTGGGATGAAACATTCACTTAATCACTGTTAATTACAATGCAGTTATTAAAAGACACATTTTGATTTGATCTCCCTTCCGGTAGGTGGGTGAGTGTCCATACCTACTGGCAGCCATTCATTTAAACATCCACAGTGGCTTAGATCTGACTCAGTCAGCAGAGATGAGATGCTTAGCTCTACTGCAATCCCACTGTACTTGGCGGCTTAGGCTGGCAAAACAAGGAAAAGTTTACATTTAATTCTTGCCTAAAGCAGCTTAAACAAAGAGCCAGCCTAAATCTTGCAGGATCAGTTATCTTATGAAGTGGAAAACAACCCCTGATAATAAACTGAGCGTGGCAGCTAAAGCCAGTCCAATCAGCAAGCAGGGCAGTTGTTTGGTAAAGACCACGAGTACTAGCACTGTATTTTGAAATCAAATCCAAACTCTCCAAACACATGAGCAACTACTTCAAATAGGTATTGCAGATCAGAAATTATGCATGGCCCATTTCTCACCTTAAACAATTTCAGACACCAATTCCTATTTTAAGGAAAAGCACATAATATTTTAGTAGCAGCTGCCATGTGTGTTTCAGTTTAAAACCTTGAATTAGAACCCAGAGACAGCTCAGACAGGTGGACGCATTAGTATTTCTAAATCATCCTTCAGTATTTTGAAACTAATCCAGTCACATGCATGTAATTTTAATGTGCAACCTTTGGAGGATGCACTCAAACCAAGCAATGTCTATTGGCTTTGCAAAACTTCAATGAGCTAGGTTTACTAGCTTAGCTGGTACTAGCACAGATTTTAACATCAATATTGACATCACAGTATGAGTATTAGGAAGTATGAGGAAGGTGTTTAGGGGAATTGGAGCTTGCCCCATGTGTTCATTGTAAGCATTCAGTAGAGTAATTAGGCTATTTTATAAATGGTTTGGCTGAAAGACTCTGCTGCACTCAAGACAAAGTGCCTCGCACAGTGTTTGACGGTGGTTTTCACTGTGCGTGAATCAGTTAATATACAAAGTCACTGAGACAAACATACGCCTTTCAAGTATTACAAAATCAGAATAACAGCCAGCAGCAGATATAAACGGTTTAGAATATAATTTCCATAGTATGATTAACAGCCATTCTCACTTTTTACATTTCCCTACTTTTGAAATGTGAGGGGGCACTGCTAATTGTCATTCCTGTCAGTATTTTTTTGTTTTTATTGCAGCCAAAAATACCCATTAAGGAGCTCTGTCCCCTTTGTTGATTTCTGAGCGGCTCATTATTGTCTAAGCTTAATAAGGAGTTTGACATTAGTAGATGATGTAAGAACACCATGAATGCTATTGATGTCCTAGTTTAAGATAATACAATGAAGGGGAAATGTTTGAAACATATTTTTTTCAGAGGTGTAAACTACTCTGAAGGATAGATCATCATTTAGAAGTACAATTGGCCATGTTTTACTGTTAAAAAAATATTTAAAAAGAAGAAATACTTATCAACATGTCTGGAATCTTATGTTAAATGTCTAATTAAATTGTTATAAATGTATATACAGCATTATAAAAAGGAAAGTGTAAGACTTGGATGGGCTATTTTACAAATGGGGTCTTTATGATGCACATATCTTTAAACCACTAGATATTATATAGCTATTCAAGGATCATATTTAGTATTGTGATACTCATTTCAATAACTACAGTCCTTTTCTGCCTTCCAGTGAAACTGTAAGTATTAAATTGTAACTCAAGAGAAATAGTCAATATGTCATCGACAGAGATGCCCATAAATAGTACAGTTTAACCTTTAATTATCCAGGGAGGGGACTTTCCCTGTTGAAGCTTAATCCAGCATACAGTGGGCAGATATACTGTAGTGCTTGATCTATATTATGGACAGTATGTGCGGATATCCAATGTTCAGCCATTCTCAGTGCTACAACCCAGCATATAATTGCAATACAATCCAGTGGTACAAATAAAATGCTCAGTCAGCAGACAGATTTTTAAACTGTTATGTGCAAAGAATTTTTATATAAGATAACATGCAAATTAAAACAAAATCCCCTCTGTGACAAACTGACTGTTCCCTCATTACCTGCAGTTTACACATGATGTCTTTCTGTGGTTTTGTTATCTTTTATATAGGACTCTAAAGCAAGATGTACTGCAAAAAATGTGTGTTTGTACTTCCTGAAAGGCTGTAAGATTGTTAGAAAAAGTTAAGCTTTTTTAATCAGTTTCCCTGCATCAAATTCAAATCCTTGTACTGAAATGTCATTGTGTTTACAACTAGTCCTAGATTAGCAGAAACAACTATTTTCAACCACAAAGAACAGCATCTACCCACACGTGAGTTTTGTACCAAATTAGCAGCGATGCAGAAGAGCTCTATCCCATTCTGTATTGACCACTGAAGACTGTGTTTCCGCCCACCTGCTTATTGCCTCCAGCACAGATCGTGTGAGATGACCCGACATGTCATGAGACCCCATACAGGTCAGCACCTGTGAGTTTCCTCAGAGAGCGCCGTGCCTGATAAATGAGTCTACGGTGACGAGCAGCTGATGGAGTGGCTAGCAAAGGTCATGATGCTTGGGGAAGATCCATTCTGCCCTCTCATTTCAATTTGGACCAACACCACCTTTTGCAAATGCTTGATAACCTCGGCCAAAGGTCAGCCAGGTGGAAGCAAAATCCATCATTTGCTTCAGACTCTACCTTTTCTACGAGCCAGGGTACAAATACAACTTGTTGGTTGAAGCAACATTGGTTTAAAGGAGAACGGAAGGCATCTAATTTAGTGCACTGTGTGCCTGCCAAATTAGGTTGCATGCTGCTTGCACTTAGGTGTAGCTACTGACTAACAAGGCCCCACAGGGTGGTTAGTAGCAATAGATTGTGGAAGCACGCAGAGCATTTGTGTATTTTTCTTTCTTGATGTATATTACTTTTTCGCTTCCATGCACCCATCGAGTTTTATCACCACTTCACACACAGGCGTTAAGCATTCTTAAGATTGCTTTCGATATAATAAAGCCTCTAATTTTTAAGGAAAAGCTTGTGCTTCAGCACAGAATAGGGATTTTTTTAATAGTGGAGAATATAATACTTTTTTTTCTATTAGATGCACAAACATATTTTGTCATCTTCACACCTTTGCTGTATCCACCCATTGCTTCTTAGCTGTAATCTTCCTTGTTTAAACTATTTTTTTCTCTCTCTGTATACAGGGTTTGTGAATATGTGTATGCATGAGCGAACCAGGGAAAGAGAGCGAAAGACACAGGAAGTAGTGGAGTGAAAAGGAGAGGGAGACTCCAATTTGTATGGCAGTCCAGACACCTTGCAGCACATATGGACACGGGGGACAATTGACCTGAACGCTGTCTGCACTCACCCATACTCACAACTGAAGATGGCCTTGATAAAATGTCATCTTTCAAATGGTCATGTGGCAAGCTATGGCCCCGTAACCAGCCTGCACCCCAGACCGGCTCCGTAGATGGAGGAGGCAGGTGTGAATACTTTGAAAATAATGCCCTTTGCCATCTCCTGCAGTTAAAATTTGCATCACAGGGAACAACTGCAAAATGTCAGTGGTCAATCAATTCAAATAATCTTGGCTGTAGAATATAAAGCACAGCATATCCATGGTGTTGATAGAAAATGTAATGAAATGACCCCTTGTCCCCAAGAAAGGGAGTGAAAACTAATTTGCTTCAGTGAGTCAGTTTTAGGAAGGGAAAATGTGAGGGGCAATTCATCCATGGAAATTAAACATATCCCTGGGGTAACATATCTAAATATGCAGGGAAAATTGTTTTTTTTTTCTTTTTCTTTCAGTGTTTTCTAGCATTGGAAGTGGAACAACATGTAGTTAGGGGAGGCTGTTCTATTTCCATTTGTTTGCATTTAAAAATAAAATCCAACTTGGGGCAGTTGAACATTATTCACAGGATTTACAAAAGCACCATAAGCTATACATGATAACAGTACAGAGCTGTTGAACAAAGCCATTTTACAACGGCCTATTGAATTCTACCCAAGTTCAGATCCTCAGGTCATTAGGGAGCCCCCGCGTGTGGCTGGCTGTGCATTCCAAAGCTAGCTGGGTACGATTGTTTGGCTCAGTTCTTTACTTCATTAATGCACATGAACTGCTCCCAGGCACCCTCGTCAATGCTAATGAGCATATTAGTTTGCTCCGAGGCCAGCCACTGTCTTTTGATCAAGTTAATATTAATCGAAGTTGCTGGGAACCTAGCACCAAAGCGGGGGAAGAGGAAGCTGTTGCATCTGTGGCTCCTTTAAGTCAAAGGGTTAGGTTCCTCATCTCCCTTTCCCCCCCCATATCTGCCCAAGTAAACCAGGTGATTAAAAAACAGGCAGCTCCTGTGGTTTTCTTTGTGCTCCAAAGCAAGGTTTAAAGTAATTTCTCCTGCAAGTGAATTAAACAAAAAGTGCTTTTTATGTATGCCCTTTGGTGAAAAAGAAGTGCTCTGTTTAATGGTGCCACAGTTCATTAGGATTTGTGTTAGAGCTGAGCTTTTGCAGTCATATCCCAATTCATGACTTCACTGTGTCAGTTGTGTTATATTTATGCCTTAAAGTGATACACTCACCAACTGAACTGCTGTCCAACAGAGGAGCCAGCGCTCCAACATGCTGAAACCAACGCATGTGACTTCTCACAAAATCGACAGTGTTGTGCCTGAGGATTGAGAGAAAGAGTGTATTTAAGCGTTTGCCAAAAAATGTTGGAAAATATTGATCATGGATGGTGGAGAGGTGGATTATACTGGGGGAACGGTCCTTATTTCCATGCAAACAAACCATGCAAAAGTTCTATGCATCTCCATGTGTGCCTTAATGCCATCTTATATTGCAACTACAATGACAACATGCATATGTTTACACCAGTGAAATTTAAAGAAAATAAAGTAGGTTTTCCTTAAAGGATAACTTCGGTATTTTTCAACCTGGGCGCTATTTCCCCATGTGTATGTGTGTGTATGATTCATAGGTACAACTTGTTCTAAAATTGGTTCAGTATTGAGGGAGGCGGATGCAGCCAGGAGCCGCGAAACGAGCTAAAACGGTAACGGGGGCAAATGTGTCCCGTATAAGTTTGTGCATTAAAAGTGCTTTTTTTCGCCACTGACCGGTTCAGATCGCCAATGCTATCTCTGTAAATAGCATACTAAGCGTTTCAAACATTGTTTATATAACATTACCTCCACTGTGTCTGTAGCTCTCTCTACTCGTGGGACAGCCGTTTTCTTGAGGAAGAGGTGTTTCGGGATTGGATGTCTTCTCTTCTTCGGCTGGCAGTAGTCATCTTGGGAGAAATGAGCACTGCAGACCAGATGGTCTGCAAGGCGCAATGTCTGGACAGGAGAGTTAGCATCCATTTGTAGCACGACTAGCCACAACTTCAGCATCTCACCGTCCGACAAAGGCAGCCTATGAAAGCTGTACGGGGTGTTGCGCGACATCCTGTTCTTGCAATTCGGATAAGCACAAACACGAACCATTGTTTTTAATCGATGCAGTAAAACTCTCAGCTGTACTCGGGGACAACCAGTGCCACTCTGAGCGGCGCTCAGCATGGCTCCTCTGTTTTCTTCCAGCAACAAGCAAAGCTCTCGCAAGATGACGTCACAGCCCAGAGCAAGTGAAGGGTAAGGGAAACGCTTAGTATGCTATTTACAGAGATAGCACAGGTGATCTGAACCGGTCAGTGGCGAAAAAAAGCACTTTTAATGCGCAAACTTATCATGTGCTACTTCAGTGCACTGGAACAAACACTACTCAGATCACTGCAGAAAACTGCAGGTAAACATTGAATATCCAGTAATTCAGACACTACCAGTGACTATCCCTGTAACAATATGGTCGATTTAGCTCATTGACCATACACAGCATTGTTCTCCTACAGCAGGAATGTGTCAGACAGGCAGCACCCTGACATTTTGTGGCTGTTCAAACAGGTTAATCTTGTTTCTTTTGCATCCAAGCTCATTCAGTTTGTTAAAAAGGTTTCCTATATTAACGTTATATCCCGTAAGTGTAATGTTTTCAGCTTTGCAGATATGGCTGGTAGAATCAGCCATTATTTTACAAGGCAAGTTTGCAGGGAGAAGAATCATGAGGGCAGGTGAAACAGCGCGGGCATCATCTGATTATTACAGGCAGTTAAAAAGTAATAATTTATGTTACTCACGAGATGTGGTAAATTTGTCAGCCAGAAGTGCAAGGCACCCTTATTTATTTATTCTTTTATAGAATATACTTTAAAATGATAATTGTTTTCTTCAATCATATATCTATTAGAACTCCTAAAATACATTGCTAGTAAAAAATGTTTGCTTGAGACAGCTGAAGGCACGATATACATGCACGTGTGTGCACATACTCAGGGCAATATCTCTTCTGCCTCATTTTGAGAGAGGAAAACCTATGTTGTCAGCATTGGAATCCATTGTAACCACTGTAAAATCAAGCTGCCCACAGCCTCCATATCTGTGTACATTTTTCTGAACACACTTTTAAATCTACAGGGAGTGACTGTTTGATCAATGCTGAGTGGAATATCTCTTTAATGTTGCTTGTTGGTATGGTAAACTTTAGAGCATAATCTAAATTAAATATCTTCCAACTGTTGGATTTAATAAATACACTTGTGTATAAAGTGATTGTAAATATGTAGACGTGACAGAAACTGTAGTCTCATTTGTACGGCTTCCTCTCTTATGTCTTCCTCTTATTAGTATTATTATGTATTATTACTTGATGCAGATTGATTACAACTATGTTAAGAGGAAAAAGTCCTACCAGAGGGTGTGAAACACTCAATTCTTTACAATCAGCCCACACACTGCCAGTCTCAAAAGAGCAATATTGCCATAGGTGGGAGAGAAAATGCACCCTGAACACGGTGCAGAGTGCCAGAAAATGACAGATCCATCTAAGCTACTTAAAAACACATCTCATTAATAAAAGCAAAAATGACTGATTACTCGCATTGCACTTTCATTTTACACCCACTCACATTCACAGTTGCAAGCACACAAGTGCACCCACACATACACATACACATACACACACACACACATACACACACACAAGTGTGCTTATAGTGATGACCACGAAGCAAAACAGACTGTCTGCATCATACTCATGAGTTCAGATCAAACTTGGCTTATATACCGTGGCAGTTCTCTCAGATTCTGACAATCTGTCTCCCCCACAGCTTCACAGTGGAACGAGTAAAATAGTGTTAGAATACTGTGAGAAGCTGTGCAGTTATATACTTTGATTTCTTGTAAGTCTTAAAAGAGTTATATGTGATTGGAGCTGTACACAAGTAAATAAGCAAACACGTGCAGCAAATAATGAAGATGGACAATATCCATGCACATGAACATTCTTATGTTTAATACTTCATATGTCCAAACCAGTAGTGATCAACTCATGTCCAGAGAGTGAACAGTCTATAACAGAGATGAAATGATGAAGGAGGGAGTTTGAGACAAAAGGAGCCGTGGGTGATGATAGATGGGGGTGAAAAAGCGTATGGATCTGGCCAGGATCACAGGCATCCATCCCCACCTGTCAGACAGTGACTAATTTCCAAGTGGGAGCTGGGCACTGGCAAGCCGAGTGCCTCAGGTCACAAGAGCCGCTTGGGTTACAGCAAGGTCCTCTGTGCTGGCTGGGAGATAATGGCTGGGAGCTTACATGACACACCATACACACCACCTTGTTACAGAGGCTGTCTCGGCAATATGGAACCACACATCTGATCAATCACACCGGGAGTTGTCACTGTTGGTAACACAGCATCGCCATTGTATGTGGAATGTCTCCTGAAAGTGGCTAAAGTAACTCAGTATCCATGTGTAAGGGATGTGAATAATGCTCCTGTCAGAAATATCCTGGAAGATAGCAAGTAAGGCACGTGTTGTCCATTTACTGTAGAGTCTTTACAGAACATTATACCAATGTCCTTCAGTCAAAGCAGAAAAAATGCTGTTCTTTTTTTTTTGTAGGCCACCATGGAAGTTAACATCGCCCTGGTTCCCTCATCAAAATGCAAACGGTATATTTCCATTAGAATTTGGATTACTGAAGAAAATAAGCTTTGTGGCAAACAAAGGTTCATGTCACGTTTTATTCAGCAAGATACTCTTCACAAATGAACACCACTTTTATTATTATTGAAGCGTAAATGCAATTGCCAGAGGTGAAAGCCAACTTTAGGCTATAAACAAACGACACTACAGTCACATGGCTTAACACTGCCACCACAACGCGGCTGTAAAGCTGTGTTCAGTGTGATGTTGTTCTGTAGTGTCATTTAGCCACTTGTTAGCAGCCATTTTTTAAAAACGCTTAAAAGCTTCAAAAGGTACTAGTGGGATACTGACTGACGTATTTTATATCATAGAACAAAATGTGAAAGTCTCTTAATGTTGTGTTAACAACAGATCTTTTTTTAGGCATCTACCCAAAAACCCAATTAAAAAACCCATTGACTTCAAGACAAGAGAACCTGGAGTGCTAAACTGCTAACTCATTTCCAGGTTTTAGGACTCATTCCTGCACCACTTTATTGCTACTGATACGTCCATAGAAGCTATAATTACTATACATGAAAATCGTACACTGTACCTCACAACAAAATAAAGAACAAGTGGAACCATTTAAAACTGAATTACAGAAGTACCGAGTAGCATATGTGAAAGAACAGTGAAATAAAATTGCAAGATAAGTAGTAAAATAACAGACAATACGATTCATAAAATCCCTCCAAAGGTATGAAGGAATAAAAGGTCTACATATACAAAAATGACTTTAAGTAAGGCATTAATCTGCCCAGTGAGATCTCCTCCAGCAGACTGCTGCAAAGCCACAGGGACCACGTGGAGAAAGACCTGATAACATTTTGTTTGCAGTCTAGACTGTGGAAATACTAAATACAAATGCAAAGGCCAAATAATAGCATAATGAAGTGCCTCCCAGCGGTTCTATCTTTAGTGACTCATGCTTCTGTAATGAAAAAATAAAAATTATCAGTGCTACCAGAATATCACAAGGTAATGGTCCCACAGCGTAGGGTCCTGTGACCTCCATAGTAATAAACTTGAGCACAGGACTATTGGTTAGGTTGCTCTCTGAACTGCACTGGAATTACATCCTCCTCGTCACCTCTTCAATACCTTCCTCTGTTTCTAGCTATAATAAAAACAAAATTAATGTCTCTGACCACTGCTCTAATTATAATGGGTTGCTAATGATGATGGGGATCTAGGAACTAAAATTTGGACTTTTGTGTAAATTAAAGACTGATTTTTTGATTTTTATTACTGTGGGTGAATTTTATAATAGAGAGGGTTCGTGCTGTGCATGAAATGCTCATATCATTGATGTCTGAATTGATCTTACAGCTCTTACAGCTATATTGGAAAGGCTGCTATAAAAGTTTTATATTGAAGTGAGTGATGGGGGGCTTTTGTAAAGTCAGCAAAGCGATTTGTTAAAGGGAGTATATCACTTCAGGCAGATTATTTCTTTGTGAAATTGATCAAATTTAGCTTTTGATCTACAGATAGCAACTGAAACTGAAGGTATTCATTCACTGGGTTGGCTCTTGTTGCTGGTACACCCACAGCCTTGTCTTTTGTTTCATTTCTTTAATTTACAGCAGTACGGATGAACAGAAATGCAACCATCTAAACAAACAATAGTCTTTTACTATGACAGAGACAATATGACATTGTCGTTACAGTCCTTTATCACATATCTTGCTCAGCATTAAACGTGGCACCTCCTGCTGTTTGAGCATAATCATTTATCTTTCATTTACTGTACAAGTCCAATTTCAGCTCTCCTGAAGAGCATTCCTAAACATTAACATAATGTACGCCTTGTATCATATATTTCTTTGGTGCATCTTTTCAGTAGCACTGCACAAACTTTTCATCAAGAAAGTTTGTCAGGGGGTGAACTTTCTATTTTCAAAGTCATCTATGAACAAAGTAAGGTGTTGAACTTTAAATTGTATTTAACAAATGAATAATTTCTGTCTGAGAATGCTGCTAACAAATGCACATTAAAACTGCCAATTCTATGTTCTTGCAAGAGAAGTGTGAAAACTAGTAGTATGTCTATCAGTATGCCTGTGAGACTGTAATTAAGAGTTGCTTTTGTTGGGTGACAACTTTTACCTGTGAACTGTTGGTTCAACTAAGAAATTAAAGCTTTTTTTTTATAGCTTGATGATCATGCTTTTTTGACTTTATCTCAGTGCTTGGAAATATGTAAAATGCTGAACACTGTGTACCTATACTGCCTGTGACAATAATCTGAATATGTTCCATTGCAAGTTCCTTAAGCATGCAGAAACTACTCAATATTATATTCCATGTTTTTGAGTTTCATCAGGACCATGTGGAATCTTTTTTCATACTAGCTATGTGTGAACGTATTAAACACTAACTGTACTTTAATCCTCCTCTGACAGCAGCCTACAAGATACTGGATGGTTATGCCATCCTCTCACAAACAGGGTCTATCCCCGTGTAGTGGAGTGATTACATCCATTCCCAAGGTGTCTTTTTATCAACAGCCTTCATTGGTCTCCAGGAAACTGTTTTCAAACATTTTCCGTTTTCTGCAAACATGAATGCTATGCGATATTGATGCAAGCATTACAGCATCATTTGGAAAGAAGGTCATGCATTTCTTTAAGGTGTGAATTACTTCACCATAAAATGAGCCGCAAATATTACTTTCAAAAATGTGTGAAAGCTGTACCCAATTAAAGCGCTGAAACAGCCTTCAGATGATAAGAGCCTGTGCCCGTTTTTAAAAGCTGATAAGTTAAGTGACAAATTGTGACTGCTACCAAATGACTACAAAATTAAAGACACTTCATATAAAAAGGAAATCACCAGACATGGAAAATATTTTCTTTTACAGTGATCCAAAATATCTGAAGAGCTAATGAAAGTATCATTCTGGCACTAGGACAATAAGATCATGCACAGGGCACTGCCATTGATAACAAGGCAATGTCACAAGTTTAACTTGCAGCTTAGAAAATAAGGAGAACCCACAAGTGGAGGAAAAAGCTATGCCCAATACACAAGCACATTTGCTGTAGAGGTTATCCATTCTACTAAAGAAAATCCCACGGTGTTACAAATACATGTCCTCCGTCTAAAAGAGGGAGAGAGGGGGAAAAGGCATGATAAGGTCAAAGTCTCATGAGGAGGGTGGCTCTGCCCAACAAACTGTGTCAGACGGGAGGTTGCCGAACTCACAAGGAGAGTGCAGGACTATTTTAGACTCAGACAGAAAATACAACATCCTTTAAACCAGTTAAATAAGCCTCCTGAATCCGAGTGGTTCCCGCGGGTGGAAGTCAGGGGCTCGTCCTGACAGAGGGGGTAGGTCCTGCTTCTTGTCCGCAGCCTGGGGAGGCGTGTGTAATGCAGACAGAGCAGCTGAGAAAACATTGCTGTGGAGACAGACAGTCCCAACCTGCCATTTCCCAACAGCTGGAATAATAAATGCCCTGATTTAAGATGGTTTAAATCTAACTCTGAGGAAGACAAATAATCCTAGACTACAGGGAAAATACCAGTGGAGTAAAGCCTGTGTAATGTATTAGCTCTTTAAATCATGCAACATTAGAAGCAGTTTTATGTCAGATATTAAAAGAGAAAAACACACTATAACCTACAGTGGATGTATAAAAATCTTTTTTTGTAGTTTGGCAACAGTTTTGGTGATAAATTTTCACCGCTTTGGATTTTTTTTTTTTCTGAAATTTGAGCTTTTGTGGGTGGTGCGGTTTCTGTTTTCCTTTCAGCTATGGTTGCTATCAAACCTCATGCAAACTACCCTGTTCTTTATTCATTCATCCCTATATGTATTCAGGACAAGGACAGCAAGCAGCTGTCAGAAAAGCAAGCTTATCGCTGTGTCAGAGGATTTTTTAATATGTTACTTTAATGTTGTGTTACATAAATTTGCAACTAAGAGTTGCAAACTGAACATTTATCAGATACGAGTCCCTTATGCTTAAAAAATATCTGGTTGCAATTAAAAATGTCATAAACTCTATCAATGTGTTAGCATGCGCTTTACTTTATTGCTTTATTCAAAAATTACACTGTCAGGGGGCATTAAATCATTTTTATGTGCTCAAGAATTAGACAAAACTGTGACTGGCTGCCTGTCACATGTTCTTCTAACCCCCTGCTCTAAACTCACCACATTATCAGACAAAGTTTTTACCAAGGATTAAAGAAGTATTTCATTGCTGAAGAGATGGTCTCTCCATAAAACTGGGCTGTCTATGCTGCAGAAAGATGCAAATACCTCTAGAATTAGAGCTACATGACCAGAGCAACAGGGCTGTGGCATTTGCTTTTGCTCAAGAGGTAGGAAACCTACAACTACCATAATGCACTGTGCCGCACTGAAGCAAAAAACGCTCCTGCTGGTGGCTGACGTAGTGCAAGCTTGGCCATTTTGACACAGGAAACAATATGGCAGCTGGCTGGGAACAAATGATTTTGAACGTTTTTTTAGTAAAGAAAAAGGATGGCACCCACTTCCTGTTCACAAATTCTTGTATAGCGGCCAAACAGGTCACTAGAAACGGTACAGATGATACCATAATGTTGGAGTACCGTAGTACTACAGTACCTCACGGTACCACTACTGTGGGATAAGTTCAAAGTCCAATCGCAAGAGGGTGAGTGTCCATGCGCCGTCCAATAACGGCGTGCGCTGACCACCTGGCACTCAATATGCTGCTGTAGTGGTTTGTTTTCAAGTGACATTTCAGGTATTAGCTGAGCTATTGAGTATCTTTAAGCAGTGAAAGTTATTATTTCTTTTTACTTGTAGGCTACATTTGTTTATATGCTATAGTAAATTGTTTTCCACAGAGCTCTACGGTGCGAGCATTTTACTCGCATTTGTAACTAAAAATAGTTTTGTGCAAGCAAAAGAAATCATTCAGGAGCATGCTGTGCGAGTACAGATTTCAACCAGCAGCAGAAACGAAAGGCGAATCCTGCCGGTTGTGGGTTGAACGGGGGTCACAGATAGGAATACGGCGGAGGCTCCACCGTATTCCTGTCAAATACGGCGGCCATAGTGCTCCACGGCGCAATATAATGGCTTACCGGCGACAGAGAAGCCCTGCTCCAGGTCCAATAATTTCCTGTTTGTTGGTGTCATGACTGCCCAGAAATACCTGGACAGCCGAGCCGTGGCGGCACACAGGTATGTGACGTGTCAGAGGAGAAACGGGCCGTGCATATTTCTCTCTTTGTGGCAGGTAACGGTCCACAAACCTCACCACACTTAAGGGACTGTTCTTAACTTATCAGGGGAGGAGGGTGGCTGGTTGATTTTTATTTTATTTATTTATTCTATTTTGATCCCCCCTATGTTAATCACTTATTCATGCTGTTTTTGAAGTATGAATAAGTCAATAAGTAATTTATTCCATTGAAATATCATTGATGTATTATAGAAAAGTGATTTATCTTTTCATAAATGACAAAAGGCACATCTGCCTAATTTTTGCTGTGGTATTGTGATACTTTCACTGGTATCGTACCGTGGGTCCCAATTCCGTGACAACACTACTAGAAATAGAGATGAAAAATAGACAATACAGCAACAGAATCTTGGTTTATATTTGATCAGCACTGCCTAGTTTTGCCTTTAGTTTGGTCTGCACTTGAGGGAGAGACAGATAGAGAGGCAGTTCTCTCTCTCAATTCATTTCTATACTCTGTGTTCATGGTGACAGGCATATAAAACTGCAGATGTACAATCTGTAGTTTGAACAACAGCCCAAGAGTTGTCAGATTTGAGCTGAGAGATGAGAGGGGACATCTGGGCACTGGTAAAATGGAGGGAAATTTACCACAATTAATTTACACATACTAACCACATTGTTATGATACAAAGCTGGTTGAAAATCTGCCAGTATCCCATTAATGCAATGAAAACACTGGGATATCAGATTGTTGAGGTTTTTCAGAAAAGACAAAAGTAACCACAAAGTTGTGTAACATGAGTGATGGTTAAATAAGTAAATCTAAAATGTGCATGTTGGCAGAGACAAGGCATTGATGGTAAGTCAGCAAATAACATTCTGTTAGTAATTGGCCTACAGTGACCTATTTTACCCCTGAGCATTATGTACAACTGCCTTTTTCTATATCATCCATTAGCTATATTCCTTCAAATAAAGCAAGCTCTCTAATCTGATCAGTTGTCGGTGGACTATTTCTGCATCCACAAATTGAAAGACTACATTAGCCAGCTGGAAAATGGACATGAAAAGCAGACTGATGGGCCAGAGGGAGACTGAATGAAAAACTGCCACAAAATTACTAGCACATCGAGTTCATCTTCATCAAGATGTTCATAGCAAGTGCTACAAACCTTTTAACTCTCCTCTGATCAACCGAGATGACAAAATACTACAGTATGTACTTGTCTATGAAAATCGTGGAATGAAGTGCTCTTTTTGGTGAGTGCATTACAGAACTCTCCAGAGAGTTAAAAGGCAAATTAAATGTGAAAAAGAGAGCACTAGTTTTTAATTATTTTTTATGCATAATAGATCATTGGGAATATATTCAGCGGTTCGTGTTCTTGTAGTTCAGGGAGAGTCCAGTGTTTATTAAGCTGACCAAACAGACATGCACAGAGCAAAGAAGGAGAGATAAATATATGAGAGCAGAGGCAAAATGTAATTAAGGGACGGAAAATGGATTTTTCAACCTTTGTCTTGATGATCTACTGTTTGCCCATATTTAAGGATTCTATTTATACAGCATGTTAAAGGGCCAGGAGCAAAAGGGACATCCATGAAAAGACGTGACTGAATGTCAAATTAGGATCATTCTGTCAAATGTGGCTGCAAGGCAGAAGTTTCTTGAAATGTTTTGAGCATATTATGGCTTGTGAGGGTAAGATTTAGAAGGAGGAGGATGTTAACACAAAATTGGGGGTTGTAGGTTCAGGTGTGTCAAATCTATACTTCAACTTGAGTAAAAATACAATATAAACTGTGGCGTGTGCCCAAGTTCCCCTCTCCATAATATGCTCCATCCTTTCTTCCTGCACATTCTGCTGTCTTCATTGCAACAGCACAACAGAGGGCATTTGCATAATATTATTATGTGCTTATAATTGCATGCATCTGAGGGTCATTTTGCTGTGCTGTCACTGCTGGCTACTGAGTAAGATTTTCTTAGGCCTGGACCCAACTATAAGTCCCCATGAAATGAAAAATACATTTACAGTTTTAAGCCTGTATCTTCTATGTTGATTCATCATTTATTTTGTTGTATGCCGAATATGTATCAAAAAAGATTCAAGACCTTTATTTGTCCCCAAGGGGCAATTGATTCTGCTGCAGTAGCAATAAAAACAACAACAACAAACAACAATGACAACAACAACGTTGACACACACACAGTCACCTAAAATCAGTCGTAACTAAATAAATAAAAACGCATACTTGAATAAAATGTGAGCTAATGATGATGCTACCTGTACTGTACAGAGTTAAGCATTGAGATGGCAGAGGGTATGAAGGAGAATTTGTATCTGTTAGTTTTGGCTAATGGTTGTCTGAGGCAGGAACCAGAGGGCAGGAGCTTAAATTCTGAATGCAGGGGGAGAGTGCTGTCGGACATGATGGATTTTGCCTTCTTTGATAGCTGGTTATTGTACAGTTCTGAAAGGGTTTTTTGCTGAGTGCCAATGATTTTACTGCTGATTTTGTTATCGTGCTAACTTTTGTCAAGTATTTCTACATCAAAATCCCTGTCTTTTCTCTTGCTGTAAAACCAGGTAAAATTGTTTCAAATGTTTGATGACTCATCCTGCACTCAGGGGTGTTTACAGAACTTCATCCAATAAAATGAGACTTTGAGCAACTGGCTAGCCACACCGCTCAAATTAACCTGGGGCCTCATGTACAAAGACTTGCGTGGATTTCCTACTGAAACTTGGCGTACGCTTAAATCCAGAAAACGTCATACGCACAAAAATATCCAGATGTATGAATCTGTGCGTACACATGAATCCAAGCGCATTTCCTTTGTACATCCCAATCAACGTGGAATTGAGCGCACATGTTGGAGTACCCGGCCCCTCCCTGTCCACGCCCCCATTTAAATATGCAAATCATATTTACACCTGAGATTCCCTTCTCTGCACGATCAGAAAACTAAAACAAAAGAATGAATAAGACGGGAAAAAAAGAAAATCTTCACAGAATGCGAAATGGAAACGCTACTCACTGAAGTGGAGGCGCGCAACGATGTACTTTTTGGCACGCTGTCCTCCAGCATCAATACAAAACGCAAGAGGAGTGAGTGAGAGTGTGTGTGAGGCTGTCAATGCTGTGGGGACAGAAAAGCGTACACACGCAGAATTAAAAAAGAAGTGGTCCGACATTAAGGTGGACGTGAAGCAGAGGACGGCTGCCCACCGCCAAAGTGTGGCCAAAACAGGTGGGGGGACAGGAGAGGAGGAGCTCACCCCGTTTGAACAGAGTGTCGCCTGGGGTCAATTGAAAGCAGACAAATAATTATGTGAACTGGATTTACAGTTTCCATTTATTAATTTTATACACCACTTACACGGATCACATACTATTGTTGTAAATGAATGCAGAAGTGCACCGGGGAAAAGGTGTGGCTGATTAAGAAATGTCACACTTTACACACGGGTTTATTGACATGAGCACTTTACACACAGAGACAATCAGGGGCTTGTTAGAAAGCTCTGAAGCTGTAGTTTAACCAGCAAAAAACAGCAAGTCACTAACTTTAACCACTGACTAGTACTGATGCTGTGAAGACAGGATAATATTTGGGGGCGCACATGTTCAGTGCGCATCAGGGGGATTAATATTAGGACAATTAAACAAATAAATTATTTACTCACCAAGAAGCCACCCATTGCGCACGGTGCCAGCTACTCTGTTCCCAACCATGCTGTTACTCAGAATGTAGGCTATGAATCGTGCGTTGAACCAGGCCACCTCGCCACAATGTTGGTTAATTGCATTTGCACATCACAAATGATCTGTACATTGATCGAATGAAAATGCTTCCTGTTGACAAAAACAAATTCATCCTGCGATGGCGCTTTTATAATGTGTGTGCAGTCGATAGCTCTGGTAACATTAGGAAAACCGGCTCTCACTGCAAATTGCGCTTTAATGTTGGCCTGTTCAGCTGCATACGGGAATTTGATATACCTGGCTGACATGCGGATAATTCCGTCCCACACAGCTGGCATGACTCGGCTCAGGGTCGACTGGCACAGTCCCGATCGGTCGGCCAGCTCCCTCTGGAATGCCCGTGTTGCTAGGAGTCCCGGTGTGGTCAGCACCTGTATGGATACAGGCAGCGCATGGCTCCTCGCCGTATCACGCTCCAAGGTCGGCCGCAGCTCTGCGCACAGTTCCAGGAGGATTGCCCTCTGGAACCAATGCGGCAAATACTGCTAAAACAGCCATTGTTGTTAACTGTATTTTCAGCACCACTTTGTGCATGCTTTTATATCCACTCATCTAATTGCAGACACATGGGTGTGTTAATTGTTCATCAGTGTTAATTGTTCATGTGTCTCTGATGTGCACATCACTCTTGAGGACTAATTGTTTTCACATTTATTTATTATAACAGTTTCCCAGCATCACCTCTAAGTGTCGTCAAAGGATCAACAACTGTAGATACATCACTCTTGATACATCTGAACTTTGCCGTGGAAAAGGACGTACACCACGTTTTTGTGCGTACGCACCCTTTGTACATGAGGCCCCAGGTC
This sequence comes from Epinephelus moara, assembly GCF_006386435.1. Lineage (NCBI taxonomy): Eukaryota > Metazoa > Chordata > Actinopteri > Perciformes > Serranidae > Epinephelus > Epinephelus moara. The sequence continues at coordinate 31,359,452 of NC_065507.1, read as the reverse complement.
CCCAGGAAATGTGCCAGGCTTGAAGCCAGTTTTTACAGTGGCTAAACAGTAGTACTGCAATTTCCATGGTCAGTCACGTAATGCCAGTGGGCCCAAAAAGACATTTTCCCATGGACTTCTATTGGGAAGGACAGGTCAATAAATAAGTGGATAAAGGTTTTGATCATCACAACCCCCTCCACTATCAGGATTTAATCCTTGCAGTCCAATAACATTTAGAAAGTCTAAAACGGCTCAGCTGCCAAAGTTGGCCGCTTGCCCAAGTCTTAAATTCGCTTGCTCTATGGGCCAAATGATGTGGAAGCAGCATCCAATCATCCAGGTAATTTTATACCATGGAAATAGAGCTTTTTTGGCTTCATGTGTCACTGAGCAACTTTCATAGGAATGAATAGGGTCCCTCTGCCAATGCTGAATCCATGTCTCTTAATACATCCAGGATATAAACTCTAGCCCACCCAATTTTTAGCGGTCCAACCAAACATGAAGGTACACCAATATTTGTACACCGCTCAAATATTCAGTTTCACTGGGAAATACATCACAGTACCGAAGGTAATGACGCTCTAATGTCCTTCTGATGGGGACTTTAATCATATGTAAAACAAAAATCCATCTTAAGATTTTTTATATGTTTGTTTCTTCTGTGTGGAGTTTTCATGTTTTTCCCATGTGAGCGTGGGTTTTCTCTGGGTTCTCCTGATTCCTCCCACAGTCCAGGGACACACAGGTTAGGTTAATTGGTGACTCTAAATTGTCCATAGGTGTGAATGCGAGTGTGAATGGGTGTCTGTCTCTATGCGCCAGCCCTGTGATAGTCTGGCAACCTGTCCAGGGTGTATCCCACCTCTCAACCAAAGACAGCTGGGGTAGGTTCCAGCGCCCTCGCGACCCTGAACCAGGATAAGTGGTTACGGAAAATAAATGAATGAATGGATGACAGCATTGAAGGCCTGAAAAATAGATGGTGGCTAAAACCTTCCAGCCTTCAGGAAACACAAGAGGAATCTTCTCACTGTGGTAAAATAGCTTGAGTTAATGCAGAGACAGACCTTGCTCATGATTGAGGACCCTCACCTCTGTAACTTCATTCAGCTCTGATGAACTTGCTGTCATTGTGTAGGATTCAAAGGCCAATGGAAAATTTCAATATGCACCACAGAAATACCTTAACAAGTCATTCTATATACTTTGGACAAGGTTAAAATTACTGTATCTATGGACATTAGTGTAAATCATTAGAATTATTATGGGTTTTCAGTGGCAGTCATTCACTTAAAAGTGTGTGCGTATGTATGTGTATGTGCTGTGCTGTAATTATTTCAGACAGTTTTTCCATTCAGCTACATAAATATAAGGCTCTCTGTATGTTGAGATTAATCTGATTAATTCCAGTGGATGCGCTAATGCTAAGCTCAAAGCCACCAGATAAACAAATCAACCAAATGAATGCCATATATGCTCAATTATAATGTAGTTGAGAGAGACTTTCCTACTTCTTAATTCAGACAGCGTTGCCTTGAGCATATCTTGTTTTGCATGAATAGTCAGAGTTATTTAGTGTCTGTACATGTGGCATATTTCAAGTCCACAGGCAGGTGATTTTAATGCATTGTGTTGGGGCTAAATTTACTGAGAAAATCATCAGAGTTCATATTACATTTGTAATCTTTGCTGCCACTCTTGTGAGATTAATCTGCAGGTAATTGCATATTTTAAATGTATGCACACGTTACCGTCTGTTCGAACAGGCTGCCTGTCTGTCACATGCAAAGTGGGCTTCCTCCTGCCACAGAAGGTTAAAACCTGTCAAGATTTGGGCCAGGCCAACTGTCCCCCATTCTGTACAGGAATCTGGCCAATGAGCTGTCCTTGCCGTGTTTGTTCTGTTATCATAATTGTAACTTTCAGGAAAATAAAAGCCTTCATGAAAAACTATGCCACACATCCATGCACTGTATTGGGAAAATGGTAAACTGTGTGTCTACCTCAGAGTCCATAATGCAATGTTTACACATGCAGTGTTTACAAAATATCTTGAAACACATTCTACTGACGCTCTGTCTACACCTATACAGTTATTTTTGCAAACGGATATTTTCCACTACGCTGTCTACATGCAAAAAGGGTGTTAGGTCACTAGATTTTTTTTTTAAACCCCAACTGAGGAACAGATTTTTCAAAATGCAAAAATGATTACTTTCTATCCATCTGGACATGTAAAACAGAACGTTTGGGAAACTATGAAGTCTTCTCCTCAATTTGTGCATGCTCATTGTTGCTTTGGGTAATAACCACACGCCAAACAACAATGGCGGACTAACTTACCCAATAAATTCTGACTCCAACCTTGTCACAGACATTTGGTCATGGACTTTCCACATCCAGATACAACATGCAAGGTACCCTGGGTGCTTTGGTTGTTGATGTTCTGGGACGCCATGTCAAGTCTTTTACCTTTTACATACTTTGTCTTCTTTCAAAATACACTTCTGTTTTCACAGGAGATGTAGAGTTTGCATACAGTCTCTCTCAAAATAAACGTGCTTCCTCAGTACAAAACTGCAAATAGTTTTTTTTTCCTTCAACAACAAAAGCACATTGGCTTTATCGCTATGTAAAGTAATTGGGCATCTACATTTCACCGCATATCGTCATGGAAAGACACTATAGCAACATATTTTCACAACAACAGCGTGCAGAACGAGTTTTGTTCACATTACAGTGTGTAATATAACCACATACATGCAGAGAATTATAGTTTCTTGTCAATTCGTTGAAGTTTTACCTCTCACGATGTGCATCTCTGTGTGCACCGCCAGTGTTGTGTTGACGTTACGTTGTTGATTCGCAGTGAGGTCGAAGTGAGGGTGGCCCGACTCTGTAACTAGGACCTCCAGCTTCGACAGGTGTTTCAATACATTTTTCCAAGCCTGAGGTCTGAAACTTCTTACCTCCCAACACTTAGGAACGCACCATAAAGTCCACCAGAGATGGTGGTTTTGGATCAGGCCCGGTTGAGGTCGTAAATGGTGGGATAATTTAGGGAGCTAGGAGTTAGGGGAGTGCTGCATGTTCAGAGCAGCACTCACATCTTTGAGTAAGCTCCTTCATCCTCATATCAAAGAATAATCAATGGTAATGAGATCTCCAGCAGGTGTTTTAAAAAAGGTGATGTTTGACTGTCAACTTTAGTACCTTTGTGGCGAGGTGAGAGGTAATGCTGCCAAGTGCTTGGAGTAAAATATAAAAAGATATAAAAATACTGCGAAACGTGTAGACAAGGCCTGAGCCACCTGCACAAAAATGCATTCACAATTTGTTTTTACTATTGCTTACAAACAACTGGCCAAATTTGCAAAGTAATCAAATATGAGTAGAATGAGGTTTTGTTTAAATTAGCAATCAGCATTTTTTTTCTCCCATTTTGTACTAAAGTATGTTTTTATGATCAATTTAAGTATTTAATTTGACATTCATCTAGTATGACTTTTTTTTTTTAAACATTAAAAATGTTAATGGATGCTGATGCACTTCTGTAATGACATGGTTACTCTGTTGACAGTCTCACACTATGCAGCCACTGCAGTGAAGTGGTGCATGGCTGGCGAGAGTGTGAAAGACAGATCATTGTAGTAGTATTAATGGGAGTCCCTCAGCCAGGGAGCCTTGCTGACCTTGGTCTTATCTCTGCGACCTCATGCATGATTGATAAATAAAAATGAAACTCAAGATGTCTTCCAAAGCTGAGGTATCTAATCTCATTATGAGCTGCTTCTTTTGGCAAAATGAGAATAGACCTGGTTGGTCTTGGCTGGCAAGGCGTTTAATTTTGCAGCACTTCTACTGTTTACGCACTGTCAGACAGGGACCGGAGATACAAAACAATATCTCTGCGACTTCTCTACACCTCAAAGACAATTGGATTCACTGATGGGTCAATAAATATTCCATCTCCCTAGTAATAAAACACATGTATTAGCTAGCGGTTCTCTCTGTCCTCCATGTACAATGCAAAATACAAAAATATACTTCATGTGGGAATTTAAACATGCATCACCACTTTGCCTTGAGCAATTTGTTTACAGTTCTGCTCATGAATTATTAAAACAGAAAATACAGTGTTTACCCTTGATATGACAAGGCCCTCTGAAGCTACAATTCTGCATTCGATGTTGTCAACATAAGTGTCAGACATGTCACCATAGAAATGTGGATTTCAGCTGCATGTGCTCTAGTATCTGGACGATGATTATTCACTGCTGCAGAAAACAAACAATTGAGGACCTAATTTCAGATGACTGGATATTTTTTTTATAGCTTCAGGTAAAAAAACAGCCACTGCTGCAACGTTTGCCCCAGTCATATGTAACATGTAGGATTATAATAGCTGTGAAACAATGCTCTCTTGCTTTCATAACAGGGAATATTGCTTTGAACTGTTAATCAATAATTCTCCCAGCCAATGAGACTGTCTGGAAATGTTTATTCATAGATTCTCATATTCCTTTCAAAATCTAACTCAGATCGCTGATAACTTCAAGATGAATTACTCTGTTACAGTATATATGGCTATTAGTAGTCCATTCATATGACCTACCAAAGGGTTTTACCCGGCAGAGACTGAAACATAAAACCAGAGGAATTGTTTTCATGTCTCTCCCTATGGTCTGGCCGAGAGTGATGATTACCCATGTAATTACTTCCATGAACATATCCACTATCACAAAACCATGTTCAGTACTATTTCACAACAGTGTTCTGAGGTAAACTTGGTATGTCTATGGCAAGTCTGTTCAAAATGATTTTTTCTGTTGTTAGCGGCACCTTCAAATACAGACAGATCGTACTGTACCCAGACTGCCTGACATTTTGTTTCAGACTAAATACAAATTATTAGTTTTCTCTCTCTTGCTGTGTTCACACCAGGTATAATTACAGCCATTTATTCAGCTTCTATATAATTTACTTTTGTATGTTTAAGCATGTATGAAACAGCATTTTATCTTGGGTTTCATGAAATAATCACACCGAGACAACCACAAATCCTCCAACTACACTTGTTTGTCAGATAGAACACCATAATCTGCCCGACCCAAAGGAAAACAGTTTTTATGTGTATTGGGGAAGAGATATTTCTTAATTCTATGATAGCCTTCAACTGGTGTTTACAGTAGGAAAGGGACATTACAGTAAAGACTGCAGACAAAGCCATCCTGCTTGTCTAAAGTTACAGGAACTGGGATCTGCCATAAGCAAAGTATCCTATTTCACAGGTTTATAGGTTAGGTGATCACAGCCAATAACATCATGTGTGGGACTGAATGTCACAGCAGTTTTTTTGGTGTCTTTTGTTATCCAAACACAAATCCAGATAATAGAGGAGAATAAATGTGATGTGTATCTGAGTTTTACTGTGCCCAGCTAAGTAACTGCATGCTGTTTTCCCCACTGGAGGACCAGAGGGAAATGCTATCTTACTCCCTATATTCAAACACACACGCACACTACAGTCACTTATAATTTAATTTCCTCCTTTTGGGATATGCTTATTTTTCAGGTTGTTTTTATACTGTTGTGCTCTGTTTGTCATTATGATTCAATCCGATACATATGGTTGTGAACCATTTTGGTTTCGCTGTTTGTTTTTCATTTGTTTGCTTGTCTCTTTTTGAGACCCTTATCTCAAGCACACAAATTAGCAATTTGTTTGCCTCTCTCCTGTGATCTTTTAACATTTTATTCATTATTTTTTTAATGTTACTGCTGCATAAGTACACTAATTAATCTATTATAAAACTGCTAGAACTCTTGGGAGATGATGAGCAACCAAACTTGAACTTGCTGCTCTGGAACCCCTGTTGCCGTTTCCACGCTTTTTGCAACTTCTTTCTAATGATATACAGCAGTCTGTAACACTGCTACTGATCAATTCAGTTAAATAGTACAGATATACTATGCAGGATTTTCCTCTAAAAAACAATGACTCATACAAAAGTCTGTCTGTATTTTCTTTTTTTTCTTCTTTTCTCTACTGTGTTCAAGATGTGCCTAGGGACAGCACGCATGCGTGGTTGGGACTTTATACAAAGGTCGTGAGCAGGTGCCAGACCACAAGCAGCACACATCCTAAGACCTTTTCACACATGCTCTGCAAACCGGCAATTATCTAAACCAGTGGTTCCCAAATGCTCCTGCCATGGGGTCCAGAGTTCTCCTTAGTCATTAGATCAAGGTCCATACAGTTTTGTATATTCAGCGTCATACTTTCATTTGGCCATGTCATGGAGCTAGTTTGCAGTCTCTGTCAAGTAGCTGTCTGTTGATCATTCAATCTACAGCAGGATATGGCACTTCAAAATAAAAGCTCTGTGCCAGAAATTTACTGTACTTAGAAATAAAGTATGTTTTTAACAAACTTGACATGTTTGTGGATCATGTGCGGTCCTTTCAGAATGGAACCGCGACCCATCAGTTGGGAACCACTGATCTAGACATTACTGTACCTGGAGGAGGTGCATGTGAGAACGCAAATGTCCTACTCAGTTGGATCGGACATTAAACAGACTTCACCCTGCCAGCTCCCTAGTACAATATCCAACTGAGCCCATGAGTGAAAAGAGCAGGTTATTTTCCAGAGAATTCGCAGCAAGCATGTTGATGGCAATTCTATCATGCAGCTTGCGCGAAACCTAAAGAAAACAACATCCGAGGGTGAAGAGGAAGGCTAATTTACACGGAAATGGCAAAGACATTGAGATGACAAGATTCCGGAACTTCTGTCGGTAAGAGTCGAAGCCAAAATTGTACTTGACAAATTTAAGGAATCGAAAGAGACTCTGTTGTTTATGACTAAATTATGAATCGGCTACATGACTGAAGTGTAATCCACGTCATGTCCTGCCAGCTGCATGCTCTACCCAGGCGCCATCCCTCACCTAACCAAAAGAGAGTATTTCCAGTAGGTGAGAATGTCTCTGATCTCATGTTGTGTGCTACGTATGTGAAAGGGAAACTCCAACAATGGCCAGAGAATCAGGACATATGAGAGGACGCTACCAAAATCGCAGACACACGGCCAAAAAAATGCAAACATAGCAAGGCGAATGCAGACAAAGCTGGACAACAATAGTAGCTGACAATTTCTGTGTAGTATACCTTTACACAACCAATCTTTTTGTCATTTTAACTAAGAAATAATGTTGTAGTCTCATGGCTGAAAACCTGCAGGAAATGTGAGAGCTAACCTCTCGACCAGTAAAGATAATTAGGTACTTCTATCTGAAATAGTTGAACTTAATAAAGTATTTGAGTTTGATGCAGTCTTGTCATTCATCTGAGTCATTTCGTTTATCTGTGTAGTATTGTACCAAATCAAACACATCCATGGTGAAGTAGAATTAGCACATACACAGAGACACAAGAAAACAAAAGTAATGACTACAAATTAACATGTTTAAGGGAGACAAGAGCAAGATCTTCATGTTTTGGTTTGTTTTTTTATTATCATTTCTTGCTGTGTCTCCTTGTAACAGCTGTTAGGAGTGAGTGTGACAGCATGGCAAGAAATGGTTCAGCAGCACTGGAGTGTATATATGATGGATGATGAGAACGTTCCCCTCTATACTTGTGGCTATGACCTTGTTGGTACTAATGTTACATGTAGGCTTATCCTGACCCGTTACAGATAAAGAGGCCAAACTCATCAACGTTTCCTCCCCATCAGTCAGCCTTTTTCACTGGAACATCAGCAGCAAAAGATCCAGCAAGTTGAAGGACATTCAAGGCTCCAACAATACAAAAGGATGTGTGTCCAAAAATATATTATCCCTGAGGTATGAACAGTGCCTGGATTTAGATTGTTCACATGCACAGTTGTCCACATCCAGGGAGAAGTGTAAATTCAGTGCACTATTTAAAGTGTTACTAATACAGATTTAGTCGCATTTGCAATAATGGAATAATGATTTCACAAATGGACAATCTAGTTCATCAATGGCTTCATTCACTCCATAACCCAAAAGTTCCCTAAAATGGTCAGTGAACTGTTAAATTGAACTAATATTTATTCATGAGGTGCCAACTGTAAAAGGTTATCCATGCAGGTGCCAGGGGAGAGCAACCACGTGACCCTGACATGAAAATAATTTTTTGATATCCTGCAATGTTGGCAGAGTAATGACTCCAATTATAGGCACCATGATGGTGACTGTCATAGAGTTTATAGAGTTACTTAAAATCAGCAGAGAGTAAAAAAATTTAAAAGATGTACAACTTTTTATCTCATGGATTCATGCAAGGTAGTATCCGGAGTGGAGCACTGAAACACAAGCACTGATCCCAGTTCCCAATTAATAAATATTTTATGAGTTAAAATACTAACTTATCATATCATTAATCTTTTTGCAGATCTAATAAAGTGGACCCCCTGCATATGTTGCATTCATAGTGTGCAGGAACTACAAAGCTCTTTTGAATAACTCTGAATTCAGCTTTAGTTTTGCACAGAATACTTAACATAAAATGTATAAGTAGCCACAACTTTCAAAAGAGTTTATGTAAATGTAAGGTCAGCACTTTCATATAGACTTCTATGTCACCCAGTCATGTCACCAAGGCAAGACACCTGCCAAGCTGCAAACCACTGCTCAAGACTAACAAACAACAAAACCAGTTGTGATTTTGTGAGTCATTGCTGAGTTTCCAGCAGCTTTTTAGGCACCACAAACAGGTGTTTGTTAATGAGCCGTTGCTGTTGTTCCAGCGGCATTTTAGATATATAAAGCTGTATTCTCTTTCACCACAACAGGGCTGCTTTTCCTACTGGGGCAGTGGCCCAAAAAGCTTCTTCTTTTTATTTTTTTTATTTTTTTTTATTAACAGGGACAGCGTTGTTTATTGTAAAACATGACCTTTTCCTAACCATAACCAAGTGTTTTTTGTGCTTAATCATAACCACATGTTAACCTCAGTGTTGATGAAATGTTTATTTTCAGTGTATCCACTACAGAATATTGTGCAAATGTAACGTATCCGTGGTTTGCAGATATGTACATTGCCAACATTTTTTTCTGTCGATTGGGTTGATAATAATCTCGGAATACAGAAAAACAGAGCAGAAGGTTTTTTTCCTCATGACAATGGTAGAATTAAACTGAGTGAATCAAACCAACCAAACTGTGTTGTCAGGTCATATTCAGACTGAAGTTTTAATGAAAACACTTAATGTCCAAGAATGCTTCTCACTGGCATTCACCCAAAAACTACTCACAGTACACTTCCGCATTTAACTGAATATGTCTATGGTACGAGGACTGCAAGACCTCTCATATACTGTAACACAAAAGTGTCTTGCGAGATATGTGCTAGGGAGGTACATTCAAATCATTTAACAATATATTCAACATTCAATCACCGAGTGCATTCAGGCAGCATGACATACACAGTAATTGCAACTGTAGACGAGATGTAGTGACTGTCGAGCGGAGCACTGGATCAGCATATCATGGGGTCGTTATACTGAATAGAAAGGGACACATGAAATAAATTAGGAGCATTGTAGAGCATGAACATAATTCTTGGGGCTGAAAAGTGGCACCATGTGGGAGGACTGAAGTCCCACAGGGCTGCCGATGATGTGAATAGTGACAGACTGTGCACATGACACTCTGTTAATAATACCCAAGTGGGTTTTGTAGTCTGAGAAAGACGAGATGCCAACCACCTCAAATTTGACTCTAGATACTGTACAACAAATGTCATTCAATGCAATAAAATGATCACCTACAGTTAGAACAGTAGTTAAAGTATAAAATATTTAAATATATATGATTTAATGCATTGCATGTAAGTAATTCCTTGAAGTATTAGTCTCAAAAGAAAGAATTCATATCTAACAGCAAAATGTATTTTATGGCATTCTGCCTATTTTAAAATGAGCTAAATTAACGATTGTTTTTAAAAACAAAGGGGATCATTACAACCAAAGTGGGAAATAGAGTCTGCACTAAGAGGTTAACTCATTTTACCCTTCTTTAAATACAACCAATATTTGTAGTATAGGGTCGACACACAAATAAGACAGCCCAGCCCTAATTTTTGTCTTGAGTTGCCCAAAGTGACATACTGTCTTTATCACACTGCTACACACACTGCACATTTCTGATAATAATCAGCATGTCCAAAACAAGGTCAGGAGCAAAGGACAGCAGTTAAACAGGAGGCACCAACACTCTTACACAAGGGTCAAAAATGCTCCATAATGACCCTGCCAATCCGACAAACTTATCTGTGACAGGCAAAGTGCCCGCCACATCTTCTTTTAAGTGCTTGACCTCACAGTTTGGTGGGCTGTACATTTATCGGCGAGCCAAAGCTGATTACTTTTAAGTAGTCCAGCATTTTTTTTTTGTCTTTTAGAGCCAGCTGTACAGAATCTGCTGCTGGGTCTCAAATAGCAAAGACATCAAATGTGTCGCAAATCAACTCTAATATGGATAGTCACAAAATCAGATCAGAGGCATAGCAACTACGTGCAACTTTTGTTTGAGCCTACATAGGAACTTGTTTTCTCAGTCACAACCTACTGTACAGTTCATTTGGTGTGCATGCAGCTTGGCTGCGCCAGCATGAGCACTGAAGACAACAAGAGACAATGAAAAGAAATTCATGCCAAACTCAATGTGCATTCGTTACACCTCTTTTAAAAAATTCTGCCATTTTATTCTGGTATTGGGTTGTAGCCTTGAACATGAGGACCTGTCCAGAGCATTGAATTAAATGCAACATAGCCAAATCTTCCACCCTGCTCAAACCTGCACATCACTGACGACAGTGAATTCAACAAGACCTTGTATAAGTCTTGCAAAATGAGTCTAAAAGTCTAAAATGCAATGAATTTTACTGACACAAATATATTAATAATATTTTCCTCCACCATGAACTGGATTGCAACAATGCCAGACTGAGATAAAGTGACCCAGTGTAGAAAATAAGACAGATTGCCCACAATAAACTCTGACATGTTGCTGTTAGATTTTTTTTCTGTTGTACTGGCAGACTGCCACAAGTATCAGTTGAGAATATGGCAACATCATTTATAAAGCTAAATTGTGCCTTTTTCTTTTTAATTCAGTAGACCAGGATAAACCAATTGAAATGTTAAAACTCTAAACCACCTGCGTGTCCGCTATTGTGACCCGCAGTTCACAGCAACTGAACACTTGGCAAATCTCTGCGTGCAGTAACCTGTAATCACTGTATGTGCAGAAGACTCTCCTCACAACTCCCAGTTCTCAAATGACATTTCAATCTTTCCTCTCTATCATAACTAAGAGGCAGTACTCATCGTTCCACTCACTCCAAAAACGTATCTTTCCAGTCCATATCACTCCTCTCTTCAGATCTCTTCTATTACCAACACATACTGTTCATGATGCTGTACTTAAAGGGATAGTGCACCCAAAAATGAAAATGCAGCCATTATCTACTCTCCCATATGCCAATGGAGGCCCTGGTGAAGTTTTAGAGTCCTCACATCCCTTGTGGAGATCGACGGGGGGAATGGGCAGCACACCTAATGGCAGATGGCGCCCCAGACTAACGTCCAAGAACACAAAATTGAATCCACAAAGTATCTCCATACTGTTGATCCATAGTGATCCAAGTGTGCTGCAGCCGCGACATAAAAAGTTGTTTCGAAAAACGTTATATGAACTCTGTTTTTAGNTTCCTCCTCAATTTCAAAGTCTTCAGACATGTTGGGCTGTCCTTTGCTAAAAGACTGTAGTGCAAATTATCTTTTAGCTCTGTGGTTACGTTGTCTCTCCCTGCGGTGCACGTGTCACGTGATGTAAACACGGGTGAGCAAAGCTCATGCTTTCACTGGTCTCGCGCAGGCGCACACACGTGAGCACGGAGCACAGAGAAGCAGTTAGAGGTACAGGCTACAGTGAGGCTAAAAACAGAGTTCATGTGACGTTTTTTGAAACAACTTTTTATGTCGCGGCTACCGCATCTTGGATAACTATGGATGAACAGTATGGAGATACTTTGTGGATTCAATTTTGTGTTCTTGGACGTTAGTCTGGGGCGCCGTCTGCCATTAGGTGTGCTATCCGCTCCGCCCGCCGATCTCCGCAAGGGATGTGAGCACTCTAAAACTTCACCAGGGCCTCCCTTGGCATATGGGTGAGTAGATAATGGCTGAATTTTCATTTTTGGGTGCACCATACCTTTAAGCACTGTTTAAAAAGAATTCAAATGTTTGTTTCAATAAAATTTGCATTTTGTTGGAACTGATATATCTAAATCTATTTCATTTTCATAAATCTGCATGATTAATAACCCACCATTTTTAAAAAGCGGTAAAAAGTACTAACCACTCCATTAAAATCTTAACCGATGCTCCCACTGAAATGGCTCTGCTCTGCAGTTTATGCAGAGTAGAGCCGTGCCCTTTGAGTGAGGTGTACTCAGCCAGTTAGGTTCTAGTGTTCCTGCTGTCCTGAAGATTTAGCCTACAGCTTATTTTGATTGAACCAATTCAACTCCTTTTGACTCACTACAGGTACTGGCTAAACATTGTAAAAGCCATTATTCCTATCCTAAATCAGTGTATATTAAAAAATAAAATTTTCAAAAATGTCAGAATGTCGGTTGTGTGTCACTGCTTGTCTGCTCATTTTTTTTCCAATGCAGGTACTTTTTTCACACTAACATTAGGTGACATGTTTTACTTTTAGGTGCTGAAAATTTTTCTGTTATATTTTAAAGCATCATATTGAAGTTCTGTGCACTTATGAGTCACTGTGAAGAAACATTTTAACGCCTTCTAATTGCATCTTTCGCATATGCTGTTGTAGCACCTGCGTGTGCACTTTGACACTTTATCTTCTGGAAGCCTCTCACATCTATGCATATACTAATTAGAGTATAAGGCTGTGCTTTCATGAGTAAAAAAATGCATTGTATGTGAACAATGGATCAATGTGCTTAACTGTGCAGACAATTGCTACTGGAACACATTTCAATGTACAGGCAACACTCCACTCCTGAGGAGGGCCTTGCTTTTTCTCTTTTAGCTGCTAAATGCTCCACTGTTCACCAGCTATAGTCGCAATATAGTTGCAGCTGTTTGCTGCTGCCACAAAACTGGATGAGAGTGATGAGAGTGAACCAAAACAGTAAAGTTGTGGAAAACCAAAACAATGAGCTGAAAGGAGCTATAAAGTTCCACAAAAATGATGGAAACAGAAGCATCAGATGATTATTTTCTGTGGGTTTGTCACTACTTACAACCGCCTTCACATTACATGTACTCATTTGATCCACTGTTAAACTGTTATGTTGAGGAAAATCAAAAATGCATGGAGATCTAATATGACCAAATGTGCGAGGGGGAAACAAATCATTTTTCCTGGAAATTGGAGGTGAGCATAAATAGGCTATTTGATTATCACTACCCCATGGATTTCAGAAAAAAAGTTAAATTTTCATTTTAATCTGGGAACTTTATTAGCGAGAGTAAAGGTTAAGTATCCTGTGCTTTGAACACCGACCATCCAATACAATAAATTTGTCTCCACTTGTTAAATTTTCAGCAACTTTTAATTCTGTTGCTGCCTGCAGCGTTGAAAACAGGACCCTGTAGTTTTCATTTATTTCTTTTATGTGTTGGAGAGCAATAGTGAAAGTGTCCCATTTTAATTTGCAGAGGCAGTATGAAACCTCTGGAGTGACTGGATAGCTGATGTGGCAGTCTTATTTTTCTTTTTATTAGTGCAGCCACTGTCACTTGTTTGCCTTGCAATTCATCCTCAAATGTAAGCATCAATTAGAATCTAGATTTTTTTGATGTGAGGGCATTACAGGATAACCCAAACTGTGACATGATCATACCACTTAGTACATTTTTACAGGTGACTTACAATGTGTCATGGTCACTTCAGCTCCCTCAAAGCTCTGAATTAGGGACAGCAGAGTAAATAAAATGTGCTGATAAGTGTCAATTGAGTTCTCCCTCTTCCACAAAAGGTCAATTTGTGTTCAAACTCCTATTTGCCACAGTGGCCTCAACAACATATTAATGTCAATTATCTGGCCACTGTGGAGGGAACTCACCTCACTGTCAAAGCCAATTCAAGATTTACTTGTTGGATATTAAAGAGTTTGTACTGTTATCCATATTTGGACTGGTCCACAAAAATACATATGTATATTTTTGGCTCAATACACTGTCCAGCTCAGACCACAGAGTATTTGGATGCCTACTTTTGGTAGATGGTATGTTAAAAATGGTAGATATTTTTGATTGTCTGGCCTGTCAAGTAGTAGCACAGACACAACCACGCCCTTGAGTTTGAACACTAAGGATTATAAAAGTACTTTATTGACTTTAACTGTGGGCAGCACGGTCACATCACAGCAAGAGGGTCCCTGGTTCGAACCTAGGGTGGGGGTATGCATACCAGGGTGGGGGAGCCCTTCTGTGCTGAGTCTGCATGTTCTCCCCATGTCAGCGTGGGTTTTCTCCAGGTACTACAGCTTCCTCCCACAGTTCAAAGACATGCAGGTTAGGTCAGTTGGTGACACTAAAGTGGCTGTAGGTGTGAATGCGAGTGTGAATAGTTGTCTCTCTCTATGCGTCTAGCGACCTGTCCAGGGTGTACCCTACCTCCTGCCCAATGTCAGCTGGGATAAGCTGCAGCGACCCCCTAACAGGATAAGCGGTTCCAGAAAATGAATGAATGAATGAATGAATGAATGAATGAATGAATGAATGAATGAATGAATGAGAAATACATGTGCTTTGGTGTTTTGATTGCTTAAAAAATACCTTCTGAAACAAATAAAGCAAATAAACATTACTAATATTCCCAAATTACAGTGGCATATCAAAGACTTTAAAAGGTTTATACAGGGTGCCAATAGGACTAACAGTGTTGCTAGATGCATTCACTGTCAACAGCATGTCAGCAAAGCTTTTCATTCTCACATCAAAATCAGGGAATGTACCAGTTTTAAAGGGCATTTCTGAATGCGTGTGTCTTAAAGCTGAAGCATGCAATTTGCACTCTGATTTTGTAACAAAGGGGCTATCTGCCTGTGCAGTCCTCAACTTGACTCACACGAATTTCTTATATATTAGGATGAAAATCTGCCCTTCCAAAGTCACACTGCATACTCCACTCCATGTGTTACCCAGAGTTCATACATTTTCTATGGAAGTACAGTGGAATTTTGACAATTTAATCAAGATTTGTGGCAAAGACAAGTTAAACATATTCATGTCAAAAACCCATTTAGGTTTCAGTAGTGTCTTGTACCCCTACAGATATGGGGGGGGTTTTTCTCAAGAAAATTAGTCTTCATAGTGCGAAACGGAGGACAAGTTGCTGGCCATTCAGAGAGTCAAAGTTCTTTTTTAATTAATTTGAAGGGTTATTGTTTGAATCAATGATTATTATTAGTATTTTTTGTAAAATATTTTTATTAATTAAATTATGGGTCTTTTCAGAAACACTATCTTGGTTACTCAGTGTAATCTACAGACCCTGCTGTGATCGGTGTGATGTGGTTTGTAATGAAAACTGTTGACTACAGCACATTTCAAATTCTGCAACCATTGTCGCCCATTGTTACCTAATTGGCTCTGGCTTGCTTGGAAATGTTAGCTCATCACAATGATGTAACATTAAAAAGTGTGCCCTTTGCCTGATCAACATTTTGTGTCGGCGGACCACATTAGCACCACACTGCAAATGTGGTCAGAATAGAGCAACACAAAAAGTTGAACAAGGGTTCAGTAAACTATAAACTAAAACCCAACAGCACTCTGAATAGAGTAATAATTTAAAGCACAAATGTTGAAATCCACAGTTTAGAGAGTTAAGAGTTGTTGAAGTCTGTGCAGTTTATAGTTTGAGGAGGCATTTATACATGTGAGAGGTGGAAAACAAAGAGCAGATCCTAAATGGCTGAAACGTGTCAGCTCTGCTCTTGACTTAATTTCACTTGCACATACATCATTGACAGTATCATACTGTATCAAACTGCACACCTCTTTCACGCACAATGGCTTACCTCTTCCTATTGCTGGATATATGAAGTGTATTGCAGTATGTTGGTATGATAGAGGCTGTTATAGCTGTTATTCTGTGTGAAACTGCAGGCTTGTCTGTGTGGGATTTTGTATTTATGAGTGAGTGTGTGCGTCTTTTTGTGGGCGTTCATGTGAGTGAGAGCATGTTTTCTACTTGGGGTGCTCGCTGCTTGACTTTAAATCTAGTAACCAGTGACTGTGACACTGTCAGTTCGTGACTTGATTTAGCTGTTTCTTTATGATTGAAAGTCATGACTTTGATTCTCACAAGACTGTATTGTCAGCATGACCTGGTATAACTACATCAGTATCAACTGGAAATTCTATAAATGCTCATGTGAAAGGAATGGTAAAGGACTTATACTGTATGAGTGCTGATGTATATTTATGTCTTGACAAGCAATACAGCAAATAAGGCAGGGCGTTGTTGGAATCAATTTTTGGTAAACATTTCAGAGTTTTTCTATGGTAAATCAATTACTGATGTTATTTACAAACAATACAGGTGATCTTCAATTCATGCATTTTAGCTATTGGTGACCAAGCCATTTATTCAAGTGTGTCTGATGCACTGCTTTGTCTCCAAGAGACCATATCTGTCATTGTGAGTGAACATCACTAATCCTGGTATCATCAAGCTATTATTATCTTCTCATCCCCCCTTCAAATATGTTTAAATCTGTGGCAATGTTATGAGGAAAACATGTTATTTATATTCTTATGTGGCCATTACATGATATATACTTAGGCTTAATGAATCCCCCGTTGTTTGTATTCTCCATCATCTGTTGCATGTGTCACACAGTAAAGAGTCCAATGGGGAAACAATGCAACAATAATTATCACTCACATGCAGACAATTCACTGTTGGTTACCTTTCCCTCATGACACTCATCCTCATTATTTATTGCTTTCACATCTAGGTATCTAATTAGACTACATAAAGACAGCTGTACCATACTTCATTCCAAGATCACTTGAACATTTTGTGAAATGTATCCATCTGGCATCTTAGGTAGGTCAGGGGGGTGTTTGGCCTATATAAGCAAAAAGTCTGGAAACAAGGGAACACCTTACAGGGCTCAACAATAAGGATTGCCCGATTGCCCGGGGCAAGTAAAACTCACGGTCGGGCATGTAAACTAACAACTCACTTGCCCGATCGGGCAAGTTGCTAAAAATAGTAAAAGTTAATAACTAATTGATAAAATAAATGTATTTTAAAACGTGCTCTTCTGCTCTGATGCAGCGGTCTCTCTGCCTGAAGTCACAGGCAC